>NC_081195.1:3465000-4065000 GCF_902713425.1 Acipenser ruthenus
CTTTGTGTTTCTTAAGCCGGGCTTACACTGCATGATTTTTGCAATCGGCAGACGCAGCGCCACTCACATAACCGATTGAGCTACGATTTCTCACTGTAGATCGGGGATTGCAAGCTACACACACTACACGAGACATCTTGTCGCGGACTGCGCCTATTTTCATTGCAGAATCGTAGACATCATTCAGAAGAATCATGGACTCAAGCGAGGAGGCGATCGCTGTTGTCTGTGCATTGTTTTGCACAGAAAAAAAAGAAAAAAATGTGTACTATGTGTGTATAATAGGACCGTGGATATTGCTAATTTCATACTCTGCAAATTCCAGCATGAGAACCTATACTTCAGGGCCACAGACTGCACACATGTTCAATACTGCGGTAAAAAAAAAAACGTTTATAACAATTATAACATTCTAGCAATGTCAATATTTATTTCCTTGACGTCTGTGCTCTGAACCAACTCAAGTCGAGGTGCATCCAAATATATAAACTCTAATCTGTTCAAAAAGCGCAACACTCGCTCATAGTACAAAATATTTATTAGATTAAAAGATTGGTGTGGGTGATTGGCTGTCAAGCGATCTTCATCAGAATACCAAATTCTGATGAATAATTTGAAGACTTTTAAACTAATAAATATTTTGTACTACGAGCAAGTGTTGCGCTTTTGAACAGACTAGAATACAACTTTAATAGTAGGCTACTACAAGTTTGTCATAGGTTTAAATATGGAACAACGTAATCTACATTCTCTCTATTTCTCACACACAGACGCGCACTACTATTTTGATTAAATGAGCAATACAAGCATACAGTAGGGGTTTGAAAGGGATATCGAATACGAGTGACTGTAGAAATTGATTGCCATGAGAGCACACACTCACACATAGTATCCGCTTCGGCGTTAATAAGTTATAACAATTATTTACTTACCAGGTACCTGAAGTTGCAAAGCAATTTCCCTCCATCTTTGTTTCTTCAATGAGCGATCATGATAGGAAATGTCACTTGTGTCAAAGAGACATGGGTGTTCCTGCCACATCTCCACCATCCTTTCCTCAGTTTCGAGGCTCCACACCTTGCGGGGCACAACCTTTCTCTTCGTCGCCACTGTTGCTAGCTTGTCCTATTGGCTACTGGCAGGATTCGTCAATAAATCGGCCCTTAGCCCTTCACACATTTCAAGAATTGCTTTGTCGGAGACTAAAGTTTTCTGACATGTTAGAAATTTGTCGGGATGTCGTAAGAGCGTCGGGAGATCGCAGAAGCCATTATCGGGGCATCGTAGACCCTCTCACACTTACAGACAATTTTGTCCCCGACAACCTCATTTTGTCCCAGATTTTAATAAATTAGTCGCCGACTCCTCAGCTCGTCGGCGATCAGCAAAAATCGTGCAGTGTAAGCCCGGCTTTAGCCACTCCAGTGTAGATTTGGCTGTGTGCTTTGGGTCATTGTCATGCTGAAAGGTGAACTTCCGTCCCAGTTTCAGCTTTCTTGCAGAGGGCAGCAGGTTTTCCTCAAGGACTTCTCTGTACTTTGCTCCATTCATTTTCCCTTCTATCCTGACAAGTGCCCCAGTCCCTGCCGATGAGAAACATCCCCATAACATGATGCTGCCACCACCATGCTTCACAGTAGGGATGGTGTTCTTTGGGTGATGCTCTGTGTTGGGTTTGTGCCAAACATAACGCTTTTTTTGCATACTTCAAATGGGATTCAAGGTGGTCTTTCCTGAGTAAAATACAGGCCAGATTTGTGGAGTGCTTGGGATATTGTTGTCACATGCACACTTTGACCAGTCAAGTCAGTAGCTCTTGCAAAGTTGCCATTGACCTCTTGGTAGCCTCTCTGATCAGTCTCCTTCTTGCTCGGTCATCCAGTTTGGAGGGACGGCCTGATCTAGGCAGGGTCTTGGTGGTGCCATACACCTTCCACTTCTTAATAATCGTCTTAACCGTGCTCCAAGGGATATTCAAGGCCTTTGATATTTTTTTTATACCCATCCCCTGATCTGTGCTTTTCAACAACTTTGTCCCGGAGTTCTTTTGAAAGCTCCTTGGTGCTCATGGTTGAGTCTTTGCTTTGAAATGCACTACCCAGCAGAGGGAACCTACAGGAACTGCTGAATTTATCCTGAAATCATGTGAATCACTAAAATTTAACACTGGTGGAGGCCACTTAACTTGGTGTGTGATTATGAAGGCGATTGGTTACACCTGAGCTAATTTAGGATTTCTATTACAAGGGGGGTAGACACTTATCCAACCAAGCTATTTCAGTTTTTGTTTTTTATTAATTTTCTGCACATTTCTACAATATTTTTTTCACTTGGAAGTTGTGGGGTAGGATGTGTAGATCAATGAAAAAAAAACTATTTTAATGCATTTTAATTCCAGGCTATAAGGCAACAAAAGGTGAACATTTTGAAAGGGGGTGTAGACTTTCTATAGGCACTGTATATGCATCCCAAAAGTAAAATTCTGCCTTAAAAGAACCAATTTGTTTCTCAGGCTCTTGGGGGGGGAAAAAAAACGTAAACCCTCCAATTGGTTGTTTTTACCATTTCAGATATTGTAAAGCCTCTGCATATTACTTGAAAGGTTGGATCTGGTTGGAAAATGTATTATGAAGGACATAATAATATGAGAGCTCCCATTTCCCTTAAAGTGCAACTAAAACTAGCTGGGAATATTTTGCAGATCCTATGGGACACTACACCTTTAACACTTTAAGAAGAGCCTCATATCACCTTGCCTAAAGTAGCGAGCAGGGTAATGTAAATTCAAACACTCTGCCAATCCGAACATCAGCACTCCATTTTAGTTTATAATCTATATGCTTCTGAGGGAACAGTTATTAAAATAAATAGGAATATGTTTAGCAAACTTCTTTTGATACACTATCAGACTTCAAAGAATTAAATTAGCTTTGTTTTTTTTTTGCCTACAAAGTTCATTCATCACACCACTGTACTAACAATATTTGGTTTCCAAACAATGTCTATCGCCGCTCAAGGTATTCGGAAAGCATCCCCATGCTAGTAAATGCAAGCCCAGTGCGTGTTTCTGTATGATAAATTCAACGTAAAATAGGATATACACAGTCTGCAATGACTGCACCACATTTAACCTATTGTTAACTATTGTTTTCTTAATCTAGTAACTATTAAATGTAATTACTTATTTTAAAATCACCTTTCTTTTTCATAGAAATCCTCTGTTTATAGAAAATCTGAACTAAAACAAACGCATGCAAGTCAGAGTTCAGATTGTCTTCGACAATCCCAGCTCATCTCAATTGGGACTGGCTCTCAATCCTGAACTTGGGTTTCTCAAAAGGCTGGTGAGCTCTCAGTATCACCCCGTTCCCTGGGTGGCGATTGTCTGGTTTTCCGCTCAGCCAGCTGGTAGCTGGAATCGCTTACTCCCTGGGATCCCTTCAGCCTTTCTGAACATCTGGGCCACACACACACGTTTAATGAAAAGGCCTATTGGCAAATAAAAAAGAGGATACATTTTCTTCAGGTGCCAGGGCTATAGGATACAGCTAGTTTTTGTTAAAGTTCTTGTAAGGTTAAGTTTAGTGTATAAACTGACACAGCGAGGCTATGGGAAACAGCCAGTTTCTTCAAACGGCACCAGACAGGTACATAAAGGAGCCCACTGGGTCTTTCAGGGCAGAAAACAAACAGAAATGGCATTGCACACTCTGCATTTCCACTAATTTACCCAATCCTGATACTCCAGTGACAAATAAAAGCCAGGAATGCTGGCGAAGACAAAGAGGACCTTTTAATGCCACACGCGTTCTTGTAAAAACAATTAGATTGCAATTTGTATAACACGTCGACCCCCAAATTCAGACATTTAACCCTCTTTTGCAAGAAGAATGCCAGGAATTTCATTTCAGTTCAATGGGGGGACTCTTTGATGGGCTGGTGGGTTTTCTGTTTTGTGTGCATTTCTTTCTACTAGAGAAAAGGCGTTGTGAAAAGTTGGGGGTCTCTTTTTTACGCACCGCTTGTGTGGGAACATTATGTATGGATGTTGAGAGGTCTGAATACAACAAAGAGAAAACAAAAAATGAAGTATAAAAGGAAAGACAAACTTTTTTTTTAATTAAAAACCATTTCAACAATGAGAAACTGCATTTCTTTATTAACAGGTGATTTTATATTTTACAATTAAGTCAAACTGCAGGGTTGGGGCAGTTGCCTTCTGTTTGTAAAGCAACGAAAGAAAAGGTCAAATGAATCCTACTACAGACTAACTCGGAAGTCAGAGCCCTTCAAATACATAGAAATGGTATTTATTGAAGTTGCACTCAATGGCGTTTTTTTTTCAAGAGGCAAAGTGGGTCTCCAAACAACCTCACTGGCAAAGCTTTTTGTCAGTAGCTGGCTAGACAACGGCATTAGTTTGAAGCAATTTTCAGAATCACCAGCAGACGGCTAACTGATTAGCTTGTTTATGTAACTGAAGTTTAGTGTTTTTGTATCCCTGTCCTTCCACTGAGATCTTAATACAAACCTGCAATTTAAAGGTTGGGTTGTTTTGCATCAATATAGGCTCCTGAAACCCAGAAATCAAAAATGTGTTTTTTTGTTTTTTTTTAATTCAAAATTTGGTGTTTGTCGACACTAATTAAAAGTAAGTTAATGTGATTTGTGCTCATGGGAAATTAGAAAGATGAGGGTCTGCAGCAGAATGCAGTATGTTTTGGTTATGCAGGATTGCATATTTAATTAGAAACATAACAAATGTCCTGTGTAGTGGACAAAGCCAATGTCTCCTGGGGTCTCAGTACCATTTTTTTTATTACCAAATCTCATCCACAACTATTGAACACTGAATAGTGCTACATTTTGAAATACTTAAAAAGGAGCTTAATAAATTCAATGACAATCATAATAAATGCAAAGTGTTTCAATGTCACGAGTCCTTGAAATGTTTGTCATTGAATGTGTTAAAAGTTTCTTTTGGTATGTTTTTTTTTTTTTTTAAATGACTAAATATGAGAAATTTAAATACTGACAAAATGATTGCCTTTGCAGTCTAGTTGTGGGAGCAGAGGACTGGGTGCCAGAAAATAAAAGTGAAATGCTGGCTTACGCAGTGAGACAGTGGCTGGATTTTTGAACCCATTTCTGGCTCTTCAACCCAAGGTGCAAGAGAGGAAAGCAGTGCCATTTTTTGTATTCCTCTTCTCTTTTGTAGAACTCACATGGTGGTACTTTCTTTCCTAGGGTGTCTACATTTTCTGTGGGTTTTTAGAATAATAATAAAAAGAAACCCCTCTTGTTATGATTTAAAAAAAAAAAAAGTGTTACTGTTTCCTTTGTGCTTGGCAGATTAAAATGATATAAAAACAAAAGTCCCCCGCCACTAATGGCTTTTCCCCCTTCCCTGGCTTTATCTCATTCCAATTCGCCTCAGTAGCATGGCAGGTGGGGTGCTGGTGGATGAGGGTGCTACTGATTGTAAGCGACCGTGTTGAAAAGCTAACCAAGACCTTTGCTAATGTAGCGGCTACATTTAATGTGGCATAGAATTCTGAAGTTGACGCTGTCTTTGTATTTAATCACAAAAAAAACAGGTTCTCCTATAAAAAGCAGGGCTCGATTCTGCACACCACATACCCAAGGTGGCACTCTTATTACACACACATACCTTTAGCAGTGTATGATTATGTTGGGCTACACAAAATTAGGGCACCGTTTGCATGTCCAGTAGGGAGACTGATCAGAATTGCGGAAGGAGGACCAGTGATAAATGCAAGGGTTAGGGTTAACAGAAACCCACAAAAGGCTTGGCTCATCTCCGTTCCATTAACAGACATTTGGCAGTTCCAGGAATGCTTCAGTGTGAATGAGCCTTTAGGCCTGGAAACTGATGTCACTATTTGCTTAACCACATACACCCAAAGGAGGTTATAAAATAAAACTGCAGGATGAGTATAAATGTGATCCTACAGCCTTCAGACTACTGGCCACTGGAGAGGTACTGCTGCCTCTGGTGCAAGTTAATACTTACGATTTGAGGGCTTTGCAGACAGTGATGTTCACAGTGTCTAGGTACAGTATACCAAAACTTAATTGGTGGTTTGACTACTGCTCAGGGAACACAAGGCAGGGTTTCAAATAGTCACCAGGGTTAAAACAGGACCACGTGTGGATTACTTTTAAAACACCATAATGTCAAATAAGAAGTCCCCTGGTCTGCTTCATACACATTCCACTAGCTTTACTATTTCTCAAATACATATTCAAACAATTCCTTCTAAAAGTCTTAAAACATACCGGTAAACCAGGTCTTCTCGATGTTTCCATTCAAAAGCACACTATAGTTGAGCATCTAATGCTGTTAGACTGAACACAGGTCATCTCTCACCCAGTTCATAGCTGTGCTGTATACAATCCCGATGTTATTTGGTAAAGTCATTTGTTTTCCTTGACAAGGGCACACACAATAGCCCCATAATAAGAAAGCTATTCTAACATATAGTGAACAAAGGGCCAGGCTGTAATTTAAAAACAGATCCTTCAGCCCTCATCTTTTCAGTCTCTTTTATCTCAATCCAAACACCATACTGTAATGTTTTCAAACAAAAAAAAAATACAGAAGGCAAACCACTTCTAAAACGTACCTGTCACCTCACCCAGCCTGCATCAATTACAATCTAAAACACTGAACGCTGGATGTGCAGAACTGCTGAAACACTGAGACACATACGGCCCTTATTATGAGAATCCTTTGGGATCGGGTGACCTCCAACATTGGCTGATGGTCCAAGCAGGTCAGCACAGGTATGGAGACAGAATAGCAAGTCCCCATTCACAGCAGGGGGGCTGGAATAGAGGGCAAGCGTGCCTGGGCTTAAACAAAGTGCTCTACAGAGTTCTGCAATGAGCACTCGGTATATACATATATACACATATATATATATCAATTAAACATCCTTGTGTAAAAATGTGAAATGCAAATTGGTTATTAACTTAAACACCCGTACTTACAACAGACAAAAGGACATACAGTACAATCTAGATACAGAAACAAATGCTGCTGTGATCCCTCTAATAAACAAATATCACAGCGATATAAATTCAGTAGATTTTCTGCATGTGGTGTTGTACCACGCTATGTGTACTACACAACAGCATGGCTCATCACTCCTGCCTGCCTGCCTGGGTCTCCGTTTACCTGTGGACTGGTTCAGAGAGTCGTTGGTGTCACACCCCCTGATATCAAAGTGCTTGGAGGTGAACACCTGAGGTGAAACGCTCTGCCTGCCGGGAACAGGCAGGCCCTGAACTCCAGCCTTCATGAAAGGGACACAAAGGCTGCCCCTGTCCACCCCTATTCCTTAAAGAAACAACATGCACTCCAGAACAATGACTCAAAGAGCCCTGCTGCGGCTGGGAGCTTTGTACTGCTAACAAGGTGTACCTGATTACAGGAGGGGAGCAGATAAAAGAGATGCAAACTTAACATCTGTAACAAGAAAAGGGAAGAGAAGGGCCCGAGCATGCAGGACTGAATCAAAACTACGAAGCTGTGTGATCTTGATTTGTTAGTGAGGCTTCTCATATTCCTGTGTATGATTTCTGCCTCAGTTTGAATTCGTCTCACCTAGAAATCGGAACAAGGAAAAGGCAATTAAATGCCTTTAGAGTGTCCCCAACTCCACTGCTTACTCCCCCATATCCACTAGCCTGCTCTTTCCTTTCCTAGCCTCTGGTCCATTCTTTTATATAAAGTACAGACGCTACTGGAAATTAACCCTATAGCTGAACATGACAAACTGCTGTCCCAAAAGCCTGATTACAGCTTGCATCCTTGATTGACAATACTATCCTGCATATTGAATTCAATACTTAATTTAAGATGCAGCAAATCAGTAAACCAGCTCTAAATAATGTGATATCTGTATAATGTGAAATAATGTATAATGTGATATCTTGTAACAATTGTAAGTCGCCCTGGATAAGGGCGTCTGCTAAGAAATAAATAATAATAATAATAATAATAATAATACTTAGAAACACGTAAAAATGGCATGCAACAGTATGGAAATTTGTAAGCAGATATTTGTATTTCATTATTTAAATTATTGTAATAATTATTACAATAATTTCAAGACATCTAACTCAGCTATTCCCGATTAGCCCTCAGCGGGTTATCATGCACAAAGTAATCCACAGCCCAGCATCTCACAGCAAAGAAAGTAGTAAACTGAGGCTACACTATTCCAGCTACACTACACTAGCTAGTGCTAATGAATAGGAATATCTGCTCTTCTGGCTAATTGGTATAAAACGTAAAACAATGAAACACCACCTTTGCTTATGGAGGACTTTAGATGAATAGGATTTTTTGTTATTGTTTTAATTTTATTATTATTTTGGGTTTTTTTTGGTTCGTTTTTTTGCCATTGTGAAAAGATATGTGGCTATTGTTGAAATCCCTCCATTAAAAGCCCTAAGGCAGTATATGAGTGAGAATCCCATTGAGCTGTTTAAGCAGATCAGCCAGTGTCACTGTAATGGAACGCTGCGTCGATCACCCTGTCACTCACGGTCTGCTATTGAAAGATCAAACTAAATCCCGTCTGTTTATTAGATAATCCTGTTTTCAACAGCTTCATTTTATTTTCACATCGGGATGGGGGCCCCCGGGATGCAGTATTCCCTCATAAGGTGGTCTCCAAGACCCTGGAACGGCAACCTCTTACAAAAGACACTAAACATTTAAGCTGTAGGTAAACCCTTCTTGTTTTACAAGTCAACCAGAGATGTAGCAGATTTAAACCCTCAGCTTTCCTTTTGGAATCTGCTTTGAACCATTCCAAATCAACACGAAATTAGAAAAAAAAAAAAAAAAACACACTGAAAGTCCTTTTTAAATATTCATGAGCTGAATTCTTGTGAACACCCTAGGATAATATGAAGAACGACACCTCTTTTAAAACTTCAGGAGGGTTTTTGGAACACCATCCTTTCCATCTCTCTATGTATTATGCCAAGTTATTTTTTATTATATTTATTTAGTCAACCAGGAGATTTACTCATTGAGACCGAAGCCTCATTTACAAGGGGTTCCTGGAAAACAATAATAAAAAAAAAAAAACATTAAATGTACAAACAACACTATAGAAACATACAGAGATCAAAGAATAGACTAAATAAAACATATCTATTTGTTAATGTGGACTGAGGATGAAGCGTTGGCAGGAGATTCTAAGCAATTCTCTAATATGATCTTTAAGCGTCGCCTGGGGGGAGGGAGGGTTAGGTCGGCCAGGGTGTCCTCAGCTCACCGCGCACCAGCGACCCCTGTAGGCTGGCCGGGAAACTGCGGGCTTGCCTGTAAGCTGCCTGAGATCTGCGTTGTCCTCCGACACTGTAGCTCGTGGGTGGCTGCATGGTGAGTCCGCAGTGTGAAAAAAAAGCGGTCGGCTGACGGCACACGCTTCGGAGGACAGTGTGTGTTCGTCTTCGCCCTCCTGAGTCAGCGCAGGGGTGGTAGCGGTGTGCTGAGTTTAAAAAGATAATTGGCCATTCTAAATTGGGCAAAAATAATTGGCAACGACTAAATTTAAAAGAAAAAAAAAAATTGAAAAAAAAAAAAAAGGCTAGTACCCATTACATTGATTGCTGTGACAACGCTGAAAATGCATGCATTTCTCCCAAGTGAGAGCTTTGAACACATGGCTATTCAAGTATGAACCATGCAACAAGGCTATGTGTTGCTTAGATCTTTGTGTTAACAAAGAGAGCAGCACACAAAAAGAAAATGGATTAGAATGGTGAATCGGAGTGGGAAGAAAAAGCCAAACACTACAAATTTAAAAAAAATGAAACGCTACAAAGTTTAGGAGAGACGATATTGGTCTTGTTCCACAGTATTGGTAGAGTCGTGAAGACTAGGCTTCTTTGAAAATAGCAAGCCCACTCAAAAGACTACCCAGTCTATATAATAATTATTACTTCTTTAC
Organism: Acipenser ruthenus; assembly: GCF_902713425.1. Lineage (NCBI taxonomy): Eukaryota > Metazoa > Chordata > Actinopteri > Acipenseriformes > Acipenseridae > Acipenser > Acipenser ruthenus. Next base: position 3,474,996 of record NC_081195.1, read on the forward strand.
ATGTCCCTGTTAGTCTGACACAAGCAAATACTTTAGAAACCTGAATGCCCTGCGAGATAAAAACAAAAATGGGCCTGTATTTTGAAGCAAATTAGAGTACCACCATTGATCACATATCAAATCTCATACAGTACCAGAATCTTTTAATGTGATGCCACCATTCATCACATATCAAATCTCATACAGTACCAGAATCATACAGTAAAGAATCTCTTAATGTGATGCCAACTCTGAATTTCAAGGCTTCAATTAGTTTCATTCAAAAGATGAAAGTGAGTCTGACTTTCCTGTTCAGGGTTGAGGGATAGCTCAGTGTGGGGATCAGAGTTCAATTACAGCGTTTACTGGCAGGTTGATTGGTAATTCACTGTAAATGATCACTACTGATTTGGAGCAAGGGAAAACCTTAGCAACTCACATTCTGGGAAAATATTGGAATTCAAATATTTCCAGTAAGTGAGCGTTATTGGTAAGCGTAGCATGAAAGATGCCTAATCTATTCAATACTTCTATTCCTACAAACGCATGCATATTCATTATTAGATTTCTGTCGTGATCTTGTTTGCGTAATTACCAATGACTTGCTTTTATTGTCTTCCACCTACAGCACCTGGGTCACCATGGGTGAAAACATTAAACAATACGCAATTTCCTTAATAGTTTATTAAATTTCAATTAGGCAGAGCCGTCTATTTTAAGGGTTACTGGAAGAAGCGTTTTCTTTTCTGTTCTAAGCCATGTTTCAGGTGATGGGATAATGAAAGGACTGGCTAATGCAATTACGACAGCTAAAAACATATAAGCCCCTGTGGAAAAAAAAAATCATTCAGGCAGACAAATAGTTTACTGAAATGTTTTTCTTTATTTCTTTTCTTTTCTTTAAGCATGTGTTCTCCTGTAAGAAAAGCATTCGGCACCTCTTTGATTTCAGTGACAGGTTTGAATTAGCAGCTAGGTGTGTCGACTGGGATGAAAAAAAAAGGGGCGGGAGAGATACAGTTGCTTTAATCTCTCGACCGATTGTGGATTTGACCTGCCTGTAGTAGGGATTACAGCCTCCCCACTGGCTTCTCTGCAAGTTCTCTACTCAGCTGCAGGCATGCAGCAGAGGAATCACAACCCCTCCCTGTATTGTGTGCAGAGGTACAAAGTTGGCTGCGGTCTCACACCTTTAGAGCGCTGGGCACCTGAAGACCCCCCCCCCCCCCATTAAATGCTCCACTCCTCCCCTGCTACCTGTGGCTTTCCCATCACTGCTCTGCTTTCACTTCTCACCAAGGGGACCATTCCGGTTATGTAAACACCAATAGCCTTTACTCTGTTATTCACTCACTGAGCTACCCGTGAATTATCACAGAGACCACCAACACTCACACAGACACACACACTGCCCCTTTCAGATATGCACCCCTGCACACGCAAATTAACATTCAAACCCACAGGCACTCACAATCCCTTTCAATTTTGTATAATTATAATATGGACGTATATAGCCATAAAATAAGAAGAACCCCTTTCAAAAACCGAAGCAAGGAATATAGACCTTAACAAAGACATTCATACCTCTAGAAAGATATATCTTTATTGTAAACATACATTCTACCATAAAACCTTTCTAGCTCCTTGTTAAAACTATAGTTTAACACTTCCAGACCCACAACCACAAAAAATAAATAGGTTTGTGGTTAGGCCCAAATTCCAGGATAGCCTAGTGTTGAACACCAAGACAACTAATCTGTAACCTAGGCCCTGAATTTGAATTTAAATGGCTGGTTTCACAGACCCTGATTAGTACTAATCTTGGATTACTTTACCTAAAATAATAATCCAAGATTAGTGTTATTCAGGTTTGTGAAACCATCTGACAGTGTCAGAGAGAGGCAGAGTTTAAAAAGGAATACAGCAAGGACAGCAGCGAGGGAAGGGCAGAAAAGAAGCAGAAACATTGCTTTAGGAACAGGGAGTGAGAGCGAGAGGCATAAAGAGTAACAGAAAGAAAGAGACAGATAGGACGGAAGTAGAGAGAGAGTGGGTGAGTGAGAAAGGGAGGAACAAGCTGCCAGCCCAGGCCACAGGGTTGTGTATATTTTCCATTGAGTGCTGAGGCAGATTGGCACAGACAGCCCTGGCAGCTGTCAACTCAGTTAGCGGCACGTCCATCAAGCGTATTCAGCTCTGCCGGCCTGCGCTGGCATTTTAATTACTTTTGGGTAAACTAATTTATCCCAATGAAGGCAACGTGTCCTAATAGAATATGCAAGCTCCCTGACCTTTGACCTGCTGTGACACAAGATACAAAAGGGGCAGGAGCTGGCTTTTTCTTCGAAGCCCTTATTACTCTCCATTACTTCGATTACTCATCCTTCACTGCCCTTGATTGATGAAAAAAAAGAATAGACTGGCACAATTAAATCAATTTTTTCAGATGTAGCCAGAGTGGATCATAAAAGACCGACACGGCTTGTGAAACAGTGATATTATAGCAGCAAAGGTCAAGGCTTCTCTCGCTACCTATAGGTACCCCCACCATCCCTTAACCAGCTGTCCTCACCCATAACCCCCCCCCAAAAAGAAAAAATGCTGTCTGCTTCGGAGATCATTAGAACATGTCGGGGCTCACTGCTGACAGTGCCGGTTTGGTAACCTAATCAGTTGACATCATTATTCGAGGTACTGTGTAGCATGAAATTAGTGCCAGGGTCACACAAACTTTAATTCATCTCCCGCTGAGAAAAGAGCTCCAACAGTAACAACATTGTTAGGTCCAAACCAACACAGATTCCAATACATAACAGATCCCTGCTCTTTCCCAAGAGTTTTTTTTTTACTAGCCCAGAATGATTGAGAACGGCTTTATGATAGTGCTTTACTAAAAAAAAACAACACACACAAAATCGCAATGTCTGTTTCAATTTGTTTTTCTTTATGTTGGTTATTGCAACACGAGCATATGCTTTTATCTGATCTAAAGCAGTGAACCTTCCAGCTGATGGCAGTTTGATTATTCAAGACATGATCGGTTAATCTGGCCAGCATTTCCAGCCCAGCATACACACATGCACGTGGTTATTGTTTTCACACTGCAACAAAGAGTTACTGAGAGACCCAAACACCTGCTCACCTGAGGGGTGCCTTGAGAGTGATGAGCAGACAGTGGCGGGTGAGATGCCATTATCTAGCTGGGTGTTCAGGGTCTAATCAGGTAGGTGCTTGTGTGCAAAACTACATCAAGAGTAATCAATCCAAAATGTTGTTTCAACATAAAGAAAAAAAAAAAAACATATGTTTGCAGATCCTTTACTGCTGCTGTGTCGTGCTGGGTTAGGAGTAAATGCATGTCCCTGGTTACATAGTATTAATTGCAGGCTTAATAATACATTGTTTCATAGGAATATTTTAATTAATATTTATTTCTTAGCAGAATGAAAAATGCCAGTCATCTGAAGCAGCAAAAAACATTTTTTTTAAAAAAAAAAAACCCCGCCCAACTAATAACATCAGGGAAATAATTCTACAAGTATAAAAGTAACCCAACCGTGAAAAACGTTAAGATGCACTTGGCAGTATATCATTAAAACACCCGAGAGCAGCAGATTGCTGTGGGAGAGAGCAGTCTTTTTTTATTACAGAAATTCATATTTAGCGTGTAACTGTGTAGGTAATCAGTAATTAAAAAAAAAAAAGAAGTATGCACTGGTAAATTCATCTGCAGCGATTGATATACATTCCCAAGTAACTTGGAGTCAGTTAACTGCACCCAACTGGTGCCCCTGGGAAAGCTTCTAATCAGCACACACCACCACAGAGGAATTTCTGCCATTGTCCCTTACAACATTCCCCCTTTCATTCCTTTACCTGCTGTGGTGACATTTGTCCCAGTGCTGTACTTAGAGAACAATGGGGTCTGACTCCCTGTTTCTCCCCCCCACCCCCCCATACTATAAAGCTAACAGGTAACAGTGTAGAGAGAATGGGGTAGGAAGTAATTACCCAAGCCACCAGGTGAGGCCAAGTTAAAAAGTCCCCAATTAGCCTATCAGAGCAGCTTACTGTAACCAAATTAGGCCGCCAGCCTCCCTCCCACTGGCACAATTTAGCCCTTCCACAAAAAGAGCTTTTCGGACAAGCTGCTTATTAAAAATGGTTTTATTTTGTCTGGGGGGGGGGGGGGGGGGGTAGTTGGCTGTTAACAGAGAGTACAAGCTTCTCTGAATAGGAATAATTATCTCTCCTGGCTCATTGTGTGGCCTGAGAGCTGGGAAAGAAAGCTTTCAGACAGGGTGGAGAGAAGGGGGGGGGGGGGGGCAGAGTAGAGGAAGAGGGAGGGAGGGCATGAAAAGAAAAAGCAACAGCCCAACACCTGGGCTGGGGGTAGACCAGGGTAAAACTGTCTCAAAATAAATTATTTCAGTCTGCATGCCCTGTATTCCAATATGAATACTGAAAAATATGAACATGGATAACAAGAATAAGCAGCGAGGATCAGCGAGTGAAGATAACCCCGACAAGGGAGATGCTGATAATAACTGCATTGAGTTCTGTAGTTAATTGCACCAAGCCACAGGCACGGAAGGGAATAGGAAGGGTTTCGAATTACCAGAAGGCTATACCTGCTTCCAAGTGTAAATGCTGTTAGAAAATGGGAGAGCAATACAGTCCTTTTTTGTGTCTAAAGGTATTAATTGATTTTCACTTTAGTGTTCATCTTTTCTTTCTGATCATCCCACGATCCAGTTTAGAATTACACTATCTATCGACTAAGCATTAACAGGCGTTATCAAGTAAACTCTGTAAAAATGACATTAGGGCAAGCAAGCAAAAAATCAATCAATCACTCAATAAATAAATAAATCAATCAATCAAAAAGCAATCAATTTCCAAATTTGCTCATGTGCACGGCTTCCTTCAAGCCACAGCCAGCGTGATTGTTCACACTGATACCAAAATATATCTGGTTTGTGGAGGGCTTTAAACATAAACTAATTAGCTAAATTATTTTTCTGGAGAAAATTTAAAACAGAAAAAATAAATACCAAGCTGTTGAAAACTACAGACCATTTTACATGTACATTTCTTGGTGAATCCACTGGAATTCTCTGCGATATATGAGATATCTAGTGGATCTATTTTGTAAAGAAAAACCTGGTGTTGAGTCCTGTATCATTGACCATTGGAAATGAAATGGTGACCCAAGTGGTTCATTAGCCACCCTCCTCCTCCTCCTCCTCCTCCTCAGTTCCGCTGGCTCCATGCTCCCATCCTTTAATTCACTCGAACAGAGGCCATCTGTGCCTCCCCAACGCGCTGCTGGTGCCGACTGCACGAGAGTCCTGATACCAATCTCATGTGAACTATGAAAGCAACAGGGCTGCGATAGAGGGATCCTGTCTTATCAGCAGCAATAAGGGCTACCCAGGTCATTAAAACAGAGACATTTCTCAGATCTGAAGAAGATTTCTCAGTGGAACAATTCACATCCTTGAGGACTTTCCAAATCAATGCGTTGTGTTCTCATACACAAGTGTTGCAAATTAAAGCAAACAAGGTGCCACAAGTACCCAGGACTTTAAAGGCAGTCTGACTGTGAACCATAATCTTGCTCCATTTGGTTTCATTTTGGTACAAGGTGGTCAGGCCATTTGCCCATTTAAGGTCATGTATTCCTTGGCGGGTTTCAACCCTGTGATCTCCTATTTGCTTCTTAGTCCCATTGCACTAACCATCAGACCCAACTGCCTCTTGCACTTTAATGGCATTGGGTCTATAGTTGGGGGAGAATTAGTAGATTGTAACAGATCACTATTTAACAACATGATCTGGTCCTTACCTTAATAATGAATGTGTGAGTCAATAAGGGGAATTTTAAGAAGATTTATGTTGACAGTTTAAATATTTTTCCACTTCTTAACTTCACATTCACACACTAGGTAATAATAATAATAATAATAATAATAATAATAATAATAATATTATTATTATTATTATTATTATTATTATTATTATTATTATTATTATTATTATTATTATTATTAATAATAATAATAATAATAATAATAATAATAATAATAATAATAATAAACACTAACAATTTACCATGTCCTATACATCCACATTTTATGTCACATTAAAGGTGATAGTGAGGTTCAAAATGCTGCTGGAGTTGGAAATATTTAACACCCAAAGATTCGATGCGTTCAGTAATGCACGCAAACCTCCTGTTTCAGTCTACTTAACTAAAATGAAAGCTTTTTAACATTTTACTAGAAGAAGTTACAACGGAGATGGGAATCAGTTTAGCTGCAGAATGCAGTAATTCCAGCACTCCTTTGATTCTTGTTAGGACAATTTAAGAAATTAATAACATATAAAAACACTAAACAAATTCAAATTTGAATTGTGAAAGAAACACTTGTGCATGCCCACTGTACTGTAACTCAATAGACAGACTTCTTTAAGAATGCAGAATTAAAGACTAGGCAGATACACAACCCCCAATCTTGCTGGATGCACATTTCAAACTCTTTATTCAGACAGAATGGCCCCTGGTAAGAGGAAGGTGGTTTTATAGTGATGCAAGTGTCATCATTTCACCCTGTAAAGGGATTTCTATCTGTGACAGTGCCTGTGTATCTGCACCTGGCCACCCTTGGCCAGGTATTGCTCTGCCCCTTTAATCCCCTCTGAATCTGCAACTCGCTAATTGCTTCCTCTGATCACCACCCTGCTTTATCATTCCTTTCTTCTTTCTGTTTTTTTAAAGAACAACATGCACTGCTAATAAATCTCAGCATCACTCTATCATTCCCCAGGCCCGCTCTGCTCAGAGGAAATGGGCTTTCCTCTCTTCATTAGCAGATTGTGTCTGCGGAGCGCGGAGAAGGCTGATCTCATTTAAACAGCCGAGGCTAACCTTGTTAGTGTGCAGGTCAGGGGGAGCAGACTGAGCATCCAGAGAATGAGGCTGCAGGAAAAAAAAAACACACTCACTCTTTAAACCTCAAACCACAGCCAATCTACATTATAAAAACACCAAGATATTCAGAAGTAATTTTACAAAAAAAGATTAAGATTTTGGTAATGGACGAGTGATAGGACCAGTATCAGTCTCTTCAATCCACCGTGGGTATTGCGGCATCATTGGGAACAAGCTCCAAGTAATACCTGGCATAGAGTTGTATTTAACTGTCATACTGCATACACACTGTAACTTTAGACCTTCAATTATTTGCAGAGCTCAGAAGCAAAGCAGAGGCCATAAGTGGATGGGAATCCTTGGAACAAAAATGATTGAATCTATCCTGCATGAATATTTTAAAATATCTGTTTCATAAAAACACATAATAAACTAAAGCACATCACAATGCAAAGTGGTTTCTGATAAAAGCACATGTCTGTCACTTGAACGAAAAACAAAAAAAGAAATGGGCTATACAAATTCCTGGAGTCCACTGTATGTGAAAACTAGGGAGGGTAAATATGGATTTCAAAGAAAGCCCCCCACCACCCTTGAACCTAGCAGGGGATGTTAATTTGTCCTGGTTGACACTCGCTTTTGTTGCCTGGATGTATCTAGTTTGTAAAAGCTCTTTCATCTCAGCAGCTAAACATGCTTGAATTGAAAGGGTTATGATGTGTTTGTACCAGCCTGGACCAGACAATCCTTGTCCTGGGAAGGCTCTCTGCACTTAGCAGCCTCCTCCTTGGGACCCCTCTCTCCAACTAACACCAGAGTTCAGGGACCTTTTGGCTTTGCATTTGTACCCACATCATTCGGGGTCAGAGGGACATTCCAAAAACAGATTTTTGCTTGCCCAGGCGGAACAGCCTCTTGGCAATGTTTAAAAAACACAATCACCAGATATAATGGGCTGAAAAAAAAAAAAAAAATCAACTGTCAGCCAGTGCTTAGAAAGAGTATTAGGTATCCTTTGATTTCCATGGAGCTTAGCTACTTTTAAGAAGATAGTGTAATAAATGAGTTTCAGAGTACGTTTAAGAGGCTTCTATAGCACAGAATCTTTGTGCAGCCAATTACACGTACACCTTGCTCCGATACAGAAAGCTGAGGGCAATCACCTCACGCCATTACGCTTTAATTATACCAGCAAGTATCATATGGGTGCAAGCAAACTTCTCATCTGTCCTTCTTTTTAATCATATATTTGTATCAATAAACAGTATATAAGGAATAAAGCCCACTACCTTTGATGTATGACATAACTGCCCTAAGGCAGTATACCTTACTCCCTCTTGGTTCTTCAATATGGTTTTTAATCAATTATTTCATGAAACAGCATTGGCATCAGCCTTTATTCATTTAATAGTACCCTGAATAAAAACTTTTCTACACAGCACAGGAATTTTAATGCACATCAACTTTCCATTGTTACAACCTGGTGCGACCATTGTTCAAAAGCTCCAGTAAATGTTTTACTGGTTGTTGGAGCCATATGCTTGTTTCAAAAAGCGTTCTCCATAACTCTTTCATGAGACAGATCAATGACATAATCTGTGTGGGTTCCTTTGTTCAGAAAGGAGGACATTGTTGGAAAAAAAAAAAAAGTGGTTCAATGTTGGGGATTATGTGGAACGTGTGCTTAATTCAGGAACTTTCAACTGCCTCTCATATTAACAACCCAATGGACTCAAAACCAACATCGCCTTCTCTAAAAACACACACTGCTGTTTACCAAACATCCTATCAATTAGCTCAATCAGAACTGGCAATACGGGGATCACTACATTTTAACAACCCCCCACCCATTCAACCCTGACAGTACTGCCATGTAATACGAGCTGGCCTTCCTTGGAATAGTTCTTGTATCTCGTGACCCAGCAGGTTAAAATGATACACCCCACAAAAAGATCAGCTCCAAAATGTGGGGGCCACTATACCATTCCAATGCTGATGCTTTCAAAGTGCAAACACGGCAACAGAGTCTAGGGTCAACACCTGGAAAACAATTTAACACTATGTATATTATTTTTTACCATTAACAATATCTGTATGGGATTGGTCCTTAATGAACTGGCTTTTATAGAAAGTCTGTGCAACAGAGGAACATTGATTCAGTTTATTCAGGACACCACCTGCCGTCAGCAGTGTCTCTTTCTCGCCTCTTGCTAAAACGCGTCCTATATGTAAAGTGTGGGAACGCGCATTCAGTCCGTTATCGCGTTATTGTTGCAGGTTTTTTTTTTTTTTTTGTTTAACTAATTGCATTCCTGACTCCAAAGGTGCAGCCCACTCTACAAAGCGAGAGAGAGAGAGAGAGAGAGAGAGAGAGAGATGGTTAAGAAACAAATAACGAGAGACGCGTATCAAAGTTTTGTGGTTAAGTGGGGAGGAGCGAGGCAGGAGGAAAAAAAAAGCGAGCCCGCTCTGAAATGATACAGAGGTCAAAGGTGATGCTCCCTCTGTTGTGAGAAAGTGACGATTCGGGGCGGTTTATCAAACAATCATTTTCTTTTGAAAAATTCAGAGGCATTGCCCTGTAACAACTTTGTAGATGTGCTTGACGAGTTTTGGACAAAAATGGCCCTTTTTTTTCCCGCCTCTCCTCAGGGTAGCTTCTCCCTTCACTGCCTCAGAACCCACTACCCACCCCCCTCTTCGGAGTGGTCAGTACAGACCCCCACCCACTGCTGGGCTTTGTGTGCCTGGCCCTTTGACGCTCAGTTTGGGCCCTTTATTGCAGTGTCCCAGCACCCCTCCTCTGCCTTTCCAATTTGGGCCACAGGGTTTCAGGTAACTTCTAAAGACTTGAATTCTTTCAATTAGATACAAAATTAAAATGATTAAGGTCAGCTTGTGCCTTTATTGGTCCGTGCATTTGTAATGTGTCTGCACGGTTTGTTGTGTGTGTGCAAGCATGGAGTGCGGGTTATTTTTTATGTGTGTGCATAAGTATTGGATAGTGAGTGAGCAGAATTAGAAATTAGAAAAAAAGGTAAACATTGTTTATTGAATAAAATCATACTATTGTGCAATGGATCTTTTGGGGGAAAAAAGATGATAAGCATTTTGGAATCGTTGTGTGTCACTAAGTATTCTGAGAGATGTTAGAACAGTATTTAGGGCATTTATACTACATCATATACTAACTTTTTTTATTATTATTAAATTAAATTAAATAATAAAGGTTATTTAGACAGAGATGCACTCAACTTGTAGAAATATTACCATCAGCAAGAAATGCAACCAAGTAAGTTTGAACTCCCCTCGAAATGTTAAAAGCTGACATTAGTTTGCAAGTAAATATTAACAATTTGTCATGGTTCAGATTTCACATATCTACTTGAAAGTGACTTCAATATGACTAACTAAAGCCTTGCTTTGTATTTGTTTTATTTTTGTTAGAAGCCAATTAGTATGTTTCTTGTTGCCCTCAAATATACAACGCAGTACATGGGTTCTGTTTCCGTGGCTACAGCAGGGGGTGGACTAAAGGTATTTCTTAAACAGTACGTTTTCAACACACTGGTACAAACCTCTCTCTCTCTCTGGCAAGCAACACCGCCTCTGGAGTTTACAATGAACCAACCTGGTCCATCTATAAAGCACACAGGTGCCTGATGCCCATTCAAGTGGACTGACGACAATGTATTTATTTTTTACTACTTGACGAAACAAACACTTTAAATGGTTGACCCCCCCCCCCCATTTTCCTCCTTTAGACTCAAATCAAAACCCTCCTGTCAAACACTGACACCTGCTGGACGAGGCAGGACTGCAACTGCTGCCGGCTCATTAATCCTGGTTTCCATACATAGTCTTCCACCGTCTAGTTGCAACATCAATGTGCTCCTGCGGTCTGCAGTGTCATTCACTGTATTGACATCTCACTCTGATCTACAGTATAATGCACTTTATACAACACCTATCTGTGGATACCAGTTCTGCTTGCAATGACAGCGGCTCATTCAGGTGCAAAATGTTTAATTTCTGAGACTCCAGCAGACCACTTTATAAAGCACAGGGTGGCGATGCTACCTTCTGGTTAGGCAGTTCATGAGTGTAAATTTAGACTCTAAGCCAACAAATGTAATTGTATATAAAAATAATGTGATATCTTGTAACAACTGTAAGTCGCCCTGGATAAGAGCGTCTGCTAAGAAATAAATAATAATGGAGTAAACTTTGGCCAGTGAAATGACCTATGCCTTCTTGACCCACTGTTACCTACACAGACCTTGAAGCCATTTGGCTGACACACAGTAGCATTGGAACCTGTTATTGTATTTATGTTACGAGTAAACAAACACAATCAAAGTCTCTGGTGACACGGCTAGATTTGTGTCCCTTCACAGGGAAACATCCTGCCCTGTCCTGGGGCACAAGTACTGTTACTTAAATATTCTGTTTTATTCTAATATTCCAGTGGCTGTTCTAAAACACAGTATGACAAAAATTGTGTTTTACCTGACTAAAGCACTTATGGAACATTTCATATATCACTGTAGATTTATCCAACAAGTATAAACAGTTATTCACAGGTCTTTTTTTTTCTTTTTATGTTGTTTTAAATCAGTATGCATTTACACACGGGCTGGTTTTCAGAAGCTGTTTATTTTGAGTACATTTACTCACTCATTACTTAGTTACAGTTCGATTTGATTTCTTACATGCATGAAAACTGCACTGGCAAATACATCTACTTGGTTTTATACTGTGTCAATCTGTTTTAATAAGGATGCACTTGCAAAGCTGGCCTATTTAATGACAACCTTTGTGACAGCAACCTGTACTCTCTTTTTCTCTCTCCGAATTAATCAGGTCTCCATGAAGGATTTATGGATGTGTTGTCCGTCCCCCCCCCCCCCCCCTTTTCTCTCCGCTCCATCGCCAGTGAAGCAAAAAAGCTATTTTAACATTAACTCCACACATCCACTCTGGGATGCGATTGCTAAATTATTTGTCAGAGGGGCTTTGATCAAAGCTGGAAAAACAAAGGCACACTGCAAAAGGTAAAGAAGCAGGCAGGGCACATCAGAATTACTTTTCTTTAAGCCAAAGGGTGAAAACAATAAAACATTCCGACATTAGTGTCACTACTACTAACACTAATGAAACACTTAAAACATCCACATCTTTCCTTATCATTACAACTCAATTTGGATCATTATTTTAAATTACCCACTTTAAAAAACACAACAAAACTATAATGCCAAAACCCATGTCTTATAGAAAGGAAAAATGTGCCACAAAAAAAAAAGAATTGTACATATATTACCTGTCATTTATTCACATTACTGTTTTACTACTGTAGTTATTTGGGGGGTGGGGGGGGGGGGGGGGTGGAAAGGTAATTCCACTTCTATATTTTACAATAGTAATTTTGAGCATCCTACCAACAACCAAACTGCCAGACAGACTGACAGACTGGTTTTATTAGCAGAGAAAAATTTTTTTAAAAAAGGGACAGCCCAGCAAAAGCATCAGTTTACCAAGAGTTACTTATTTGTCCAGTCCTTCTTAACGATCTAACACGTTCACATCAGATGCAATTTAAGAGCTAAGAAGTGCTTGTGAAGCAACCCTAGCAGAAATCCTGGAAATCTTAGCTGGGGATTTTATTTCTAACGCTCCGCTCCATTAGCAAAGACGGCATCTCAGAATGCCACAGATACAACCGCCAGAGGCAATGCACTATCCGCAAGATAAGGAATGGGATGTAAATTAGGAGCATTAGTAGCAATCATGACCTTCTTTCAGATAAGACAGCACAAAAATCCACACGGGCAGGCAGGCAGGCAGGCTTGCAGGCTCAAGCCTGGAGCAGGAGACAAAGGCTCTGTTCAAACAGGGGGGTGGACCAATTTGCAACACTCAGAAATAATTTGTGTCAGCCTTTACATTCTACATGGGCTCACTTTAAATAAGCTTTTAAATGTAGCATAGGGATTATAAATGTACTTTTTATTGCTAGTTTTGAATCCCCTTTTTTGAAGATCCAAACTTGTGTCAAGTGAGGTGCAGTATCTATTTAAAAATAGACTAGAGGGCAAGTCAAGCGATCAGGAGCTTTCTGGTTTAAATCCCAGTGGTGCCAAGTTGCTGAACTTGGCTGGGAATCCAGAAGGACCACATTGGCCTCTGCACTCCCATAGGCTAGGGAGTAAAATCAGCGGGGGTCACTTCACCTCAATGTGCCAGTGAGAACATTATAGTGTATAGCTCAGGTTAAAATTTCCCATGAGGGGCCTGGTTGCACACTGTTGGATGAGATTAACCTGCCAGCCACAAAAATTAATAAATAAAATAACTGAAGCTTTCAGAAACCCCAGTTTGATCTAACTATTACCACTGTCTAGAAGTCTTTGTACTCAATCAGCTTTACTAAGGTAATGGGTGTTTTTACATTTCTGAGACCCTGATTCACTTTCACAGATATATCCCTGGAATATACCCTGAATCGCTATATCAGTAGATTTGACCCCACCCCCTCAGCTCTCCCCCAAACCAAACAGCACACAGCTGTTGCTCTCCCCTCTCACTCCCAGTTCTTTTGATACCTCAAGCGTGAAGCTGGAACAATTACATTTGCAACACAAGGGCTTTTTTTTCTACCGGGTTTCCAAATCTTTCCATTCTCAGCACAGTGCTTGCTCATTTGGCCCTGGGTTGAAAAAATTAAATAAATAAATACATACATACATACTAAAATTGGCTTTTTAAATTATATATATAATAGACAGAAGGAGGTGAATGAACAGGTTCAATTTAAAACCCTTTTTAAAGGAAAACCTAACCTTTTCAAGATATTGTTTTATTTAAGCGAAGGAAACATTAAGAAAGGCGGGTAATTTTAGACGTAAATAAAATGACAGTTTTAACACAGTAATAAGCTTGTTCTTGTTTCAGCCCACATTACACCTGCTCTTTATCATCGGACTGTCAGATTTGAGACTCACCTAACGCCAAACCATTCTATACACAGAACAGAAACATTGCAGCACTACGCTTTATTTAAATCACTGCTACATTTTAAGAAGTCAAATGGTTTGATTGATCTCCATTCGACATCACCTGCTTTTAATTTCCCATTAGTTTTGATTATTTCCAGTCATGATTTCAGCCTCAGGTAGAATGTTAACTGTAACATTCCACTTACTCAGACACCTATCTTGGTATAAATTGAGGTCGGGTTCAACCCCAGATAGACCATTATACCGGTTAAAATGAAACCAGCTAAATAATTAGTGTAACGAGACCAACTCCTGGTTTATTTTAGACATGATTTAAACAGTCCTATAAAGACCTTTGATATGTTATGCAATGCAGGTTGCTATCACCCTTTAATGTTGATCACTCAAGTTGCTAGACACTCGTTAGGACAGTAGAAAAGAACCAAGTATAAACACCCACACAACGATGTAGAAGCTAAGTACATTCAAATCAAGTTCAGTTGCAGTAACAAATACTTCATAAGAGAGTCAAACGCAAACCCCCAAACCATGCTGCATAAACAGTATTTTGGAGTTTAAACTATGTAACCAATTGTTATTTAATGAAAGACTTCAATTATTCCGATAGCTCCGAAAATATCCGCTTTTGGAAATACAAAGCAAACCCAATGAGAGAAGACCACAGCAAAACCCAATGAGGCCAGGTCTAACTGAAAATGTATCTACAGTCATTGCAAACCTATCAGAACACCTCAAGATTTGCCATTTATATCCTTTATATACCTACTGGCATGAAAAATCTCAGGGTGTGAGAATTTCAATTTTCAGTCAGTAATCAGTGATATAGAAACAATAGGCACTCGTGTGAAAATGTTAGACCACTTTGTGCTTTTAGGCATCTTAAACAACTTCCAAATCAAGCATTTTATAATTTTTGACTATGTCTTCTTTTTCTCTTACTATTTTAAATTAATTGCACATTAAAGTCATCAATTAAATTACACAATCACTAATGTGCCTATCTGAACAGTTTTCCAAGATTTTCAGATACAGTGGTTTGATTTCTTATGCACAACAAATCTAAACTACAGAAGCAATCTAAATTTACACACTACTGTAAAATCCGCTTTCGTCACCTTGTGAGTTAATGTGGAACATTGCAATTGACCCCTAAGCTCTGAAGAACAACCCCAGGTGCCACGCTCGACTTTCAGTTACCACACTCCTCCGTCTGTCCTGAAGTATCCCAAAGTGAAGTGGACCTACTGAAGAGGCGCTTCTTAGAATGGTCATACTAAGAGCTCACTTACAGACCACACCTCGTTCTGCCACCTTGAGTAAGAAACCTACTGAACACTGAGCAGTACAGATGTCACACTCTGCTTCTGTCACGAGGAAGTCCTGTGGAAAGAGGACTGGAAACAGGCCCAGAATGCCCTGTAGGGCCATCATTCAAAGAGCCTTCTTAACCTGAACTTTTATGGGGTTCCAGACAGGATTATAGAAAGTTGCATTTGTTCCCACAAACCAGGCAGAGCTGCCTCAACCTATAATGTGAGCCAAATCCGTTCTGAGCAATCCAGCATTCTGGGTACCAGTTACTTCCCATGGGCGGGTCTCTGGAGTCACCAACAAAGATGCCAGTCACTGCCGAGTGTGATTTAAACAGTTCTGTGCTACAAAAGAGCCAAGACCACAGAAACACACTATATATAGGGTCATCTGGAGATGCATCAAAGAGCAAGGGCTTTTGGTCAGTGGACTGGGCAAAAAAAAGTCTCAGATCCCAACGCCAAACCACTAAACCAAACAACCCCGGAGACACAGAAACTCAGCCTGAAGGGGGGATATGGCATTTCTTTCTTTTTTTTTTTTCTCCTGCAGCATGCTTGGTGAGAAAGATTTGAATAAAAGCGATGGGTTTATAGGTTAGCTGACACCTTCATTCCAAGGAATTTTAATTAACTTCTCCCATCGTCAATATGTTAAAAGGAGCAGTCCCATTATCCGGGGGCAGCAGTCTGTTTCAGGCCCTGCTATTTCAGCCATCAAATTGAAGAATTAATGACGTGGATAATCGTCTCTAATTCCGAAATTACATTGAGGAGAAGTTCAGGGGAAAGTGGTGCTGTAGTTTAATAAAACGGCTGACTAGCTCAAAAATACTCTGTTCCCTGGCTAGTCAGGTGGTACTAACCGGCAACACAGTGTGGCTGGTTAGGGAAGAACACATGGCAAGGGTGTGGGTGTGGGTGTTCAAATGGGGTTTTGAGTGTGGACTAGCGTTCAAGGGTGTGCTTGTGTGACAGTTTGAACGGCTGTCTGTGGGAGTCTGTGCTTCAGCGACTGTGTATATGTGTAATGTGTGGGGGCGGGGGTTGTAAGTGAGTGTGTGTTTGTGTGCAGGTGTGAATTTTTATGTGCATACATGTCAGTGAGCGTGTGGGTGTACATGCATGACTAATCACAAGCCGGTCAATTGACACTTCAGTGATGTTGGATTCGCCAGAGACATTTTAATTTCCTGTACATTTTCCTGCATTTTTCATTGCTCTAGAGCCAATTATTATTATTATTTTTATTTTTATTTTTTATCTAGGTCAGATAATAACTCCATCCTCCACAGGATGAAACAACATGCCTGGCTGTTAATCGTAATAGCTGGTTAATTGCCATCTGTAGCCGTGAGTGATTACAAATAAGAAGATTCAGCATATTCTTATTATGCAGTACACATTCTATACAGGGAGAATAATAGGTAAGGTAGGGCTGTTCAGGAAGTTCACTGCAGTCATGGCAGGGCAAAACCAAGTTACCATGGGAACTAAATGTCAGGAATCACTACAGGTGTGCACGGTGATATTGGGGAGCCAAGTAGAAGCATTCCCAGAAGAACCAAGAAGCATTAGTGCATCCCACTTGTTGAAACTCCTGGGATTAACTGCTCGTTCCACTGTCTTACCTTGATGTTACAGCTTGGAAACTGATGGTGTTAGTGTATTGCATGCCGTCTAGGTTACACTGCATAAATAAATGGACTGTTATATGTAATGAAGACACAGAAGAAACGAAGAGGCGATTGTGTTCTCTGCATCAGCATGTGGAAGCAGTATCACTTTCGCCACTATCTGCGTAGGAGAGACGCTAACTGACCTTTCAAGCAAAAAAAAAAAAAAAAAAGCTATAAATTGGAGAATCTCTCGAACAAATCGGACCACCTGTGTTGTGTCCAGTGACTCTGCACTTTGTCTCCTAATGCGTAGAACAAACCCCTTCATAAACATTATATTGTGATGCAGTTAGTACCTTTGAAAGGTGCCGGATTTGTCAGCACTGGAGACAGAGGCGTCCATTTGTAGCAACAGTGATAGCTGTAATGCAGCCTTCAACTGCTCAACCAAGTTTGAATTGAATTGTATGGTCCATACACATAATTCACATTCTATTCTTTGATTAAAGACACCTAATTCTTATAATAATGAAAACTTCAAGGTTTCATCATGTAGGATAATGACTTAAAATATGATATATATATATTTATATATATATATATATATATATATATATATATATATATATATATATATATATATATATATATATATAGCCTACAATAGCTCCTGGTGTTAGCACTGAGAAAGAAGAAGGTGGTTATTTGACCTACACATCCCCTACTGAGTATTGGGACAGCACTGGCCATGCAATGAAATTAGGCAGAGTGGTTCTCAAGACAGAACTTGAAATGTATGCAATCAGAACTCCTAGAAGCCTCAACTCTATCTCATTTTGTGGGAGATAACAAGCAAATATTGATCTGAGCGTCGGAGAGAACGTGACTGAGAACGTGTCTACTACTGTAGCAGTGTTATAAAATACATTCCAATGCTTTCACCTCACATGCTCCATTTACTAGTGCTTATTTTGTCAACTGTATTTTCTTTTTTCTCTAGATGCTAGTCAACCTGATGTGCAGCCATTACCTGTGGTGGGAGAGAGGCAGAGAATATGCCGTGTTAATGTCATTTCATGAATCCACTAGATGCCACTGTTCGCTCAGTTTGAAAGTTTATTATACTAGTAACATCATCTTCCACTAAAATACGACTGGTTAAAATACCAGAGTGGCAAGATTTCACATCACAGTTAAAATCTGAAACAAAAAAACACACGGCTTACAACTTTCCTATTTAATTTACTTTTTTTTTTTTTTTTTTTTTTTTTTAATCTCGTTACTATTTCATGCTATGATTAGAGGGGGTTGTTTTTAATTGATCTAAACAGGGGTGGATCTTAAAACCGGTATCCTTATATAGGTATTTATAAATCAGATTTTTCGCAGACCACATTTAGCTGTATGTTATCCCTTGTTCATGTATGGATATTGGACATTAAATAGTAAATCAAATGAAATGCTCATTCATAGTACAATGTGCTGGAAATCAGGATTGGGGTCAATTCATATTTCCCAATTCCCATTCCCATTCCCTTTTAATGCATTCCAACACAGCACTGATTACAATTGCAATTAGCAGCATTCTGTTAAAATGAGCTTCTCACAGTGGCAACAAATTACTTTAATTTAAGACATTGTTAGTCAATTAAACTGGCTTCAAACGAAAGCAGCTGAACAATCACAACAGTTATTATGTCTCTAAAATATCAATTCCAATTCCTTCGAAGGAATAGGAATTGGGAATTGATTTTAAAAAGGAATTGGAGATGAATAACAGGAATTAACCTCAACCCTGGTGGAAATTAAACAGCTTTAGATGTACATATGGGTTAAGAACAGATTAAAATAAAAAGAAAGTATACATTTAGGCTTGACAAAAAAAATGCACTACCACATAAATAGTAAAACTTTTCTTGACCAACAATAGTAAAAGCAAAACCTCACAAACCTGGCCTAGTTGTTACAAACAGAATTCTGAAACAGGTCTGTACTTTACAGAGAGAGTTGGCCTTTCAGGTTGGCGGTGTATTAATGAGCCAATGACAAAGATGAACACACGCAAAAGACAACTTCTCTACCTTTGCGAGGGACTAATGGCCAGTGACCAAAATCAAGAGTCGGGATTGTATGCAAACACTCGCCTTGTCTGGTGGAAGACAGGGACCACAGCTGAATAGAGAGAAAAATGACATTCAGATTTTATGCAACAGCTAACAGGCCTCCTACTGCTACACAATCCAAGAACTATATGGAACTGAGGTAGTGTGGGTGTCTCTGAATTTGATCTACTGGATTTCTCATGTTTAATTAACTGTGATCCAAGAATGAGGAATTACTAAAACAATAAAGCAAGCCCTCACTCCCCATGAGGGGGACACCACTGATATTTCTACCACACGCTTTTAAAAAAAAACATCTTTAAGTAAGTTATTAAGTGTTTGTTGTTTGAAGCCGACTCGGTCATAATTAAACGATTTTTGTGGTCTCCATCTAGCACCCCAGTGGACATTCATTGAGAGAGGCCCAAAACTGAATGGAGGTGTTCAGGTCAAGATAGAAGTATTATCTCATCTAGGAGGAAAAGCTCTCATGGTGCCTGCGTGATTCGTAATTGAGCAATACATTCACAGAGTTAAAAAAATATATAAATATTTATTTACTACTCTGCACAAAGCAATCCTAATAGAACAGGAACTCTATCTGCGAACAACAAACAGACAGAACATCGAATCCCAGAAGCAGACCTCACCCGCGCTATCTTGTCCTTTGAACTGCTGACAATGACCCCTCCCTTGCTGTCAATGCACTTCACCTCCTGGTTGTGAGTAGAGTACTCCATGCTGAACGAGCCCTGTTTCTGGTGCAGAATGATCTTCCCGTCTCTAGCAAAGCAAAGGGAGATTTTGTTTTTTATTCAACACTAGGTGCTAAAAGGAAACAATGTAGTCTTGCGGTTTGAGTCGTGGTCTGGGAGACAGGAAATTAAACCCATGTCAGAAAATACTTCCCTAGCGCAGGTGAAAGCCTGTTTGAAGAGAGGGGAGTCCTGTCCGTACCCACTTTTAGAGTCAATGGGCTGGCGTTGAATGACTTCCCTCCACAATCTTGTTTTAATGCAGGTCTGGAAACTGTAGTCTAAAGTCATAGTCTATAGCCTAAGTACTTGTCAAAACTACTCACAGGCATGAATCAGATTATACACATTAGAAAACCATTTGCAGCACCCAGATGAGAGTAACAGGTTGTGCAAATTAGTTATAATGGCTCGTCTGTTACTATTATTTATGATGTGCTTTCAGACGTATGCCTGCTAAAAAAAAAAAAAAAAAAGTTTTACTACTAAATTGCAGTATTTATCTTAATTTAGTTTTATGGAAGATGGCCAACTAAGCGCACTGGAGATGTAATGTATTTACAGAGCAGGTACAGGAGAGGTGACAGCAAAAATGTAGGAAAAAAAAAAAGATAATACCGTACACTCCTGCACTGATCAGGTGAGACTCTGTCATGATGAAACACATCTTCTCTCTGCCCAGAGTACACAGCCACAGGCTTCCGCTGGAGCCCCCCGCCATCTGGTCTCAGTTGGTACGATCTGATGTCTGCTGCCTGAGACAGCTACAGAACACCGCCATCTAACTGTATCCATGGCAACAAGCTGTGGACCAACAGAGCAACACTCAGAGTTTCAAACATCGGTACAGGGTGGTACACTAATTCTAGGGGTAATAAATATTTGAAAGTGGGGTCCTTTCACTTGTAATGGTTTATAGTGTTGCTGGGGCATGAAAAAATGAGATTCACACAAGTCAAAGAAGTGAAAATGTTATTATGCTTTTAATATATGAGAGATAAACAAGTACAAGGTGGGGGCTATGGAGATAGATCCTTACAAAACAATAGTCCCACAGTCCTAAATGGGACCACACATGCATATTTCATGGAGGTAGACAGCTTTGCCTAATGCATTGTGGGTATTATTATTATTATTATTTTTTTTTACTATTATTATTATTTTTGTCCTCAATCTTTCTGCACAGAATTTTTTTGTTTGTTTTGTTTTTTCT
This sequence comes from Acipenser ruthenus, assembly GCF_902713425.1. NCBI lineage: Eukaryota > Metazoa > Chordata > Actinopteri > Acipenseriformes > Acipenseridae > Acipenser > Acipenser ruthenus. Next base: position 3,495,924 of record NC_081195.1, read on the forward strand.
TTTAATTTAAACACTGTTGTTATTCTCTGGTTTAATCATTGTTCAAGCTACAGCTCTGGACAAAAGTTTTGCGTCACCTATAATTTTAGAATTGAGACATTAAAAAAAAAAAAAAGGAAAACTGTGGGTTTTCCAAGGGGGAAGATGCAGAAAACAATCACACCGCCACTCTCAACAGGAGCTGCCTCCTACTGAACAGAAACAAACTGCAAGCTCCAAAGCATCCTTTAGATACAACTGATTGAGTTAGAGAAATGACTCACTTGTTCTTCCATTTGAGGACAGCTTCCTTCCTGCAACATCCTCTGCACCAGTTCTGAGATATCTTCACCCTGTCCTTTAGAGGGATCCTAGGAAATCTAAAATCAAAAGAGCACAGCTTTGTAAATCACTATTAGTTTGTTTAGTTAGATAAATATAAAGTACTGGCACATTTAACAATGCAGTGCACTTATGTACATCATTATGCATTTCATTTGGTTCTCACTCTGGTCCATGAGAGCTGCAGGGTGTTCAGGTTTTTGTTCCAAATTATCTAAAAACCATAAGGGTTGTCAATAAGCAGAGGGACAGGGTTAACAGGAAAAAAGTTACGACAATTCCTTTATGAAGTACGAGCCATTTGGTATAGGACTCCCAAACAAATGTGAAGCACACATGCCCCCTCAGCAACAGCTCCATTCCAACTACATGCACACCTGTAAATCCAATCACTTCTAAGCAAAGGACCCTTGTCCTACTTAAAAAGAACCTTGACGTTTATAGTGGCACTTCCATTACCCTCCATCTAAATTTAGAAGATGACAGACTTAAAGAGAAAGTTCAAACGTTAAGAAGAAAAAAAAAGTGGGGTCAAACTGACTACTGAGCAATCTGTTTCCTGGATGCCGAGGAAGAATTGTGAGTGAATTGTTTTACTCTGTTGCTGGCAATACATAACTAGGATTTAAGCAATCCACCAATTTACACTACCAGTCACTCATAGTCTGGAGTACCTGTTCTATGGCTTGGCTTATTCCACCCATTAAGCCTGTATTAGCATGTAATTGATCTCTTGAAAACAGTCATCAGCCACAAACACTGCACAAGAATCAGTTATAATTGATTCGAACTGCAGCACCATTTGTTGCAAGCAGGAAAAGTATATTCCCAGCAACCTGCTGCATTATTGAGCCAAACAGCACTAATCATGGTCAGACTAAACCCAGTGTGCTCTGATACACTTAAGATGTTACCTTCAGGAGCACTTTGCATGCCTTGGGAAAGCAATTTATTGTGCCTTACAGTCAGTAGAACACAGAACAAGCGCTCCCGTTTATTTTGCTCAAATTAAGTGGTTTTAAGACTTTTCTTGCATATTGTGAGCCACAATGGCAGATACTTCAAGTGTAGAACAGCACAAAGGGTTAATACGCTTGACATGTGCAAAGAAGGGGTGAACAGGACTCACGTTACAGTGCTGTACACCTTGGGAATTTACTAAACAGTCAGAATACCCCTCCGGCAATACTCCCAAGAAATGTTTTGGTTTTGTCAAGTGACTAGCCACACACAAAAAAACCCAAACAGTTTGCCCTCTTTGCCCCCTTTCCCTGTAAATAAATAAACACCTTGCACAGCTGTTAATGCAGGTAGCGTATTGCACTGGCCTCCAGGGTCTGCTCTCTTCCTGGTCTTCAAGCAATTTCTTCACTTCGAACTGTTTGTTTTTAGCCTTGGGGTGTCAAAACATGTCTTTCGTTTATTCCTTTTTTCCCACCCCAATTCTTTTTAAATTCCATTACTGACATCTAATCTTTTCCCATTTTTGTCCCCATTATAAAGGGAGCGCATTCCAGACTAGGCGAGAGCTTCAGCGCCTTAACAATATTCCTATAACAGGACATGAATGAAAAAACTCACAATGCTGCTGTCAAATTACTGCAAAAGATTAATGAAAAGAAAAAAGACCGGTTTCTCATCTCCCAGCTACACACTGTTACGTGATTTCAAAGGCTGTAAACATTTGGCACGTAAGCAGTATCTGCTATGACTTACTGACCAGTAATGGGCAATTTATCACTTTCTGTTATGTCACGTGTCAGCACACCCAATGACAAGTCTCAACAATCTGTTGTGACAGCCAGCCCTCCCTTTCTAAACAGTCATAATGCATATTTTGATCTGACACTGATTAAGAGGGCTCTGGTGACAGGCTGAAAGGAACCACTTGTCAATAAAAGGCATCACTTCGGGTTTTCAAATGCCACGACACAAAGACAGATCAGCGATGTGCATTCACCATATGATCCCTTTTAGTCAGTTCCATCCATCCAATAATCAGTTTCAGAATTTAGAAGCAGGGATGCCTATTTTTATCTAGTGTCTTGGGTCTCACAGCAGTTTAGAGGTTAAATCCACAGCATTTTCAACAGTGACTATGCCAGATAAACAGACTGGGGGGAGGGGGGTTACCCTTTTAATTACTTATAAATAACAACTGGCTGCTACAACAGTATTATCACAAGCTGCTAATACATAATAATGGCTTTTGATGACACACCAAAAAAAAAGATTATGACTTCTGAAGGCTCTACAAAGGCCTTAAAAAATTGCCTGTGACACATTGCTGTTGGGCTTCTGTAAACATCTGTTCAGCTTTATAGAAGGTAGGCAACTTACCCTACATTATACTAGCGTCTACTGCAAGTGGTAAAAAAAAAAAACACCACACATTATCACAAGCCAAGGCCACTAAAATGATCAATACTACATTGGAGTTGAGAGAATTATTGGGTATATGACAATATCGTTAATTTAGTTTACCATATAACTAAGTATAATATTATGTGTAGAACTATATCGTAATGCAGGATATTGCAACCACCTAATATTTTATCCAGTATTTTATTTAGGCGAATATTATTTGTCAGGTGGATTTAAAGTTACCTAATTGTCAGAATAAAATAAACCAAATGTCACTAATGCTGAAAATAAATGGTTAAAGGTGCTTCATATATTAACAGCGTGTTCCCATACACCACTACCCTCCAACAAGCGTCCCAACTAACCAATACAATTACTAATCTTAATGAACTTGTATTAAATCCGCAGAATCCGGGCATCTCTCATCGTAGTGATTCAATGACAAATGTCTTGAATGTCTTTTATTTATTTATACATTGTTTTAAGGTTTTTGGGTTTTTTTTCTGACGTAACTACGCAAAGGAAGTTGCGCACGTTGCTTGACTCTGAACTCTCACAGACAGCAACAGCGTATCGAGAACGAGCGAATGGAAAGCAGTAGGCTGCTTTCGATATGTTCTGTGTATTTATTTTTTGCAGTTTTATTTTTTCATAAATGAAAATAAATATTGCTTACATGACTCTCCCTTGTGGAGTTCCTCATCCTCTTCCAAACATCGTCCCTGCTGGTGAAGTTGTACAGGTTCTTGCACACTTGGGACAAACTGTTCAGTCTGGCAGTCCAGATAGAGGACGAGGTAGAGAATGTCCTCTGGCAGGTGGTATAAAAACAGCATTCCCAGTCAGCGTGAGGATTTATTTCCCTTCTCCACTCTTTGGTTTTCACTTTCTCTTTCTTCTGTGGCGGGTTTGTTTGGGGTAGCTCTCCTTTTCCATGTTGTTTCTCCCAGGCAGCTAGTCAGCAGCAGAGCTCAGACAAGAAGCCATCACCATACGAAAACAAACGCAGTCACATGGGCGGTACTCGTCAATCAAACTAGTAGTAAGCGCAACTGCACATTAAATAGCAGTATTATTTGTTTATTTAGCAGACGCCTTTATCCAAGGTTACTTACAGAGACTAGGGTGTGTGAACTATGCATCAGCTGCAGAGTCACTTACAATTACACACTGTCACACTGAGTCTGGCTGAGGTGGGATTTGAACCGGAGACCTCTTGGGCTGGTTACAAACCCTTTTCTTTAACCACTGGACCACACACTACAGTTTAACACTGCTAGTTTGTAACAATAAATGCAATTTGTATCCATTCTACGTCATGAGTAGTTTAACATGATGCATAAGTAGTTGCGTTAAATGCAATATTTGTATACTGTATTAACACAGAGTTTTATGTTAGATAAACTTTAATGAGGTATAGGCTATTGTTTTGGTGGTTGAAATAGGTCATCTTTGTATTTGGATTAAGCTTCACTTACTGTAGGGCTACTACAACTAAGGCGTGACAGAATATATTACTGTGTCGGGCAAGCCCAATTTTACCTTATAAAGGCAACACCTTTTCTAGAGGTAGCACACAGATATTCAGCATACCGTTCCAGATTATTAGCATGATTTATGTAAACTTAATCAAACGACTATGAAACTTGGAGTTTGGGGGTAAACTTGCTTCCTAACGGTTCCCACGTGCTATTTGTTGAACAAAGGACAGACCTGTTACAAGGTCTATGGTACCTCATATTTAATATTTCATAATATGGTCTCACCCACAGCTACACCACTCAACAATATGTAGGCTAGTCTGCTTCACTTTGGATAGTCAATTTATAATGATAAACACTAAAATACCGTACTAAAAAGAAACTTTGTGATACATTTAGACAAACGTTTCAGCAAGAACGGTCTTATTAAAACCGATTGACTTTTTGTTTTGTGCAACTATAAACTTATAAACCTAAAAACCACAGTAGTCCTTTTGTTTGTGGTCAAACAAATATTCTTAGTGTGTTTTTAGGTGTCATGTTCCTGATCCATCAACTGGATTTTCAGATATAAGTGGGTGTTGAGGGGCAGCCCGTGCATCTTTAGTCCCATTGCTTGCCATATGAGAAGATATGTTTCTTAAAACAATTTGAGTCATTTCTCCTTTTTTTTCTTTGTTCTTGTGTAACAGCAAACTGACAGCCAGCAGAGGCAACATTTCCCTTCATTTTCTGAATTCCCCGTTACTTTAACCCCTAAATGAAGTTTGGGTAGGTGGACGTCTCTTGTGTTTTTATGTAGTGAAAGGATTAGAAGCCATAAAACTTACACTCCTGTACAGAAGACTAGCTTGTATTGTAAAAAGATGAGAGAGGCAGAGCACTGATTATGTGGGCACCTTCCCCACATCAAAGAGACTGGGAGTCATTAAGGTTGTGTTTTTAGTACTGGGGGTATTAAAAACATTTAACTGTACTGCATCATAGGAAAAACACTATCATTATTTAGGGATTGCATTAGACATGGGTGTTGTGGCTGTTTGAATTTTATAAAAGTAAATTTGTTAAGCTAAGACATTACATTTAACCCCTTCCTTGCTAAACCCCACTGTAGACCTCTGGAATTATTTTTTCTTGTGGTCCAGCAGCAGCACCATACAGACTCATCACCACTGAAATGAGGTTTGTGCAGTGCATGGTGCAATATGTCTTTTTTTGTACACCTGTAAAGAACTAGAAAGATTTCCTATTCAAGTTTTGTTCAGGAGAATATTATTCTTTTAACTGTTTTATCCGAGTGACAAAGCTGAGCTGCACTCCCCTATTATCCCCACCACTATTTAACCATAAGCACACAGTTATGTAGGTTACTCTGAAGACAAATAGAAACATAACAGTCATGAGAACGTCTACAATTACATTTATAGGGCTGGATATAATGTCAGCACATCTTAAAAAAAAGAGTACATTGCTTCATATGTATCTTACCTTTCATAATGTTTACAATAAGTTATTTGTTAATGTTGGGCTTGTTTATTTTTCTCCTATAGTTGACTGAGTTCACCTATTGTATGCAGCTGGATTTTAACTGAAGTCTTACCATCATGCTGAGCGCTCAGGTACTATCATTCCAAATAAAGATTTGTGGCTGTGACCTTTCAACTCTGTTAGCTCCTGGAGTTGACCACCAAAAGGGTTTCTCTCTGAGCAAGATTACACATCTCAAGGGACATCTAACAAAAATAACTAGCAAAGCTAAATAAATAAATATGTTTCAGTGGGCTACCTCTTGGATTATTGGGCTACCTCTTGGATAATTATCCATACTTTTATGTTTCCAACAATGTCTGGGATAACCCTAGGCACATTTGCTAAACTGTTTATACTTGACATATCCCCACCCACCGCAACAATTCCAGTGTTTGTACTGGAATCTTGTCTGTTGTGCGGCATAATGTTTTGATTTTGTTTTTGTTGTCTTCCCTCATTAACACCCTTAATCCCATTGGTGCAAGCCTGTTCTCGGTCGTACAGTGAACCCGAGTGTTCATGATTCAGCTAGACAATTGCGTTGTGCTTGCGCTCTGCAAGGTGTGGAGAGAGGATTCCTGCAGTACAAAGAAGTGCACCCTCCTACTTGGTCCGGGTTTCCACAGTGAAGGTGTGAGAATGTCAGCTCTCTTAGAGGTTTGATTACTATGGGGGACTGTTCAGCTATGTCTGTGTGGTCTTTGGGAATTGGACATTTATGCTGATGATAAAGGGTTCCTAGTTTCAGGGGCCAGTACATAGTACAGTGTACCCCAGTATAGTACAGCTGCACTGCTCAGGTCCATTAAGATAGATTGACAAAGATAGAGTCATTATTGTCTACTTCCAACCATTGTCTCATCCTCTTATCTCTGTGACTTGTGATAATTTGTTAAGTTGCTTGGAAAGCGTCGGAAGAGAATCTGTTTACGCTAGTGTAGAAAAGAAACGGACAAGACAAGTAATCATTGATCACCTGTCTGTCAGCGTGTGAAGCAAGGCTTTCAGTGATTGCTCAGTGAAAATTGATATACAGTAAAAGTTTTTTCTTGAAACAGTGCCGACACAATGATATACTATACGCGTCAGAAAACAGCACTTTAGTCAAGAATACGCTAACCTCTAGATCCACACAAATATACATGTGTATTATAGCATTCATGGACAGTTACGTTATTTAGAAAGATAATTCTGAAGTCAATGTGGTACTGTTAACCAATTCAATGATCTGAAGTAGCTGATGAAAAGAAAATCCACTCAATTCATCTAAGAAGTTTTGACTTTTTGTCCTGTGCAGGTAGCAAAGAGGGTATCCATACACAAACCCAGATGTTCTTTGAAATTTGCCGTTTGTGGTAACTTAAGTTTCTTCTTTGTAACACTGTGGAAAAGATACAACAGAAACCCAACCACAAGCCTATCCATCTGTCTGTACATCTGTGTATCTATCATCAACAATTCACTTACAGCAGACTGAGATCAGAAAGATTTGAGTCTGAGTTATTTTCAGAACTGTTATTAGTTATATCCCAGGAGCCTCGAGGATATCAGTTAAATATAATCACCTAAAAAACTAAATTATTTCTATTACAGTGGCCAAAGACAAAGTTATTAGTGTATGTAACCTATGTTGATATTTATAGTCAATGAGCATTCTTATGAAATATTATTTGTTCATTTTATTGATTTCATTATTATTCCCATGTATTACTCTTTTTCTTCAGTGTTTTTTTTTTTTTTTAAGTTATGCTCTGTTGCTTAAGGCAGGCATTTTTGCCCTTTTTGCCCCTCCCCCCCCACCATACAACCCCAGCTCTCCTGTTCCCTCTGATGTTATTTTGTGTATGACAGGCTCCCTCAGCTCTCATTGAAGACTGACCCCTCCTCATGTCATTCTTCCAAATCATCATTGTATAACATGTTTTTATATTAGTGCTACAAAGGGCCCATTTGATCAGGGGGTTATGGTATGTGATTGTAAGAAATGCAGCTAGTTGGTGGCTGCCATTGTGTGTGAAAGCGGTGCCCTGACCTCATCTCTTTCAGGCTGGAGCCCTCACCAAGTGGGCTCTATTCACATCGCAGCAGCCCTCCGCAGTCTCACTCGCTGAGCACGCTCAATTCAGCGCCGAGTCACAGATATTACCTCGCAACAATCTGGCCTTTCTTTCTTTTTCTTTTTTAGTTAAAAAATACCCTTCCTAGTAACCTGTGTGAACAACTCCCGAACGAGTGAAATGAGTTCATTTTTTATTTATGTTTGCTTGGCATTAACAGTTTTGCAGCCTTCTTAACTGTGTTTCATTGTAGGAGAAATAAAAATGCTCACGTATGTTGACGCAGTTTGTTTTGGCTTACTATTGTAAGAACATATATACAAAAGCTGGGAACGTTTGGCCCATCAGTGCTTGTCTGGTTCCTAGTAGCTGGTTAATCTCAAAACTTTTGTCGAGTATACCATTCCATACTTCCCAGTTCTCCCATTGAAATTGTATCTGCTTGTATCTACAGAACCGCTGATCCATGTGGGGATATATGATAGAACCTGTGTGTCAGTTCATCCCTCCTTACATCCGCTCAAAATGTCTGTCTGCTTAGTATCTTATTTGTTTCCCGGTTCACTCATTGACTTTGATACAAGTAAACAAAGTGCCTTGATTACTCTGGTTAATGCATGCCATGCTTATAGGCACACAGGTTGGGACAAGTAGGGGCAAGTTGCAAAGTTATATATTTGTATAGATACAGGTGTAAATTGTAACTTGAATGCATGCTTGAGGTGCACTTTACACCTGCTTCTCATAACCAGCATGGACTACTGATCACCCACATGACACTGCACCAAGAAATCTATTATGGTAGTCCTGAAAAAAGAAAAACAGGTTGAGAACATCAGAACTTATCTGACATAGCTCAGTGTTCCATATGATCATCAGATGACAAGTAATAGGCTCCCCAACAATAGGAGCTAATGAAAAGCCAAAATGTTTTTAAATGTTCTGTTTTATTTACTGGATATTTATCTGGTGTCACTTCCAGCTGAGTTTCCAGGGTAGTCCGCTACTTGCTCAAGAGGAAATTAACTGTGAAGCACCACTTTTGATCTTTTGAACTGAGGGGATTTGTGAGCAGACAAACACGTTTAGCAGATAATTGTTCAGATAATTCTGGCAATCAACCTTAAAAATGTGTGGACAAACACATATTTACAGCACAATAGGAAAAGCAAACAGACCTTTTTAAAGGCTGGTATAGAAACAATTAATTTGCCTGTTCCGATCCGAGCTTTAACCAATGTTTGTTCTCTATTTAAACCTTCCAGTGTTGCTCCCTGTTATATAACTGTGATTCTGTGATTGACTGTATTTGTTGTTTAGTTGCACTGAATTTGCTTTAGGTAAGTCCAACCAACAAAAAAAGTCTTTACAAAAGAACAATCAACTTACGTGAAAATGGGGCTCCTAGAGAAATCTGGTCACAATGTACGATCATGAGTCGAAAAAGAACAATCACCCAAACATTACATAGAGAAAAATATTCATAACAGCTGGTAGCAAACACCTGGAGTGATTTTCTTTCAGGAATGTCTCTTCACTACATGAATTCAATCAAAGCCCCTGTGATCCGCTAGGTAGCCCTTGTAGTTATGGGTAAAGGTGTGAACGAAGTACTGCACTGTAGCAGTTTGTAATTGCCTACCGACCCCTGTGGATATAAGATGTGTTATACATCCCTGGAGATTTACTGGTGTGAGAAGTTCTAAATAAATACATTCTTATCATCTAGTAGAGCATAGTACTCAGAATGCAATTAATGTGATTTAGCCAGCGTAGAAAGCTCCTTTGTGGGTGTCTGTGTTCAAAAGAGGTTTCAGGTTTGGATCCTGCATGGAGATGACCTTAATACCCTCTATTGGGGTTACTTTTGAAGTGAGAAGACCTTTACAGGTTCAAATTAATCATTAGGAATTGAGGGTCGAACATTTGAATTTGTACGCATGTCAAGTAAATTAAAATTCTGTTGTTGAATGTTATCATTTACACAAAAGGTTTTATCGTTGTTCAATATTCTATTTATAGCCTTAAAAAGAATTTGCGGAATTGACTTAGAAAATATTGTATCTGACCCAAACATCCATTTGTAATATGGCAATACCACTACTCCACACTGCTGCCCTGCATATATATATATATATATATATATATATATATATATATATATATATATATATATATATATAGGGCTCTGGACTTTTGACCTGAGGGTCGTGGGTTCAATCCCAGATGGGGGACACTGCTGCTGTACCCTTGAGCAAGGTACTTTACCTAGATTGCTCCAGTAAAAACCCAACTGTATAAATGGGTAAGTGTATGTAAAAATAATGTGTAAAAAATTATGTAATTGTATGTAAAAATAATGTGATATCTAGTAACAATTGTTTATCACCCTGGATAAGGGTGTCTGCTAAGAAATAAATATTTTATATATATATATATATATATATATATATATATATATATATATATATATATATATATTAGGAAATACTAATTACTTGCTATTGAACCACAAACAAGTTCCTTTAGAGCTGAGCCTGTGGCTTACAAATTTAAACACACAGTTCCAATTCTTACACTGCTCTTCACTGAAAACAATACTGTCCTGCCTAAGCAATAAATTAATCACATATTCTTTCAATAAAATGTAGCCACCATCCAACTAATTAGTACATCTACTGAATGTTCTTGAAATAAACAGTACATTCTGTAGATTGTTATTGACATGTCTTCAAACGGATATTTTTAAGTATGTTATTAAGTTAAGTTTCGTCTCTAACTCATATTCAGCACCTCATTAATAGATATAACCTGTGCACCTGTGACTGAAAATGTAAACATTTAGTTTAGATGTTAAGCTCTGTTAAAAAAAGATGAGAAAACAGTTGCAGTATTTCATAATGTTTCTATACCTGGTACAGCAGGCAACAAAAGAAAAAAAAAAGATTTTCCATATGAATTAGACATCTGTGCTAACTGATCTTGATGTGACATTAACCTCAGAATGGGGACGAGTCGTTTGGTTGCATACGGTGCTAACGTCCCTTAAGCCTTTGAACGTAATCTCAAGCCAGTCGGACCGTTACAGAGTTAAACAGTAATGTGTATTGAAAGTTTGTCTTGATGTTTTGTAAAATGCTGTCTGTATATTGGGCCAGATTGACTAAGCGTTTGGTCCAGTGCAAAATACAATTTTCTGATATTTTGCAATTACCTTGCTTTACCAAATTTCACTATACCTTACTAGACTTACTTTTACTATTATACTATTTACATTATACATTTTAAACAATAACACTTTAGCACTGGGATAATATTGTAAAACCTGATCCATAAAATAAATCCTATAGAATTAGACATTGCTGCAATGTGCACAGTTAGATGGCAGATCCCAGTGCACTTGTGTAAAGGTAGTGAGAGCTAAATACAACCACAATACAATCTCTGACCTGATATCTTTCAAATAAACCAATGCATTTCCCTCTTTCCTGCAGGTCCTGCGTGATGGTAGAGTGACTTTTTGAGGACAGGCCAGTGAGGGTGGGGGGAGGGGTCAGAGTGATGTATGATCTCTCTGAGCAAGCCCTTTTGCCTTATGCTTGCAGTTCTCGTTCTCCTGAGATGAATTGCTCCTCGGCAAATTAAAAAAAGTTAGTACTTAACGGATGTGGGAGTGGGGGTGGGCAGGATGAAAGGGTTTCTCTTTCCTTCTTCACTCTTCTTTGCCTTTACCGAATTGCCCCACATTTGCATGGCATCACAAGCTGTTCAGGAGGTGTGACTTTTCCCACAGCTCGCTCATTGCTCCAGAGCAAATCAATTCAACAGCTCTTTACCAGCATTAATTAAAAGGAAAGGGGAGAGGAGAGGTATGGAGAGTGAGAGAGGGGATGTTTACAGCTGTCTGGGACCTCTTGGAGAGAGATTTTTCCAATATACAAACAACGCTACCTAAGACATACTGCAATCTGCAAGTCTCCAGCTACCCTTCTGAAGCCAGGGAGAATGGCTCCAGTTGCAAAATTTCCAACCAAAGTCTAACATTTATTCCCTTCCACAAATGTCTGCTTGGCTGTGTGGTTTGGTATGTTAAAATATCCTTGGTCACGTAACTGGATAGGAACGCTTAATCCTAAAGCTATCCTACAAATATCCACATGATGATGCAAGGTGTAAATATAAGAAAGTATGACCCAGTGGCTAAACTATCTAAATATGTATATTTTTCTCAGTGCACACAATGTTTGTAGCAGATGACATGAGACTTAATTATAAACTTAGAGATAAAAACAGATGCTGCTTGGTACTGTAGATAAGCATTTTTGGGATTTGGAATGTGCTACTACTTTTGGGAGCCAAGGTATATTAGCTTTATAACAGATGCGATGCTGCAGCTGAAGGCCTTAGAACATGGGTGATGTGCACAGAAGCCTAATATTACAGAACATTTGTGGACAAATAGCCTATCCACTGGTGTGTAATGTTAGAGATTTATATATAGAGAACACAGTTACTTTATAGAATACATGTATAATCAATTTTTACAGAATTAATTGTACCAGGCGCAGAACTTGTGCATCAGTGTCACAGCACCACCCACTGACAGCTCCTATACTGTTTTTCTAATGGCTTGCAAAGGATATTCTGGTACCTGGAAATGGTGTATAATTCACATTGTGGGATAAATACCAAGAGAAGTAAGGATTTAAGGAGTTAGGATGCTGTGCATGTTTGGGATTAAACAATACCTACACAGTTTGGCACACATTTTAAAGATGAGAACAGTCATCGAATTTTCTACTAAATCTCAGGACAAACAAAGCTGGCCCCTTGCCTTCACCCCTGGAAACTCAACTGTGATGGTGGTTTTGGAGATGATCCAAGGTCACCTTCATTTATGAGACATGATCAGCCACCCATTGCACACCTCTGATGAGTATTTCCAACCACTAGAACGGCAGTCTAACTACATTAAAAAGAGAAATAGTCAGAATGGAGGCCTATATTAGTACAAATCCCCATATCCCCACAACGATGGTGTGCCCCAACAAGAACTCTACAGGATCCTGGAGCCCAGCCAGTAGATATTCTGAAACATTACAGGTTCATAACATACAGTAAAAAAAGAACCGATAACATGAAAAAGCACACATATGTTGTTTTCATTATTCTAATGCAAATTTAATACACATTTTTTAAATAAATATTTTCATCATAAAAATTAATTTGTACACAACCCCCCCCCAAAAGAAATATATATATATATATATATATATATATATATATATATATATATATATATATATATAAAAGCACTTTCTGACTTGGAAACAGTGTTTTTTCTTTTTTTAAACCAAACAAATACCCTTAAGCCACGGGTAGGAAGCTCAAGAGTGTTCAAAAGTAGCTGCCATTGGTATTGTTTAGTATAATATTAATTCAGATTTTTTTTATTGGTTGCGGTAGGAAATTGCATTTTTTTTGTCTACAGAACAATTAACTAGTTCATGATATGTTCCGATGTAGACATCTTCTGTGTTTGTGCTTCTGTTTGAAAATAAAAAACGCTGAAATCTTCTGGATCGTCAGATGTCCTTGAGAGTTGTCCCAGAGCTTCTGAACACGAAAACAGAGGCTAATCGATGAGGCTTTGAACATAAGCATTTCTATAAGAAACTAGTAAACATATGTACAAAAATAAAATGGCCTTCTGTCTTCAGTCCTCTCTCTGGACCTCTGAATCTCCATGAGCAGCAGATGTGGTGCAGAAACCAGTTTAAACAAGTCAATGCACGCCTGAATCACACAACATCTATATACATACAGAAATTCATATGTATAGATTGCATGTCATTGATGAAGAATGTGCTTCACTTTACCAGTCTATTTATTTAAAAAAAAAAAAAAAAAAAAAAAAAAACCTAACAAACAAACACAATTTTTGAGCTGGAGTACAAAAATAGAGCATATTATTTCTTTTTTTTTCTTTTTTTCTTTGAAAAATTATAAACAACTAGTAGATATCTTTTTTTTTGTTACAAAAATTATAACAAGTCTCTATAAGGAGTCCACTTATTATTATTATTATTACTATTATTATTATTATTATTATTATTATTATTATTACTTTTTTCTGCTCTACCGCGAGGCTGAGTCGCGGGTGCGTTTAGTCCTTCTGTTGAAGGGGTAGTTGATGAACTCAAAGTGTCTGTGTTGCTCGGCAGCCTGGTGGCCCTTGGGCAGCCTCTTCATGAAGTGAACCTCCCGCTGGTGCTGCCGGGTCTTGGAGCCCTTCCTGGGACGTCCTTTGCGGGTGAAGGCCATGTACCAGCCCTGGTACTTGGCATTCTGCAGGGCGGTGTAGTTGTTCTCCAGGACGATCTCAGTGAAAACACAATCCTTCCCTTTGCCACTTATCTGGAGGGCGCAAAAAAAAGGAAATACTTCAGCTGATGGAAAATACAAATTCAACAGATATATTTGAGCTCGTAAGGAACTGCATTTGATTTCCGTGGTCTGAAACCGGAATGGTTTTACTGTGGTACTTCAAGGTTAAGCCTCTGCATCCATTCCCATTGAGAAGCCTCAAAGCTTTAAAGGTCAGCAGCCCAGCAGCAGTAAGCCCTTCACGCTAGGCCTGCCGCAATGTACAAACATTCTTGACCCGAGCCCTATACCATTAGCAGCCCCTTTGGTTAAGTACATATCAATTTACAGCTCTTCTATGTCTGTCTTACAACTACACACCTTCACAGCCCTTCACACACACACCCACAAGCTCTCCCCTCTTGTCTAGCCCCATCGCTCACAACATCCCGAGGCACACTAGACAGATACCAAACAAACAAGATTTGAAAGCTAGCCCCTTCTACTGAAAATTACCCTAATCCCAAAAAGAGAACCCATATAAACACATTCACATACAAACACACACACACACACACACACACACACACACATACACACACACACACACACACAGACCTCTCCCAAAACAATCCGATACAGGCTGCCTTCAATTACAAGATGTCACAAAGAATAAGATCAGGGTCCTAAACAGATGGCTCCCCAGGCAGGGTGCTGGGGATCTGGTAGGGCTGTCTGCATCATAGTTTATTAGCATTCACAGCACGATGTAAGGATAAATATACCCTTGGAACAGAAATACTTGGACAAGGAATTATTAGCCCTGTTCTTAGTGCAAAACAAGTGTTGGTGCAATACCAAATTATCATATTCAGTAAACCCAACCTAAGACAATGTGGTAGAAACTATACTGAAACAAAAATGTGCTTATATGCATAATATATTAGAAATAATGAATACAAACACAATTAATTGTAAGGAATGGGAAGACTGAAGGAAGCAAGAGAATGTACTCATGCTGTTTGGGCTGTGACAGAGAGCCACAGAGGGTGAAAAAAGTTTTTGTTGGCCAGGGGCCTGAGATTGACTGATCAGCCCCTTTGGCAGGGCTAAAGCATACAAGTTAAGAACTAATAATGGTCTGAAAACTTCAAAACTCTTTTGACGTTTCAGAGTAAGCACGATATATGAATATATATGAAAACCTCAGTGCTCCTCCAGTAGAGTCACTTGAAAAAATGTGTCTCAACATTCTGGAAGGTTCTAGCATCTATTGAACATAATAGAAAAGCAATTCAGCTCTTTGTAAAAGAAAGGAACAAAGGTATATGGAATTCAGAAAAAAAGTAATTCTGCCTCTTCCGATTACCGATTCAATTTTTCATTTCGACAGAACAAAAATACAAGTCATGCCAATTCACCCTAGCAGGGCCAAGTAAAGAAAAATGAAACACATTTGATAGGCTTGTTTTCTTAACAGGGTCTGATACTTTCAATAGAAACTGATTGGGAAAGAATTATCTAAAGCTTTCCAAGTGGCCTCCCTCAAAGTATACCAAAGTAAAAGCAAAGACGTGTGTGTGTGTGTGTGTTTAAGAGTGATGAAAGCATGGCAAACCTCAAAATGACTGTGAGAATCTACAAGGGGCTGCTTTTTCCAACATGTGCAACTTCTGGAACTGTATTTGCATTCTTACCTTTCCAATTAGCTTTCCCCTTTTGTTCATACAGATGTAGAATCCAGTTTCTGCACCTTTAAGTCGAACCCGGCTTCCAAACGTGTCCGTCTCCACTATGAGTTTAGCTGTTAAAAAAAAAGAAGTGCAAATGCCTTTTTAAAAACAATGTTGTGAGTCTCTCTGCCCCGCATACTGGAGGGACTGTGTAACCCTCTCCCACTTCCAAACTAAAGATTAATTAAAAGCACAGTTGCCAGCCAGTTACCAACTACAATTAGGGCTGGCCAGATCCATTTTTAGAATCAGGCCATCCAGGAGCCCCTTTGTGTATCATTTGCATATCTGTTCAGAGTGAACTTCCAGTCCCCATAACTAGCACACACCAAGAATTCACTCTATTTAACAATTCTATAGATTTTTATATTTAAAAAATATATATCTTTATGTAAAATACTACTGTATATTGCGAAACCTTGTGAAACACAATGTATAGACAGAATATTTCTGTATTGTAATATCACTAGTTAGAAACTATTGTACATTTGGCCTTTTAATCTAAGTGTTCTTTCAGGGGGTCTGGCTGGTGCACAGGTGATAAACCACAGCCCCCCTTTCACTGCATATCCCTTCCCAGACAGGCACACAGGGGAGAAGGGCTGCTGCCTCCTCCAGCCTGTAACTTCAGCCCGATGTCATTGTGACAGGAAGGAATGACACAGAGGCTAGAGAAAGCCTGTAAGTGCGTTTCACCTTTTGTCTGTGCGAGTCAAGAGGAGCTATTGATTTAGTCTCAGTTTTTAATGGAGCCATTGATTGAGTTTCAAACAAAAGCAATGCAAATTCTCAATCAATGCTGTTTCAAAAATAGAAAGGGGATAGACCAACCCGATTACCTTGGAGCCTGAGCAGGGCTGGAATTTGCTTTCTACATCTGCAGCTTTTCATGTGCTCCCTTAAAGAACAGCCAGTGCCAGAAGTTGCCACTTCAGTCTAAAGTGAAAGCTCTTAACCTTATGTGATATTCACAATGGTTTCAACTACAAATCATAGGTCTCAGTATCAGTTTTAATTTGGACCACCCATAACCTCAAATTATCTGTGACCCTACACTTAGAAAGAAGGCTTACAGCTATTCCCCAAACATTCAATGTTAATTCAAAGTTTACTCAGGCAGACCAGTACAGTAAAATGTATTATTATTATTATTATTATTATTATTATTATTATTATTATTATTATTATTATTATTATTATTAACCAGCATATATGATTGAACTTGATTACTAATAAATGGATAGTTCAAGCTTCATTTTTTCTGCTTGGTGGTATAGGGAGACTTTTACATTACCTCCAACTAGGAACTGTTTTTTTTTTTTTTTTTTTGAATAAGTGAGAAAATGGCCCTTAATTATATCTTGGACCTGCAGGAAAATCAATCAGAGAGCCAGTAAAAGGTTTAAAGAGCATTGATTTTTACTGACTGAGGGAAAAAAGACCAGGAAATGAGCGCTGGCTTGAGGGTGGCAAACAGGAAAGCAGAAGAAAATGAAAGCTTTACTATAATGACTTTTAAACGTTTAGCCTGAACATAAACACACTGTTTCAAGAGGGGTGCTGTGTGTGTGTATAATATATATATATATATATATATATATATATATATATATATATATATATATATATATATACTAGCTCTCTATTTTTGTGGGACCGCTTAATCACACAGTTGGGTAACAGCTATGCATATTAAAACGATAACTTAATTGAAATAATCTACTTTTAGGTCGCTTGGAAGATTTTAAAACATACTTTTTTTTATGGCCCTGAATACCCGAAACTTGAAAAAAAGAAAAAAAAAGAATTTACCAGGGTCGGGTTGCAGATGACACATTCTTCCTGCGTTTTATTTTTTTTAACACAACTGTTAAGATGTTACCTCCTTTGCTATTTCAATTATGGGAGGTATGTATAAAGTTGAAGGCGGCCTGCAGATTTTGTTTTATTTTATTTTATTCTAATTGTAATATTTTTTTGGACAGGGCAATGTTGGTCGTAGGCCTATTGATTTAATCTTCATAATTATATATATATATATATATATATATATATATATATATAGAGAGAGAGAGAGAGAGAGAGAGAGAGAGAGAGAGAGAGAGAGAGAGAGAGAGAGAGAGAGAGAGAGAGAGAGAGAGAGAGAGAAATGGATCTGCTTCTGTATATCTGTGTGTGTGTGTGTGTGTGTATATATATATATATATATATATATATATATATATATATATATATATATATATATATATATATATATGCAAATGAGCTAAGGCTCTGAAGTCTATAGGTTAAGTTGTGGCTAGACATATTTGTTCAGAAAACGCCCGAAGAGAAGGGGAAGTTATTCGGGAAATGTTCTGAAGGCGACAGTAAGATGAGTTCTAATGGTTCTTCCAGACACACACAGTCCCCCTGGAGAGTCGCATACACAGAACAAACTACAATCTCTTTTTAACAATTTTTAACTTAACATCTGAGAAACAGCATATATATATATATATATATATATATATATATATATATATATATATATATATATATATATATATATGGTCTTTACTATCTGTTTTAAAAAATGAACGTTACTTTAATCCCTTCATTTTGCGTAGTCAGTGGGCTACTTATGGTAGGCTATAAATGTTTGTTATATACTTTAAAGCTTGCATATGTATATCGATTTAAAAGGTTTCTTACCGTGAACGTCTCCATCTTCTGCCATGGCGTTGATTTTCTTGTTGCCGAGGACCTGCACGTGCTTGCCACTCGTCCGGCTGTACAGCTGGTATGTCCGAATTAGTCTACGGCTCACCTGGTCCGTCACCTGGCTCTGCTCCCTCACATGCTGTGTAAAATTAGGCGAGGACTGAATGGTTACCTTTAAGAAATTTAAAGAAAAATATACACACCTTTATATAACTCAAAAGATGCCTGGACTATTTTATACTGCACAACATGTACTTATCAAAAGGACACAATACTCTTTCTATTTCATTTTTTAAATACATCATTTTCAACTAAATTATGATTCGAATATGAAAAAAAAGGTTTATATAACACAGTATATGGATTGATAGACTAGTTTATTCCAAACGTGGGTGCGTTCAGAGGAAAGCTAATCTAAAACGAAAACGTCACAATAGTTATTATTATTATTATTATTATTATTATTATTATTATTATTATTATTATTATTATTATTATTATTATTATTATTTTACGCAACTGCTTCATCGAAATTAAAACCAGCTCTGGTTCACAGACAGTTTACTCCATTTTGTTTCACAAATGCGTTTGACTTTAATCCCCTGACATTTATAAAGATGTATTCTGAACAAATGTTCAGGGGTGCTCCTTTTCTATCCCGAGAGAGAGAGAGAGAGAGAGCGAGAGAGAGAGAGAGAGAGAGAGAGAGAGAGAGAGAGAGAGAGAGAGAGAGAGAGAGATATTTTGTGACGGGGATTTGTAGCATACTTTTGCAATGGCATTCTTTAGGCAGCCCCTGACATATCTCTGCCCTTGCGTCTCTTTTGGGCAATATGTTACAGGCATGCCTGCCAGTTTGAGAGGAGGGCAGCATGCGGCGAGGCCGCTGTCTTCTCTCCGCTGGGTCTCCATCTGATCTTTTGTTATAACCACTAACATGTCCATCTCATATCCTTCTCTTTCTGTATACCTGCGCACTTAACGATGTATTTCTGTTTCCAGCCACAAGCCATTCCCATCTGTTATAGCCATCTCGCAAGTTTTTTTTTTCAAAATCCCACTACATTTTTTTCTATACTCCTTTTCAAGATGTGTGTATGCGCTTCTCATCTCTTTATATATATATATATATATATATATATATATATATATATATATATATATATATATATATATATATATATATGTACGTGTGTGCGTGTGTGTGTGTGTGTGGCAGTTTTTTCAGCTCAATCCACATCCATTAGTTGTTATTGTTCGTATGGCTTTGTGACTGCACTATGCTTTATGTTAGGAACACGCACACTCTCTTTCACTGTATGTGTATATTTGTATGTGTCCCATTATTTAACGTTTGCATTCTGTGCATTATATGTACAATTGTTGTACATTATGGGTGAATGCCAAAGATTTAAAAGAAGTACAGATAGATTATATTTGTATCCTACAAAATTGTACTTAGCCTAAGTAAAAAAAAAAAAAAAATGTTGTAACTCATTCCAAAAATGCACCAGTGTATGTTACTATAGCACACAATTAAGGGGTAAAAAATTCATCAATCCATATACAATATTGCTATTAAAATAAATATATTTTTAAATGACGTAATTTTCAGAAGATACATACCTGAGCCTGGAAGCATAAGGCGAGAAAATGAAGTAAACTGTAAAAAGGAAAAGACAATGTTTGGTTAGTAAATGACATGTTTTAATTAGCCGACAATAAAAGTCGAATATCTCTATTTAAATATCAATGTATTCAAATATACTTACAGGTAGCTTATTCTTGACGGCACGAGTCTCATTTTCAAGTTATTTTGAGATATAGTGTGTAAACGGAAATGTCTGACTGTCTTTGCCGATAATTTATGTGTGTAAATATGATATGTATCGATACATATAGAGAAATATTCCTCCGGTTTTAACAGTTAGAGATTCCCAATGAAATACTCGTCTACGGCGAGTGCTGACAATAGCGGTGCTTTATGTGACAGAGACAGCAGAATATGAGCGTGGACCCCAGTGAGACCGCTCCCGTGCTTCCCCTTTAAATTCCTCTTCTTTTGCGCCGTCCTCTCGCTTGCTTATCAAAGTCAGAAAAACGAAGCAGCCAAAAATTCCAAAATAAACAAGTGATGAAAATCTATTTGACTAATGTCATTGAAAACATAAGAGGAAAAAAAAATCCGTTTTAAAATGGTGTGGCATCCAGTATGATACCCCTGAAATACCAATGTTTATATTCATCGACAGAATGGCCAGTTTATCATTCCTAAATGTAAAATTAAAAAAAAAAAAAAAAATCAGCAGAATCTGGTGATTTCTATATTTAATATATATATATATATATTTGAAAAACGCATCAAATTGCAGATTATATATATATATATATATATATATATATATATATATATATATATATATATATATATATATATATATATAGCAAAAATATATAACTACTTATTAAAAGAAGATCCAATAACTTTTACAGTTTGTTGCTGTTAGTCAATATTATATTTTTTTAGCGACGAAGGTTTAGTCGAATAAATTGCTTTCCCGGGGACGGCAAATCCTTGAAGAAAAGCGTTTCTGTGTGATGAGTCACTTTCAGCCTGGTCCTGTTGATAAATGTGTTAGGATCCCGTAGTTAATTTCTTATAGCTCAGTCAGGAGTTGCTGAGTTTGAATCCTGTGAAGTAGTAGCCCTGGGTGATGTTGTCTCTCTGAGCAGCAGTGGTAGACTGGCTCCCTAATCGGGTCCTATCCCCTCCTCTACTATCAGAACGGTCTCCTATGTCAACCCCCCTGTTCACGCCTGCACCCCTGGTTAAATATGGGAGGAAGAAGATCCTCTCCAAACCAGCCCCTTTCTCTCTCCAAACCCGAACAATAGCGGCCCCCAATCAAAACACCTTCACCTGGATAAAAGCGGAGGCTTGCATGAAAACGGGCGGGGCTTTCACAATATACACCGCACAGTGGCTACAAGAAAAAGCATTAAAAATGGTCAATGCTTTCAATGAGAACAATGGGAAAGGTGGACGGTGTGCGTGGAATCAACATGAACGAAACATGGGTCACAAAAAGAGGAGTTTTAGAAAATATAACGGTTTTTATTTAGGCCTATGTATTTATTTATTTATTTTAAGAATGTAGCGTTTTAATCGAGTTAATCTACCTTGTAGGCTGAAAAAAAAGAAAGACCAAAAAAGAAAAAAGTCCAAATTAGAAAAATAACCAACTTTGTGTATTGAGATATATACTGTAGGCTTTGCCATTGAAAAGTGTCAGACATATTAAAGGGATGTACAGTTTCAAACTTTAAAGACAACACGAAAGCCCACCCTGAATAACACATTCTGAGATATTTAAACGTTTTTCTCCCTGGTCTCGCCTCCTCCCATCTCAAGACTAGCCCCTTAACCGAAACCACTAAAGACACGCGTTTGAGCGGGGAAGCAATATAGAGGGCGGTAGAAACAATACACGAAGATGACAAATATCTCAAATGCTCTATTTACCCCGATAATATCCACATCCTTTCTACAGCAAATACAAGTTTTTATATAGTAGGCTCTCCTTGCGTTGGCATCTCTAACCCATAACTTGTGTTGTAGGGGGTAACGCCACTGCACTGATAACCGGCACATCCAAAGTTGCAACTTGTCATGTCCTCGGACTGGTAAGAGAAAATTAAATAAAATACTTCTTTGTTGTTGCTTGGCACTTGTTGAATCTTAACCTGAACCATTTGAAGTAACTGAAAAATAAAAAAAAGACTGTAATTAAAACATATGGTTACTTGATCTTATTTTTGTATTTTAGAAATCATATTTTCTTTTTAATAGAGGGATTAAATACACTGTGATTGTGTAGGGCGAACATCGGAATGTAGGCGATGCAATTAATACCAGTTATAGTTTACATTAGATGTAATGATGGTGTCTTACCAGGAAGTGACTTTAGCTTTGTTTTTCTTGAATTGTCCTGTCAACAAGATAGGCCTATGATTTCATAAATAACATTTACATGAGATTGAGACTGAAAATCTGTACCATTTATTATTAAATTTTTTAATATGAGCATCAGCCGCGTTTTATATAATTTCACGAGGCGAAACACAAGTGTCTTGAGAAACCGAGTTTGTTTTAAAACGATTAAATGTAACGCTAACAGTTAAGACTAGATTTACATATTACTTTAGTTTGCATGGATAAGCATAGGCCCTACTTATTAAGGAAAACCGACCTATATCAATTTACTTGCATGGTTGTTTAGAATGTAACGTTATGTAAAAACAAACACATAAATAAAACAATAAAAATAATGGTATAACACATTTCTTTTGGATATTACTTGCCGTTGCATTTTGCCGGTGACATTTGGAAATAACAAGTTCAAATAATTCTTTTAAAAGCTGCATTCATTTTAAAGTCATCAATATTACTGCATACATGTGTACTGTATACACTACCATGACTATTCAAGAGGTAGATACATATATGAACATTGACACAATATAATCAGAATCCTACAGTAACACACATCTTTTTAAAATAACCGGTCATTAAAAATGTATAGCCTCGAGTACAAACGCCAACAAAGCCACACACCAGTTAATAAAAGAACAAAGCCAGCATTACAGTCCGAGTCTTGTGAAATGTGCACCCAGGTTGACGTTTGCTGGTATGCCCCTTTAAGACACAGTAATACCTTCTGCACACAGTGTATCCACATTCTCAACCAGAGTTCACTCAATACTGGGGAGGCACTTCACAACTTGAGAGAAACATATTTTAAATCTTCCAATACTTAAGACTCGTCATATTAACGCCTTAACCGATGTCTTTAATCTAAAGCCCCTGTATAGTATCTAGCGCCATTGAACGCCCATTATCATGTGTCGAGAGCAAAGGCTAGAATGGCTTAAAATGTAGGAGGGCACCCTATTATTATTATTATTATTATTATTATTATTATTATTATTATTATTATTATTATTAGTTTATTTGGCACACGCTTTTATCCAAGGCGATTTACAGGTGTTATATGACTACATTCCGGTGCCTCCTTAAGACTCACCTCTTCAAACAGCACCTGTAGAACTCCTCTGTTTGTATCCTGGGACACTATCACCCTTCATTTAAATGTGCTTTATTTTGCTCTTATCTGCCCCCTATTTTACTGCATTTAATCCTGTACTTCAGAATACTGTAATCTGCCAAGTGTTGAACCTGTAGTATTTTGTATTTAATCATATCCTGATGTAACTGTCACTATTTAATCATATCCTGATGTAACTATCACTATTATCTGCTGTATTATTGAATTGTGGTTTGTCACACTTGTACTTTGCTTGAACAAAAGTTACTGTATTTCTTGCTCTTATTGTATTACTTGTATTGTAACACTTGAGATGTATTTGCTTACGATTGTAAGTCGCCCTGGATAAGTGCGTCTGCTAAGAAATAAATAATAATAATAATAATAATAATAATAATAATAATAATAATAATAATAATAAGAAGAAGAAGAAGAAGAAGAAGAAGGCAATACAAGGTTATGCTATGCACCGAGGTTGCTTGGCAGCAGAGCAGTTTACTGTAAACTTCCAGTGGGTTGTCCCCGACTCATTTAGAGCTACCTATCTTTCTTTTATCTTATCAAAGACCATAATTGCCATTGCCATTTTGTGTCTCTAAATGAGCAATCGGCGCTATCTTTCACCGATAGAACATCATCACTGACTGCTGTCAACCAATATACCCAGCCCATTACATCTCAAAATGCCAGGTGCATGAGGCTGAAGAAACAACGGCTAATAAACAATCCTCGAAAATAACCCTTAGAACCGACGCAGCCTACTTCTCCCTCCCCCCCCCCCCTTTTTCTACAGCCGATTAGCAGACTGACTGGGAAATCAAGCAATGCAAATGAATTATTGACTGATCTCCCGCAATTAATTAGCAAAGTCTCTGATCCAAGATGCAAATGGCTGTTTGTAGGTATTTACGTCCTCGGCAATTAAATTCTCATTTACATCAAGGACTGGCAGGCCTGTGCATAAACAGCTTGTTTGCCCATCTTCCAGGACACAGTTGGACAGAGTTAATTCATCTCGAGACGTCAGTATGCCATATTCCAAAGCCTGTGTTCCGAGTTTATTTAAATGTTTAATTGTAATCACAGTTTGATACCGATTTTAATAACCAAAAAACGACAGAAGCTGCACTATGTCTATTTGACCGAAGTGTATATTAATAAATAAACGGTTTAGGGCACTCGGTGACTTTTTAAATAACTTTTCTCAGTTTACATTCATTTTACAAATTATTTGTTTATTTAGCAGACGCCTTTATCCAAGCCGATTTACAGAGGCTCGGCTGTGTGAACTATGCATCAGCTGCAGAGTCACTTACAACTACGGCTCACCCGAAAGACAGAGCACAAGGAGGTTAAGTGACTTGCTCAGGGTCACACAATGAGTCAGTGGCTAGGCAGGGATTTGAACCGGGGACCTTCTGGTTACAAGCCCTTTTCTTTAACCACTGGACCACAAATGTTTAAAATAATGTGTTAAATGTATATTACACGCAATGTTTTACATACACAAATATTTACTATTTTTTTTCGGATAGAAAATAGTGACTTAAAAATAATCAAATTTCAAATACTATTTTTCAACAATCCGCAGAAAATTAAAATTTCACGAGGGAAAATCTATTACGCTATTCTTACATTGAATTCAACAGGCGCTGAGGGTCCCAAAAACAAGTGATGTAGTTTTCTGTTACCATTATTAACAGGCCTCAACTGAAAACAAAACAAAACTTAAAATAATCCCGGATTCTTCACTATTTCAGATATTTATGTAAAACAATAAACAAGATGAACATATTGTTGCTCGGTAAAGTTTGCTTGAGCTTTAACAGCAGTGCAGGTACCACTAGAATAAAGTGTAAATTAAAACTGTCCGCAAGAGGGCGCCAGTAACATCTAAGAAATTCAGTCTTGAAGGTCTCACTGCTTGACGTAAAGAAATAATAACACAAAATGTTAGCAAAAGTTAATTAACACGCTTTTGTTTCTACAATTAGGTTTTCAAGGTTTGGTATATTATTCACATTATTAACATATATTAGACAAAAATCGTATTTGCCTTGGCAATAGAGTGTAATATTTCAGTAAAACATGCAAATAAATGCATGCTATTAAAATTGTATTCAATGATAGTACTAATTAAACTATGGTCCCAATGGCATTTTCTCGCTTCTTTCATGGGCCGCTTTCTTTTTTGATGTGTTTTCTTTTTCTCTTTAAGTGGCCCCATATTAATGAACCATTGAAAAGTCAACACTCACACTCCATGGCTGAGCACTTCAGGGCAGCCTGAGGCAGAGCTCTACAGCTAACCTGCCGGGGAGGAGTTACATGGGAATCAGGTTTTATTATCTACCCACAGCCCACAAAGGATGGGGAAATGAGGCATACACACACACACACACACACACACACACACACACACACACAAACACACACACACACACACATAAACTCTCAATGCAAATCAACTTGTAGCACTACTTACACAAACACGCCTACCCAAACACCAAAACACTGGCACACAGGCATATGTAAACACATCGAAACTCATGTGCAAAAACAAAGTCACTCTCACACTGAAATAAAACTCCCCACCCATAACTCACTCTGCAGTATAATCCTTTTAACAGACTAGAACCTTTCCTAGATGCTGTTACAATTGTAGCTCAGTTTGTCTCTGCTGCTAAGCAACACAGAAAAAAAATGTGAATCTCAAATCATCCACTCCTCTGATTTTCAAATCGAGGTGAATATGTCAGATTTGCTGTCTTTTGATTAAGAATTGCTGGAATGCAAGCTTTCTTCAGGAAACCGGGCCTGTGTTCATTGGCTTTCCAGTGATCCTGAGGCTGGGAGCAGCACACTGATTGTCTAAACAAAGAGGTGAAGAACAGGAACGTGACCAAAGTACACAGACACGGATGTGTTTAGAAATGAGCACCTACTGCAGGCCAGAACACATGAGAACAATCCTTTATCACCACAAATTCCACTTCTCGGAGCAGCAATGGCCAGGACAGAGGGCCCTGTAGCAGCAGCACCAGGCTCCTCCAGTCATTACTTTTTGACCAAGCCTGTCTTTGTGTCAGCAGTGTGTGACACGCTCAATGACATCACAGGGCCGCTTATTCACTTTTGGTAAGCCAGTAAAATGTATAGTTCTGTTTAGTGCTTCAAGAAAAAAAAAAAATTCTCAAAAAAGTAAAAATATTCCCCTGGTAAGACTTAAGGGTTAGATTTAGAGTTAGGGTTAGTGTCAGGGTTATTGTTAGGGTTAGGGTTAGGGTTTGGTTTATGGTTGGACAGTTAATTCATCTCGAGACGTCTGTATACCATATTCCAAACCCTGTGTTCCGAGTTTATTTAAATGTTTAATTGTAATCACAGTTTTATACGGATTCCAAGAAATGTGCATGACAAAAGCTGCAGTGAATCTTGATGGCACTAAGCTTATTTAAACTAGATGTATGTAAATAAACAAACAAACAGGTTAGTACTACAAGGAAAACAAATATTTAAAATCTTCTAAAAAATGTCAATATATCCCTCTGGTAAGACTTCAGGGTTAATACCATGAGTTACCATGGGGTGAGCACAGCAGACCATGGATGATAGAAGCAAAGTGTATTTTGTAAAGGGAAGACAACACAAATGTGATCAAGATGTCAAACTAGATGCCACCAGCTCTTTAACGGATGCCCCCCTCTTGTGCACTGGAATGCAGAGTGTATTGAGATGGGGATTCCTACAGTAGATAGTGCCCTTTATGCAGTCAAACAGGCTTTTTTATTTACCTGTCTTCTCCTAGGTGAGTATTCCATGTGGCTGTTCTAACATAACAACCAGGACAGGCTTGTAGGGTTATAGGTTACAGAATCAAGGCAATACAATATTATGCAAGTTTTCTTAGTTACTTATAGGTAGTATCCGTTTAAGGTTTATTGTATAGAAAAAAAAAAATCACAGTGCATTAAGAAATTCTATAAATATGTAAAATCCTGTTTTCCTTTTGGATTTTTTATTGAACCAAATGAGGTGTCACAAAATGTACACATGGAAGCTGTGACTGTTGGGGCTGCCTGTCATGTGAAAATGTACAAAAACAGAGGAATGGAAACCTGGAAGTATTACAGCAAAACCAAAGACTGGCAGCACAGACCTAGAGTAGCACTAACCTTAAGAACATAAGAAAAGTCACGAACAAGAGCAGGCCGTCCGGGCCATTTGTGCTTGTCTGGTTCCGAGTAGCCGATTGATCTCAAAACTTTTTCAAGTTGGATCTTCAAGGATCCAAGTGATTCAACCTCAACAACATGACTAGATGACTCATCCCTTACCCTCACCACTCTCTGTGTAAAGATGCATCTCTTTGTATTGCATGGGTGCATTGTATAGTATGGGATCCCGCTGGCTGGTTAAATGTCTGGGAAACCATTTCAATTTAGTGCCAGGTCACCCGCATCTCAGCATCTTCTCCTTATTCTAGTAAAATAAATACTACAAAAGGAACTGAACTAAAGAGGGGCAAGTTATTCCAGCTATGCAGAGCCTGATAGCATGGAGCGTCCCAGTGGAGAGAAACAGAGAGGGAGAGAGGGGGAGGTGCCCAGTGAGCCCCCTTCACGGGCGGCTGTGATGGGTGGGTGGGCAGGCCAAGCCTTGTGTCCGACTGCAGGCTGAAGGCCGCCTCGTGCTTTTCTTTCAGATCTGATTGCACTTCCAGACGGCCTGATCTGACAGGACACGCGGATGCCTGCTGAGCGAGGAGTGGGGTGCGGGGGCCCTCTCCTGAGCAGCAGCAGGGTGAGCGTCAATCCTGACCTCAGCCGTTTACTAATGACATGCACAACACACACACAGAGATAAACTTCTAGACAGACAGACAGAAAGAATTCCCTCGCAGGCGGATCCTGTTCTACATACATGTTTATGAAAGCATAATTTGAAAGGCTATTTAATACTGCTGGTAAAGTACAGCAGCGTCCTTAACTCTAAGTAGTAACTGAGGACTGAACCCTGGTCTCCAGGGTCAATGACCCACTTGCTTTTGGCTGTGCTAAAACAGTGGCTTTGCATTCCTTAACTTCATTACATGGAGCTGGAATAGGATATTTTTGCACAGCTCTAATAGCTAAGTAGATTCTTGCAGTTGAAAGGGAATTTCCTTGTGCTTTACAGTATACCAGGTCACCCTTCTTCAAAGGTTGCTTGCAATTTCTTTCAAGACCTCTCTGGTTGTGACCTCAGCCCTTCTTTCCTCAGAATATTCGCTATCCTGGGAACGGCTGAGGAAATAACTAGGAATGTCGCAGAAAAAAAAAAAAAAAACATCCAAGAAGACTTGATTAAGGGCAGGAAGGTGTATTTACACAATTATTTAAACAATTCCTGTTTTGTCCTGTAAAGTAGAACCAAAGGAGGGATAAAGGGGTTGCTCTAGGTCACCTGGTCTGCCCTCAGGGAGAACAGGACTTCAGTTAGAAGTGCTGAAATGACCTACCTGTTCACAAGCACCAAGCTCATTATTGAAATAGTTTAAAAAAAAAAAAAAACCTTTGCTATCCATATGGAAAAGGTCTCTATCTGGGATATACTGTTAATGGATTATAAAATATGTGACTGTAGAAACACTATTCTATTCCCCAATTACAAACCCAGGGTCGTTTCACAGCCCCGCTGGGTTAACCCTGATGTGTTTTTCCTTTTTTATTGAAACATGTGTATGTAATATGTATTCCATATGAACACATAGCGCAATATGGTTTTAGTATCTACCCATCAATCCATCCAGCCATGGAAGCATCTCTCTCTCCCCCATCTGTCTCTATCGCTGTTCCTCAGCATATACAGTATGTACAGCTATGGCCCAAAGTTTTGCATGACCTTATAGTCGAATGAAAACTGCTGAATAATGTTACGTTAACATGTTGAACTACATATCAAATGTGACATTTCGAAATCTAATGTCAAATACTGTATTACTATTATGGCTTTTGGTAGACTTTGACAATACAGTAGCATTTTGTAGTTTCTTTGATTACATGATGTTAAATAAAATATCTAAATTATGTCTCAATCCTACCCTTCTAGGTGAATCATAATATTTGCAGTTTTGAAGACTAGTTGCTTGTTTACTAGTGGCTAGTTTATTCTATTACCAACCTGTATCAGTGTGAGGGCAATAGTAATAATCAAGGCTGTACACAATGGGAAGCAGCAGGTTATATGATGTATAGTAGGAGAATCAACAGTAATAATCAACATGCACCTGCATGCTATTTAAGTGTACATACACTTATGAAAATATTGTACTTTTGCTGTAAAGGCTGTGCTTTTACTAATTAAACTGGTATACGATTTTATTTAATATAATACACAATTGACCAAGCTGGGCGACTGAGTAGAATATTTTGGTAACACTTTAAAAAAGTCTCAGGACTAAAAAAAAATAGGAATGGGGCTTGAGGTGGAGCTGTCATGGGCTGCCATGGAAACGGGAGAGGCCAGCCTGCCTGCTGCAGAGAGTACAGATTCCTGGGTGGCCTTCAGAAGGCTGTCACGCCTGTCAGGAGGCTTCTGTTATCCTGCGGGATGCCTGGTGCTGCCACCTGACTCCTGTTTGCTCTCCAGCCGCACACACACGCACACAGCCACACACACACACACACACACTGTGATGGACAGGAATGCTGGCTGCACTGCTGGAATTATTTATTTATTAGTTATTATTTCACCCATTTGTCCCAGACTGCCTCTTTTCTGTGAGTATTAGTGGGATCTTGACGTTTTGTTTAATGGGTTAGTATATACTGTAGTGGGTTATGGAGGCACATAAGCGGGCAACAATTGTTTACAGCTGATTAGAAATGATCACTCATTTTTAAAATGTTTTTTAACTTTTTTTTCTTTTATTGCATCAAACAAAATTTCACAATATACACACAAGCTTCCTAGACAAGATCTGTTTCCAGGTGAGGTGAAAAAGGCTTGTGCCTCTGTTGAATCCTGCTCAAATACACACTTACTGATGTATACATACAAACACACATTAACACAGATACCCCCCCCACCCTCCACCCCCAACACACACACAAGCGCACCTCAAACAGGCACATGAACTCAAGCACAGACATGCATGTCAACAAACACTCCACGTAAGCAGTCTCAATATTATATTATACTAGTGATGGCATTTTTTGCAAAAACATTTAATATCAACAATTTATATTACAAAGTATAAAGTACAGTACTTAAAAGGATTCTGAAAAAGATTGCAAAACTGCACACTAGAGCTGTGCTGGGACATCAGTGGGGGTGAACAACTCCCAGAAAATGACGGGTGGGGGGGGCGATTGGGGTGGCTTAACAAAGTGTTCCCTTTCAAGTCGAAGACGACCACCAACATTAAGTATGGGATATTCCCTGCCCTAGAGGCAGGTAATACTGAGCTCTCTATATCAGAGCTGCCGAAGGCCCCTTCCTGTGATGACGTACTCGGTCCCGCCTACCTAGGGTACAAAACAGTCACTCACCGGAAGATCTCCCTCTTTTTCCTTCTCAAGACGGTAAGGTAGGACCTCTGTGTCTAGAACTGAGCGTGTTAATAGGAAGAGCCCTTGAGTTGATTCGGGTCGGTTGTAGTTCCGAGCATTCGTGCTGAAAGCTGGCTTGCCGCTTTCCTGGAATCAACGACTCTTGAAAAAGAGTCTCTCTTTGCTGTCTGTTGTATGTGAGCGGCTGTCTGTGCAGCCACCCGCGAGTGAGTTGTCTTTTCCCATAGAGAGCTTCTGGTAAACCTCAGGTTGTGCCAGAAACTACTGGGTCTGATGGCCGCAGCCACAGTAGCGATCCAGCTAGGTCTGCTTTGCATGCGCCCGCTGCAAGCGTGGCTCAATGCGTTTCATCTCAATGCCAAACGCGACAGACACCGCAGGTTGACTGTGTCTCGCACATGCTCAGCGGCCCTACGCTGGTGGAGGGTTCCCTCTCACCTGCGCAGAGGGGTGCAAATGGGAGTAATATTGAATCGCCAAGTGGTGACAACAGATGCCTCTAGCCAGGGCTGGGGAGCAGTCTGGCAGGGCAGGGGAGTCAGCGGATCCTGGCCGGACCGCTGGGCACCCCTGCACGTGAACATGCTGGAATTGCGGGCGGTGTCCCTGGCTCTCCAGCACTTTCTTCCAGTGCTGAGCGGTGCACATGTGCTGATCCGAACAGACAGCACAACAGTAGTGGCGTATATCAACCACCAGGGAGGCCTTCAGTCTCCGGGGTTACATCGCATAGCCTTCAGGCTATTAGTATGGGCTCAAGCCAACCTGCTGTCCCTGCGGGCGACGCACATTCCGGGAGTGGTGAACTTGGCAGCGGATCTCCTCTCCAGGAGAGGTCCGCATCCGTCAGAGTGGCGTCTCCACCCCCAAACGGTGGAGCGCATTTGGGAACGGTTCGGGAAGGCGCAGGTCGATCTGTTCACTTCTGCGGAGATGACACATTGCCCCCTATGGTACACCCTCCATCGCTCAGGCGGTCCACTAGGCGTAGACGCCCTAGCGCACGTTTGGCCCAAAGTGTTTTTGTACGCTTTTCCTCCTATACCGTTGCTCCCGGCTTTCGTGGAGAAAGTCCAGTCAGAGAAAGCATCCAGGAGGATATGGTTTGCGACCCTGTGCCAGCTGCTGGACGGCCAGCCTTGGGAGATCCCGCTTTGCCTGGATCTCCTCACTCAGGCACAGGGCTCCCTTTGGCACCCGGATCCGGGCAGGTTCCAGTTGTGGGTCTGGCCCCTGAAAGTGACCGCTGGCTAGCCCTGGCGCTGTCGGACATGGTTGTGAGCACTATGCAGAATTCTAGGGCAGGTCTCCTTCCACGCTGAAATTGTATCTGGCAGCTATATCTGCTTGTCATGCCCCCATAGATTCTAGGTCTCCGGGTGCGCATTTTTTGGCTACGCGCTTTCTTAAAGGCGCACGGAGATTACATCCTCCTAGGAGGACTGTTCTTCCTGAGTGGAGCCTTAACATTGTACTGGAGGCTCTTACAAAGGCCCCGTTTGAGCCTTTAGACTCCATAGAGCTGAAATACCTGTCTATGAAGACATCAGTGAGCTGCAGGCGCTGTCTGTGCACAGCTCCTGCATGCATGTGTGGGAGGATGGAAGCAGAGTTTCGTTGCAACTTGAAAATGGAACCAGAGTGAATTAGTTGCCCAAGTCGGGCAACCACACTTTTGTTCATTATCAGATCAAAACCCGTGTAAATATAAAAACATAACTTAAACTGACTTCTACTGCTCCTCTCTCGCTCTCCACGTGGACGATCTGATAATCTGATTCGATTAGACATGCACGATTAGACATGCACGACATGCAACATTCTCACCGTTATCTGTATAAACTGTCCGGTTCGTCCCAGTATAACCGCGTATGTAAAAAAAATGAGTCATTAGAGGCTTTTTCAATTTGGATTCACCCCTTCCAAAAAAACAAAGGAAAGTGGCGATTAACAAGGGGACTGTATCCCCTCGACATCATCACTGTCTCTGCTGTGCCACAGACTGCCGGTAAAGGGGGTGCGGTGATTTTGTATGCGGAGAAATGGCTACGCAAATTCCAGGTTAAGTAGAAAGAAGAGTTTTCGTGGCCTGGGTACAATGAGGACGATAACAAAATGTTCTAAAACATGAGTCGAAGTTATCCTACGTTGGCAGAGACTGGAGGACCTTTCTTGATCGGAACCAAAAATGTTAGAAAATAAAATGTCCAAAAACACCATGCCTCCAAACATCATTGTGAGTGTGCAAGAGCAAAGAAAATTTCATTAAGCTATTGGCTCGAGTCACTAAACTTTTTAATACTGCGTACTTCGTGGCAAAATCAGAACACCCATTCACGGAATATTCTTAAATTGTTAATTTGCAAGTGAACAACGGACTTGATAAAAGTGATGCTGTATATCACAATGAAATGTTCAATGTTTGTTGGCCTGGATAAGGGTGTCTGCTTGGTAAATATATAATACATTTTAAGAAAATAGCAATGTTTTTTTTTTTCGTGCAACCTAAATTTAATTCCGGGCACTAAAAAAGTTAGTGTAGAATCCTGTTTAATCGGTCATAAATCCATATTCCGAAATTCAATTATGACGTCATCAATCCTCATCACCATCATCATCATCCATCATCACAAGCTTGACACCCCTAAGTATCTATCTCTCTGTTTATCTCGCTATCCTCCTTCACACTGCCTCACACAAGCATCACTACAGGCCTGGCCAATGGCAAGTGGCTGAATACTTTGGAATTGAAATCGCTCCAAACCTTACCCTGTTTTCACTACTGATATTCTAGGTTGTAGTGGTTTGGGCTGTTTTTCACATTTGCCTCTGTTAATACAATCCTTAAAGTCAGCCCTGAGTAAAGACAACATCAATACAGGCTGTAAAAACGCTGGCAGCAAGAGCTTACTATTTCTTAAAAGAGGAGTGACTGAATGTCTCAAACAGCTAAGAACAGACTCCATTTACAGAGGTATTATTCCCCAGGCTGACACAGAACTTTAAAAATACACATTTTCATAGACAGGGGGGCCCCCTTGATGGGGACAGTGGAGATGTAGAGCGCTGGGCAGCATAGGAAAAACGTGGGAACTCGTTTCAAAAGCATTGTCGTTTAACAAGTCGTAACAAATGTTTTTATATGCTATACACAATGTATTATTTGCACTGGCTATTTTATCAATCGATCAACATTCCATTGTTGGACTATGCAGATTTCTCAATAACCACACTACAGATGAAAAATGTATGCCGTATCCTGGCACCCAATGATTTGATGTGTTGCAGTTAAAACTCATTCCAATTGTGGAGCCGCTTTCAGGCCATGTGACCGACAGCAAATGTATCAAGAAGCAACAGTGTATACAGAATATTAGCCTGCTTGTCTCAGCATAATTAAAGCAATCCAATAATAATGTTAACAGAGCAAATCAGAGTTAATAAGAGTTTGTTATGTATTATATTATTTTATCCATGTTGCTTGCAGGTACTGATGGGTTTCTAACAAATGCAGGCTCCTCCGCATTCATTGCAGCTGGTCCACCATGCAAGCTCTGTTGTAAAGCATTTGATCTGCAAGCCCTCACATTAGTACACAGTACTTGCTCTTTAAGTGGGCTACCCTGTAAGAAGGCTCAGGAGTTAAACAAATAAACAAACTAACAAGATGTTTAATACTTCAGGTAGGCCAGGCCACACTTGGTTGTGGGCCCCAGAGTTTGAACACTTTGCCTCGTGGAACCTTATCTTGATTTCCATGGAGACCTGGCTGCTGGGCAGTAGGAAAGATCCTGAGTCAGCTGTTGGAAAGGAAGTGGAATCCTCTATTTTAAAAATAAACTAAATCAGGAAAGTACCCCATTGCTTACATGGCAAATACGTATTCATGCATGTGCACTAGCTGGAGATTTACACAAAGGAGAACAGTGTCACAAAGAGTTTTTGGACAGCGATGCACCACGCTACAACTTTCGTCTAATGCATTTTTTTCAAATGTTTAAATACACTTTGAAAATATTCACAAACACTGAAAATCCTGGAACTGGGACAATTGTGGGAATATGCACATGCTTATATGACTATATCTGGAAA
Organism: Acipenser ruthenus; assembly: GCF_902713425.1. Lineage (NCBI taxonomy): Eukaryota > Metazoa > Chordata > Actinopteri > Acipenseriformes > Acipenseridae > Acipenser > Acipenser ruthenus. Next base: position 3,531,229 of record NC_081195.1, read on the forward strand.
AATGATTGTGTTACACTCAAAAAATGATTTAATGCAATATTTAAACCTTATTTAGTAAATACTGATAAATACTAAAAAGGCACAGTGTATTACATATGAAAGTAGTTTACTACTTCAGATTAAGGTGCTATATACCATTCTTAACAACTTAGACTAGAGTCATTAGGACCTGGCCTTGTATTTGCAAGTGCTGTATCTGGGTGATAACCGCTAGAGGAGAGCCAGCAGCTGCAGCAGCCCCACCACTCCTTACAGGTGTCACTGCTCAGCTGTGGGGTGTAGGAGTCCTTTTATGGGTGGAGAACTGGTCATAAACACCACATTGAAAACATGACCACATTGAAATGTGGAATTGACAGAGCTCTGCTAATAAGGTAACCCAGTAAAAACTATTACTGGTCCGATAAAGTCTTTTTCCTTGGACTCTGAATGCTTCTCGTGATTTTATACCACCTGGCTCCATGATAGGGCAGTGAAGTGATTTACAGTCTTGTAAACACATAGGAAGTCACATTGAAAACTGTTTAACAAAGTCAATAAAAGCAGACATCATTTCATAGTAATGGGATGTATGTTTTATCTCTCTTTTTTCTTTTGCTCAGCACAGACACGGACCAATGCGTTTCACAGCCATATCCCCTGGCCTGTTTAAATCTTGTCTTTTTAATCCCTGCCTCACAGGACGTAGAGAAGGGCCTCCCCTGTGCCCTAACAGCTGTGCGGCTGGGAGGGGGGGGGGAGGGGGGGGGGGGGCGTGAACGCCCCTTTTATACCTCACAAGGCAAACAGGGGCACCTACCAGGAGCTCAACTCTTAAAGCTGCAGTGACCCAATTGTACATTTCATTGTTTGTTTTCTGTTTTTCTTCCATAGCGGACTACTGTGTTTACATTCCCTATCCCAAATGGTGGTGAAACCAGATCGCTACACTCTGCTAATAGGCATGCTCCTGTTCAAGCCCTAAGGTATTGTTTGCCCATGTGGTATACCTGTGATGGGAGTGAATTTACAACAAAAGTTGAAAAATAAAGATTTGGTACTAAGCCAAATGTTTTGGTTACATTGTAACTATGCATAATAGCATGTGTAAGTACACATGTATTTACTAAGTAACTGCTGTGTAAATACACAGCAATTAGAGACATTTAATATAATGTCTTACCAATGTTTTTGTCTAGATGTGCCCCAAATGCAAAACAAGTACCACTGTTCACAACTTGTTCATTTTTTTCAAGCTTTAATTCAGCACTTTATTTAATTCCTTATACAGTGAGAGAATGAATGAGGTTAGGGAGAGTACCCAAGAACACAAATGAAAGAAGAGCCAAGTTCTAATCTGTGTAAATCCTGCAGGTAAAACGTGGGTGCATTTAGAATTTTGGTTGCTGTATGAAGGAAGGCTTTTTAATCATGAAATGTATCTTTGCTGTTTTGTAATATGATGAATGCTTGGGGTCTTTTATCCTGGTTAAAAAATACAAATAAAATTGTAATTGAATTGTGATGCACAGAGGGGGGTCCACCACCCATAACCTCTAAAAAAGCAGATCCATTTGGAAATGCAGCAGATTATTGAGAATAAGTGGAAAAGCAGACATGCCTGTGCAGTTGCGACATCACCAGCAAGAATGCAATCTGTCAGTTCTGTGCGTCTCAATGCCTATTCCTATGGAAGTCTTGTGCATGTCACACGCCTCTGTTAAGATACAAATCGGGAACAGCAACACATAGCACTTATCTTTGTTTTTAAAGGCTATCTTAGTGCAGTTCAGGAACATTATTCAGTCAAAATATTTAAGCAGGGGCTTGTCCACTGGGGATGGGCACACATGTTTAAAAACAGACATCATCCTGGCGCGCTAAGCCTCCCCTCACCCGACCATACATTCAAAGGGAGCAAAGATAGAGAGAAAAAAAATCAAGTGAAAAAACAGAAAAGTAGCAGGTCTTGCTGGAATTTGGAGGAAAAGGGAAGTTGAAAAGAGAAAGGTAGTGCACTGAGGGCTGTTGTGTTTATGTAGCGCTCTTCAAAGGCAAGCCTAATCATTTTTCCATACTGTGTGCAACAACATTGGCTGTGTGCTGGGAATAGTGGTGAGAGGAGTTCTTACTGGAGACTCTCCACTCACCCATCCTCCTAAACTCACACAAACACACATTCAAACACACACACAAACACACATTCAAACACACATTCAAACACACACTCAAACACACACAAACACACAAACACACATTCAAACACACAAACACACTTGCAATAAGTGGTGGTTTATTTGAGAAAGGTTTGGCTTTTCATATAAATAAAACCAAATGTTTTGTGTAACCACATAATCAACATTGCTGTCATTCCCCAAATCCTGTACTTCAAAGAGGACATCAAAGTCCACTACACTCTCAAGCAATAAATAATGAAATAAACAAACAAAAAGCGTAATTTTCTAATTTTGGTCTGTATTCATACATTATAACAAACAGTTCATAAATGATATAACCACTATATTAATGTTTTAATTTAAAAATGACTGAGCGTGGCTGACCTGGGTGTGAAGCCAAGGTTCTCCTAAATTCTTGAATATTGTCACTTGACTGCAGCGCTCTAACTAATGTGTACAAATGTTTGAGATAACCGTACTGACGCCCAATTAAAACCTCATAACCTCATGATATGCAGCATCTTCTTTTCTGGTCGCTAAACAAACATTTGGACAATTCTAAAGTCTCTTCTAATTTTACAGAGAGAAGATCTGTCCTTGGGATTAATTTAAACGCTGGAGGCAGTGATTGCTGTCCTAACACTATAAACATGCTGTAACCCAGTCCTCCTTCCACTTTATTTTGATTGTATTGAATTATGTTATTAAGGAGCTCAACAAATCAACCCTAGGAGAAAACACGAGCAGGGGTTAAAAGGGAGTCGATATTCAGAACTGCCACTGCACAGATCATTAAAATAGACCCCAGCCTGTTATAGAGTAGACTTGCATTGGGTGCTGTAAATGGAATCCACATGCCTCTTTAGACTCACTCCACATGCATTTAGGATTGACGCTGTGTGGTCAAATGCTTAAGAGCAAAGTATCAGTTAGGAGATGCTGGATCTGATTCCCAGCTCAGCCACTGACTCACTTATTGTGTGACCTTAGAGCACAAGTCAATTGACCCTTTTGAGCATCAGTCACACCCCAGCTGTAAAACTCGGCACACGCAATGGGAACAAGATGTTACATCTCAGTTGGGTGATCCTGGGAAAATAATTATATCGGCTGAGTAAAGACACAATATGAGGTCAACCTCCTGCTGCTTTAGCCTGTGCTGGAATGACCTTGAGAGGTTGCCATACCTGCGCTCCTGGCTTGGTTTGCCCCTGAGGGACTCCTAAAGTAGCTCTGTCCTAGTCCACAGAGGACTGGTAGACAGTGGCCAGCTTTGTTTAGCAAATTAATGTTCCCCGCATCCACCCCCTCTCAAAAGATAACAGGGAGTGAATGGTAGATATATTAGATATTGCAGATCAGGTCTTATCTAGACTTAGGCACTCTGTCCAATTGAAAGTGAAAGGAGAGGCTTTCTATTCAGGCTGATAAAGAGCATTGTTAGGCACCTTGCAGCTGTCAGAATTACAAGAGGCAGTTTCTCAAGGTGCTCTCTCTCTCTCTCAGCTGGAGCTACTGGTATTCATTATCTGCCATAGGAGTTTTTAAAACGGACCCTTCAGATCTACACCCAATGTTTGCGTTACAGTGTGCAGCCTTAAACTTCAACAATGCTCAGGGTTCGAAACTCTACTTAACTCTACAATATTTATAACAAATGTAAGATGCTTTTATGAATATGCAAAATGGAAGTAAAACCTGTGGGAAGGTAAACGATTTTCAGGTGTATTTGATCATGTTACAGTAGTTTTATCCAAGTCGGGAATTACATGAACTGTAAGTAAAGTTGTATGTGAGCTCTGGCCGTGCCCACTTCAAAGCAGTCAGAGGTGAGTAGAACGCAATTTACACTAGGATTCTTTAACGGATAAAAGCAAATCTCCAATTTGCTATGTGTTATGAAAAGGTTGAAAAGGAGACAATCTAACAAGCAGGCTGTCAGTCCTGCCCTGTCTGTTAGTAAGCTTGAATAGACTAACCTAAAGTTCAAGAAGGCACATAAAACAAGGGCCCTAGCTGGGATTACATTACAGTAGTCATGTCAAACAGTAAAACTGAAATCATTGATTTCAGTAAAGTACTCTCCAATGTCTGTTTACATGTAAAGCGGTGCAATGCCCTTGTGGGCTGGTTGACTATTTTACACATTTATTTAAACACACTTAATAGATATTGGCACAATTTACTTATTCCTGTTATGTCTTATCCCTGTGTATATTAAGTCTCCTGTAATGCTTACAGTGTCTATAAGTTATTGCACTGTTCACAACAAGAATCTTCTGCTGGACAGTGCGTGAGAAAGTGTGAGAGAGAGAGAGAGAGAGAGAGAGAGAGAGAGAGAGAGAGAGAGAGAGAGAGAGAGAGAGAGAGAGAGAGAGAGAGAGAGAGAGAGAGAGAGAGAGAGAGAGAGAGAGAGAGAGAGAGAGAGAGAGAGAGAAAGAGTCACATTCCATGACCCTTTTTTTTGCGGTGTGCGTGTCAATCAGTCTCTTATCTGCCCCTCCCCCAGCTCGGACTGTCTGGCCATCACTGTGTAATCACCCCAGGGTGCTGACAGAGACCCCCAGTAATTATATTTATACTCTGATAACCCTCTCGCCAGCATGGCCGGGGAGTGCTTACCTTTCCCCAGCAAGACTGCTGAGTGTCAGGACCCTCTTTCTCCAACACGCAGCCATCTCCATTATCAGCCTCAAAATAGCCTGCATCTCCACCAACTAAAGCCGTCACTTTCTCCTCTTTCATTGGGGACTGACAGACCACTGTATAGAGAGAGGGCATAGGAATGAGTAACAAAATAAATACAGGGAGGTGTCTCTACATAGACTTCTTATAAAAAATTACAACTATAAAAAGGCTAAACATTTATTGTGCTGGTAACTAAGAAAGTGAGGTCTTGTGCAAATCAGTCACAAGGTTTTAGAAATCCTGTGTTGAGGTCCATGTCTATCTTGTATTAGATGTTATTATTCATATGGGAGGATCAGATTGTCTACAGCAGGAATCTTATTCTGCGCCTCCTTGCACTCTAACTGTGTGCCAGTTTTCAAAATAATGATACTGGGACCAGCCCTGCGCAGATATCAGGCTTTGATCAGCAAGTGCCAAATGGCTCCCTAGATCATCAGCAAAACAAATCTCCATGCTTTACTGTTAGCCGGAACTAGCCAATGAGAACTCATGTGGGTTTGTTCTCCAAAGAAACAAGCAAACAAAAAAAAATAAATGTTGTACACCGCAATATGAATGTTTGGATTTATTACTGCAATCATGATTCTGCGTGCTTCTTTTTGTAGAACACATTTGATTGAAGCTACCTAGTCTTATGTAATGAAAGGAAAGGGATCTGGAGCCCTGGTGCACATTTCATGTCTTCAGGAGGCTACCCCTGCATGTGTACAGCACAGTATTGCACAGTGTACTACCACTCTGGAAAAAGAGGTACCGTGTGTTCAAATGTAAAGACGGCCCCCCTACAGTTTACTGACCTATTACCTAATGTATCTGAGAGGAAGAGGACAGCGATGTGAAATCTGGGAGCCCTGCAGTGCTAAACAGTTGATGCAATATCTGCAGGAAGCTTGACATGAACTGTCAGTTGTCTATCTTGGAAAACTGATTGATCAAATGCCTGTCATTTAAAGCAATGGGGGTCTGTTTTGATTAAGCAGTGTTGAAGTGTACACAAGCATTGTGTCATTCTTCCTATGGTTCAGTTTGTTTAATTATTTACATTAGGTGAGGTGCTTAATTGCAATACATTGTACATTGTAACAAGCAGAGAAACCTGTTCCGAATTACGTTCAAATATATACCAACATCTTCTAGTTTATTAGTGTCTGGTGCTTTGTATTCATTATATTATACAACACCTAGATATTTCTCACCCATTACTTTTAATGGGTATCAATTGTTTTATCAATTTCTTTAATAACAGAAGGGCAAATAAATCCTCTTGCCTCTCTACAAGTCTTGCTCAGTTTAACTGCTCAGAATAACTTTTAAAATATCTGAGAAATCAGTGTAATGATATTTCTGTGACGTATTGCTCTGCCAATTTAATTGACTAACAAACAGTGACTTCAATTTAAGTCATTTCTGGTCACTGTGAGAAGCTAATTTTAATAGAATGCTGCTAAATGCAATTTTGATCAACGATGGGTTGGAATTGATTAAAAGGGAATGGGAATTGGAATTGGGAATTGATTGTAAAAAGGAATTAGAAATGGAATTGAAAAACAGGAACTGACCCAACCCTGCCTGCAACTAGTGCACTTGCATGTTTCACATGCAAACCTATAGAAAGGGTCTCCAAGCCTGGTCCTGGAAAGCCCCAGTCCTGCAGGTTTTCTAGATGTCTTTACATCATCAATAGCTACAGATCTGTAACACATGTTAATCTTGAGCCAATAATTGGTTCAATTAAATAACTGAGAGCTTGGTTAAAACGAAAACCAGAAGACCCTGTAGCTCTCCAGGACCAGCGCTGAAGGCCCCTGCACATGACTCACAGCATCTGCAAGCAGGCTTGGCCCTGTTTGTTTCTCTCTCCCAAACCTGGGGTATCTTCACAGGAAACCCACAGCCTGTCATCAGGATACCTCCCCCCAGTGGGGTCCCAGCCACTCTGACACCAACCCATTAAAGACTCATCTAATAATGGGATTCACTTGAACTGCATGGGTAAAAATGGGATGGAATTGGCTGAAGTTTAAAAAGAGTAAAAAGATACAGATGGCATTTTAAGAAGCACTTGTGTTTTAAGAGTTCAATTGTTGCTGCATTATCATGTATGAGGACTACTTACCTGTGACTGATGTGTGGTTTGACTTATGTACTCTCATTGGTAAGTAAAGTCAATCAATTTTATGTTTGATTTTTGAGTTACAATTTATATTAGCATCTCCTGTGGGACAGTAACAAAGTTGGAACAGCCTTCTTTGTGAGTTTGTGATGTTTCTTGAAGAGGGGGATTTAGATAAAATACAATTATCAGTGTAAAAACAACAACACGCTGGCTTTAAGGGTGCAGTTGCAGTAATGCCAGGAGTGACACATTCTGGTCTTTTTGGAGTCCCTGAGCCTAAAAGCAACACAGATTAGAGGACAATCGGGCCTGCCCCTTCCTCCTGGGCGATGCTCTGGGGAGACACACACTGTTTGCTCTGAACTTGCAAGAGTTTGAGATAAACAGAAGAAAGACAGTTGCAGGTTGTGTAACTTTCAATCCAGTCAGCATTACAGCCCAGTTCAACCCCCTGTTATGGAGCCTGTGCCTCCCTTAGGAATCAAAGCAGTTTACACAAGTTTGCCAGACAGAAAAACGCTTGCAAAAAGCCATCTTTTGGGGGCTGTTCTTTTGGGCCTTATAGGATGCTTTTTAGATTGTCACTTTTGGGGTTGCTCTCTGTAACAACAAAATACAAGGGAGAGTGTTAACAAGGAATTTCTGAGTGTTCGCCTCAAACTGCTGGACCACCCAATTTTAAAAAGGTGTATCTAATGTCTACAGCTCAAGGGTCTACAGAAACATATGCTTTATATATATATATATATATATATATATATATATATATATATATATATATATATATATATATATAGTGTGGAGTGGTGGTTAGGGCACTGGACTCTTGACCAGAGGCTCATGGGTACCTAGATTGCTCCAGTAAAGAAAAAACAACTGAATAAATGGGTAATTGTATGTAAAAAAACTAATGTGATATCTTGTAACAATTGTAAGTTGCCCTGGATAAGGATGTCTGCTAATAAATAAATTATATATATATATATATATATATATATATATATATATATATATATATTTCAAAAGAGAAAAGTAATCTTGATGGAATGACGTACTTGATAAAAAAAACAAAACTTTTTACTAGAACTGAATGTTTGCAGCATGCTTCTTGTTCAAACTGCACTTTTTGATGTTTATATTTCACTATTCTCTAGGAACTTCAATTCAATTTTGCTAATAGGATATTGGCTCTCTACTGGGTCTGTCAGCATCAGCATGCCCCTTTGCTTGCTACCTGATCCTGTGCTCCAGGCTGTTTTCGACAAAGCCAAAGTAATCCTCAGAAAAAAAGTTGCCTCTGTTGTGTAACAACATTTAAGGTGCACTAATTATATTGTAACTGCAATTTAAAATAACTGTAATTACATCATAATCAACCACTGTTTAGTTCAAAATGAACTGCTTTTACAAGCTACTTAAATGGCAGTCTAATTGCACTGCAGGTATTTGTCGCAATTTAATAACTCACTTTCACTGCAGATAAGGGCTGCCTAAAAAGCTGTTAAACAAGCAACACATCACAAGCTGTTCCCCAATTCTTTAGATGTTTTCTAGCATATTAAAATTAGCATTTTATTGTTATTTACATTTTCATCAAACTTATTATTTTCTCATTTTAAGAGGGTTCTTTTCTGGTTTTAAATAAAGAAGTAAATAAATTATTACTATACCTATAAACTTTACAACCTCTTACCGGGCTTTACGGAAGTATACAATAGTGCATTTTTTACTGCATTTTGCTGTGTGGTTTAACAGCCTTTTATCAACCTTTAAGCAACTGTTTCTCAACCAATAGAAAGACTATGCAAATTGCCTTGGCACATAAATATGACATCAAAGACCCCCTCCAGTGAACTTAGCACTGTTTTAGTTTTGCAGTAGTTCTCAACTAAAAACTCTGCATAAAGAATAAAGAAGACACAGAATGCAAAAACGTTTGCAGTTAATAGATTATTTTCTTTTACCTTTAATGTGTGCCTTCGTCACCAAAAATAGAAATTACAATGTCAATGCCTTCTCGTTCGTAACACTTACAGAACATCAATACAGCATATACATACACATTCATAATATATTATTACCACATGATTAGTGTATCTAATTCATTTCAACACTCATGCCAAAGTATCAATGGAGATACCATGTTTGCTGTTATACATTTTAGTGTTTTGCATGTATATTGATTACAGCTATACATGTTTTCTAAGCAAAAATAAATGCAAGAAAAATGACAATATTTTAAAATAACAACAGCACAATTTTTTGTTGTTGTTACGGGCTGTCCTGCAGGTAGACCTGAAGTAAAGTTTATAGGAGAGATTGTGTCGCCATAGCAATAGAGTTCAGCTAAAACAGCACACAGCTCCAATTTTTGTATTATTGAATTGTGGTTTGTCACACTTGTACTTTGCTTGAACAAAAGTTATTGTATTTCTTGCTCTTATTGTATTACTTGTATTGTAACACTTGAAATGTATTTGCTTACGATTGTAAGTCGCCCTGGATAAGGGCGTCTGCTAAGAAATAAATAATAATAATAATAATTTCATCCAGGCCATGCTTCAGGTTGCCCATTTTCAGATGCAACATGGTATCATTACCAGCTGCAAAGCTCACTCTTAAAAGTATTTTAAATCCTCTCTTCAGATGTTTCTATAGTGAATCAACCCTCTAATTTACACAAAAGGGAACTGGAATTGTGAAACATGGCGTTTTTCACAAAACAAACGTCCCTTCGATAAGACACAGGGCCAAGAGTGGACAATAATGCCTAAAGCTGCCAGCCATTTCTCTGACCTGATTAATTACATTGTGTGATGTAATGCATTCAATTATATCAATTTTTGCTATTGTTTAATCCAGGGGTGTCCAATCCTGGTCCTGGAGGGACAATGTCCCTCCTGGTTTTTGTTCCAACTGTGTCCTAAATTACTTAATTAGAACAATAATTCATAATAATTGGTCCAATTAAGTAATTTAGGACACAGTTGGAACAAAAGCCAGGAGGCACACCGGCCCTCCAGGACCAGGATTGGACACCAATGGTTTAATCAATACTTGAGTGGTTGTAACAGTTTCAGCACGCTCAAAAATGCATGCAAAATCCATGGATGCCACTGGCAGATACTGGTGAAGCATCAAAACAGGAGCACAGCTTTCTTTAGTCATGACAACCATGATTTCTTTATCAGGAACTATTTAATTCTCATCAGTTGGCTAATCTGAGTATAATATGATCTGCCACTGGCTGACACTTCTGTTGTATTATTATCTATGCAGATGTAATTGCTTGAAGCAGTAGCCCTGTTTAGACAACAATATTTACCCTGTTATCTATGATAAGATAGTGAATCCAGGCTCTTGTTTTATGGGCTGTCCTGTGCATTAGCTGAAGTAAAGGTTATATGAAAGCTTGCTCTAATATACAAACTAATTCAGTTTACATTTCTGCTTAAGAACAATTTGCTTGTTTGGGGCTCAGATGATAGCACAGCAAGGTCAGCAAGGTTTAGGGAGAAATGAGGCTATATCAGATGTGATATACTACATAACACTTCAGGCAAATTTGTCATTTTAGCAAGCCTCGGTTAGCACTCTTTGATAAGCTAGGAGGGACACCGGTCCTCTGTACATCTGAACAGGACTTCAAATAAAGGCCTCTTAAACCATTAGAAAATCTTGACTTCTGAAATATTCTCTCCACTTACCATTTCTGAATCCTGTACTGCATACTGCTTGCTGCAATATGACATTAAATATATGTCAATGAGAAATGTCAACACATTTCAATAAGCATACTCTATTGCTATTATACTCATAACCCTTACCATTCTAACCCAGTCAATGAATTACCAATTTATTAGACTACGTGGCAATCTGATTCAAGCATTCAACATTTTAAAAGGTATTGACAATGTCGACCCAAGGGACTTTTTCGACCTGAAAAAAGAAACAAGGACCAGGGGTCACAAATGAGATTAGATAAAGGAGCATTCAGAACAGAAAATAGGAGGCATTTTTTTACACCCTGGGATCCTTCAAGAAGCTGCTTAATGAGATTCTGGGATCAATAAACTACTAACAACCAAACGAGCAAGATGGGCCAAATGGCTTCCTCTCGTTTGTAAACTCTTATGTTCTTATGTTCTTAATGATTCACTTCTAAAATGGTTTCTAATGTTCCCTATAGTGTATGAACTGCCTCCTTGTATTGCCTGTAGTTTCTCCTAACAGTGCTGGCCATGAAGTCACGTGGATTGAGTTGCAATTTGGTTTTAGTAAGAAGGTTTTAGAGGGCCTATTTACCTGAGGGCAATATCCTGCGGTATCAAATTTATTAAATTGAATAAATAAAATCTGCTCTCACCTGAACAGGCAAGTACCATTTTTCGACATCTCTAAAAATCTCTCACCCCAGACAGTAAGGATCTTCAAAGTAAATGCTCATTTTTTTTTTTAATTCAGTTCAGTCATGTAAATTCTCCGGTGGTAAAGAGCCAAGTTGAATTAAGCCCTGGTTTCTAGGAGCAGCCCTGGCAAGGTCAGTGAGGGGTCAGAGTGTAAGGGGACACCTCAATGGGACAGTGTCTTGATCCCTAAGACTCCCTGATAAAATGTTCCAGCGGTAAGCTCTGCTCCCAGCTTAGCTTGCTGATCTTTGAAGATAATCAGGGATAATGGCTGGTAAGGCACATCAGCCCTGTATCACTTCACAGGTGGATTCATTCTTTATCCCACCTCAGCACCCATCCTGCTGTGTAGTTTATTTTTAGTGTAGCTGAGCAGCACCAGCCTCCACATGCCCAGCCAGGCATGACCCCTATCCCAGCTTAAGCAAGGTGCCTACATCGTTCCATCATATACAACTGCAAATACCCATAAGATATCCAGTAGGACTAAAAAGATGCTTAGTTATACAGTGGTAGTCAGTGCCTTTTGGGCTTCTGGAATACAATTGGGAAAATTGCCCAATACTATGATCTCGTTCACAAGCATCAGAATACAGCACACATCTTCTCAGCTACTTCCAGTTCTTGGTGTACCTGCTGAATGTCGTGATGCTATTGGGATTACCTCTTCTGAATCAGGTCCATAATAAAACATTTAACAGGTAACCAGAATCAACAAGAAGTTCGCCGTAGTAAACGATAACGTTTTGACCCTTCGCTCTTCGTGCTTTTCTAGTGCAATCTGAATTGAGATATTGATTATTAGTTATTAACCCAGGATTCACAAGAAACTCTCTCTTCTAATTCCCCACCATCTCCCTGCTTCTCAGATCAGCGCCACACTTTTGGGTAGAGCCCTTGCTGTCAGTGGCTCTGTTAAGAATTTCCACCATTTCAGTAGAGGCTAAAGAAAAATCCCTTACTGCTTTAATTATTTTGAGGCCTAAATGAGAGCCCTTTGTTCTACCCTCCTCTCTGCCTAATCCCTCTGCAGTCTTGTTCACCTCTGGCGCGGGAGGCTGTCTCCTCGGCCACAGAACAATGGAGTTTAAAACCAGGCCATGAATTCACAGATTAGGGGGCTTTAAAGTGATGTACAACCTAGCTTTCCCCACCTCCCGTTCTCCCCAGGGTTCTTTGATCTCACATCCAGAGAGGGCTGCCGCTGGACCGGCGGGGCCGCACAGAGGCTCTTCAGAACCAAGAGCAGTCTGGTTACCATGTTGATTCAATATTGAGAAGGCTGCAGCGAGTGCTCCTTCAGTTCAAACATGAGGAGATACGCAAGAGTTCTGAGAAGGGATCAGCAGTTAGCAAAGTATAGCAAAGTGCAGCACAGCATAATGAAAGCACAGACATGTTGAATGAATCAAAGGAAAAGCATGGTAAAGAAACATGGTGAACCTGCTAAATTACTGAGCAAACATACTGAGATAAACTTTAGTAGAGTGGATGCCTCATAGGAGAAACCAGTCCTCTACATCTTGGGCACGATGTATCGGATTCTTTACAGTACATAGCTTTGAACTGGAGGAAGAAGCAGCTCTTTATGAATTATGTTCCAATTAAAGAAGATATGGAATTCTCAAATTTTAAAAACAGCTGTGTAAATGGCAATGATTTATTCGTGGATGCGTTGTTGAACACGAAACGGTATACTATCTCAGTATGCGTCTCCAATGCTTTCTCTAAAAATTGTGTTGAATTCAAATCTTCTATGGCTGGAGATTATTTTAAGGTTGCAAGTTAATGTTATGTATTCCACACAGGGACCAAACAATCATGAAAAAAAGTCCACTAGCACATTTAATTCTGGGTGTAGGGGGAGACAGCATTCACTGCTCAGTATTACTTAGCACACAACACAGCACTATTCAGGTAATGAGAGGATAACTAGATTAAATGGATAAAAAAAGGATCAGTAGGTAGCACTTCCTAGAGAGAGCTAGTGATCACCAGTTCAACTTACAATCAGGAGCAAATCGGGCCGATTGTCTTTTCCAGAGAATGTCAATATGATTCAATGTGACATCCACTACCGGTATATTCAATGAAGAGAAAGCTGTCATTATATTAAGGACTGCTTAACAATGGTTTAAATTGATCCTCTTAGCTTTATTACCGGCAGTCATTCTGACTTCTGTTGCTTCAATAATGAATTTGAATAATCATTCTCTATATCATTACCCACTTTGAATCGCCTGTGCTTTTAGAAAGTTAGTTGCTAGCTCCTTTTGAGTACTTCTGGGGGTGTGGCAGCTCCTTAAGTCTTATTTTCCTCAGGTTGAGACGCAGGGTTTCTGGTTACCTGTAAAATATTGTATTATTTGCCTGGTTCAGAACAGGTAATCCTCAGCCCACTAGGATTATTCATTGTCTTAGATCACAATCAGAAGACAATGGTTTTTGTGTATGGTAAATGGAATTAAAATGGTCAGTTTTCGGTCACAGTCCCCACTTGTTTAGACTTGTGTTAATTAGATTTCTGCCCTACTGCAAAAACTGACCACAAACACTGGGGCTCATATTAGGCCACAGGTATTTAATTGACAGCTGTCAGTCCTTCAGCTGCTGCTTATGCCACCTAGAACCCTGATATGAAAAATAAATACATTGACCTGTGTTATTGCCATGTTCTAGGGCAACAGTTTCATGTTTTGCAATCGCAGGATTGTGTTCAGGGTGTGTCCTCTGATATCCATACCTTTTACCTAACCTTGACTTGAACATCACATGATGTCATGATGCGACTGCCTTTAGCAAAATACATGTCTGATTCTAACCTTTGCATCATTTCAAATGTTTCTTGCAACACATGATCACTCCCACTATGTAGTCTGTGCTTGGAGAAAAACTGGAAACATCCAGCATACACCATGAGACTTGTTTCCTCATGTGTGCTGGGTTTAAGAAAGAAAGAAAGAAAGAAAGAAAGAAAGAAAGAAAGAAAGAAAGAAAGCTCAAGGCCTCACTTTACCAGTCTTCTTTTTTATACTGGCCCTAATTACTATTTAATTTTAGCTGATAAATTAGAGAGAGAGAGAGAGAGAGAGAGAGAGAGAGAGAGAGAGAGAGAGAGAGAGAGAGAGAGAGAGAGAGAGAGAGAGAGAGAGAGCCCTGTGCTCTGTAACTCAATATGAAACACTTTATTCATCTGAATGAATCTTTGTGGCGATGCAGTGCCATTGCTGGTGGTTGATCACACTTTATTTTGTTCTCCAAATCATTTAGACACATACTTTGCTGTTTGACAGCCTCTGAACTTCCACAGGCTTGTCCCAGTGAGGTCAGTGTTGGAATCACATTCCTCTTCCCATAGGAAAAGAAAGAAATCAGAGTGGAATGCTTTGCTGCTCCGAATGCCTGGCAATACAGCATGGATCTCTATTGTTATTTTCTGTAATAATGAAATCCGTGGTGAATTCCTATTCATACAGTAAACTGCCTGGGGATCTCAGGAGGTTAAGTAAACGAGAAATGAGTGTGCTGTGAACAACACTAAAGTACTTTAATAACACAGTATAGAGCACTGACCCATATTCCATACTTACCATAAATTGATTTATAAAGTTGCATCCCACTAGCTCAATTGCAAAGTGTATGCTTATTAACACCCCTACAGAAAATATGTGTCTATTTTATAGAAATATACTATATCAAACCTAGAGCAGTCTGTTGTTCGTTAACTGGACCTGCAACACGTAGAAGCAACAACCTATCTTGTATAGTACTTCCTATCCACATTAGATACATGTGTAGCTGCGTTTTGCATGAGTTAGAAACAGACGAGAGATTGGTAAAGTACAAATTCAGATGGAATTAATATGAATGTGTGGACATTATTTGAGAGTGGAGAGCAACCCAAGCACAC
This sequence comes from Acipenser ruthenus, assembly GCF_902713425.1. NCBI lineage: Eukaryota > Metazoa > Chordata > Actinopteri > Acipenseriformes > Acipenseridae > Acipenser > Acipenser ruthenus. Next base: position 3,546,511 of record NC_081195.1, read on the forward strand.
TGCCTCGGGGGATCCTGGCAAAGACAGCAATTAGTGCTAATTGTGATGGGGGTTGGGGTGTCTCCTGTCCATTGTAATACCACCTAAAGAGCAACATACAACTAATTATATTTGAACTGCCTTTAGCATCACTCGAGCTGCACTCTCACTGTGATCAGGCTGGTATAATCTGTAGTTACAGTGTTTAGCCTGATTGAATTATATTTTCATTCCAGTTCATCCCACACATGCATGGTGATGACGTATCAGATAGAAAATTGCAGGATAAAGAGCTAGCACACTGGTTAGGATACTAATAGGGGCCCCCGTGTATCACAAGCATTTTCAACCAAGAATGTTAAGTCTCATCGTGCCGTCCCACACTGAAGCCTATTAATACAATTTACGACACCCCACCTTCATTACATACACTGTCCTTGGGAATCCAGACAAGTCTGTTTGCTATTACCAGGCGAAGGGGGTTTTAGTGGCACTTCAAGTGAAGCGAGCCAAGGTGTAGTGATCAAATCAGCTGGGCTATATCAGCTCCTTAATTAAGAGTTTAGTCGCAATATAGTAACACCAGTGAACCCCAGAGGGATGGAGAGCATACAAGTAAAGCAGATTTATGAACTTTAGGGTGAAGTGATTTAGCATGTTGAGCCACTCCACCTACACAAGTTAAATCTATATTTATATGTGTCCTGGTGGTTCGGTTATTGGCTACTACTAAAGCAACCAGTTGTCGTTGATTTGCAATGAAACAAGTATGTGGAAAATGTGTCGGTGTATAAAATGTTATGAACTCATAAGAAAGTCGTATGTAACATCTATCACAATGAACTTGTATTTGACTGTGGCTTAATTGCACTGCAATTGTAGTTGCAAAATACTTGTTAAAAGTTTGAAGAAACAGCAAAGAAATTTACGAAGGCAAGCAACACACCATTGTATACAACAGTCAGAATTCCAGTTTGTTACATTTGTTAAAACTGCCCATTGGTGGAAGATGGAACACCGTTGTATAACAGCAGCTGTAACAAGAAAATGAATGACACAATATCTACAGAAGATGAGTCATTCAGAAGCGGCTCCTTCAATATTAATTCAAATACATTTGCTGCAATCTTTTGAACGTGATAGAGGTACATTTTGTGTCTCTCTCATGCTTTTATTCAAGTCTCTCTTTGGTTTTGTTCCCAATCTGGCAGGTAAAAGCATTATATCCAACCCTTACTCCAAAGGTTTCTCTCCCATCCTTGAACATGCTTTCTGGGGTAGCTGCCAGAGATGGTCAGTGCTGCTTGGAAGTCTTCTTGGTTTTACATTTCTATCCCAGGGGGTGAACCCCAGTCTTTAAAATAACATATCCACACGGCAGCTTTTGTAGCTGATAACTAAGCAATAATACCTGACACAGAGGGAATTATTTGACAGTAATAAACTGAGTCATAGCAACATCTTGTATCTTCTGCAATGGGGGGTTTTACTGATATTTTATGGAAGTGCATTTTATTTAAGCTTTGTTTTATTGTGATCCATTTTAGGTTTCGTGGAGGGAAGGTCCTTTGTGCTCTTTGAGGTGGGGTATTACTTGCAGCTTCTGGTTAAGTTATCAGGCAGGCAGCTACTGATATATCACATATCATAATAGCTATGAAAAGGAAAATGTGGATTTTAGATTTGTATTTAAGATTCCTTCTTGGATTTGACTCAATACTTGTACTTGCCAAAATATTCAGATGTCTTTGTGCATACCTTGTGAATGTAGGTCCTTCAATAAATGCCCATTTATCTAATCTATAATCATCTATTATGAGATGTTTAAAATGTTTTTTTCACAGGGACATGTATTGGTATTACCAATTAGGCAGGAGTCAGTGATTCTCTTATGCTCTGATGCCATGCAGCCAACTAAATCCGAACCCTCAGTTCATTAGACCCCAGCTGAGCTGAGAAGTGCCATCCTCCCTCAGTGACATTAACTTAGGCTAAATTGAAAAGTTACATCAAAGACATGTGATGAGTGCAGTACCTAACCAAAACAAACAAACTGTCACACTGTCCCCGCTATTAACAGTGGGTAACCAAGTCTCTGTCATAGCTGTGGTACACAAGCAGGCTACGAGATCTGTGAGAAGGGCAGACAGCACAACACACTGTACAAATAAATGGGAAGACTGGGGAGGCGTGGGATACCTAACTTTTTGAACTGTGGATGTGTATAAACCTCTGAAAGGAAAAGGGGAGGGATCAACATGTTTACAGTGCTTTTAATGATATTTTATTATTGTCATATTTTTGTTTAAGATTCGAAAAATAAAGAGGAAAGTACTTCTCCCATTTTACAGAGAGCAGGCAGTTTGTTTAGTTGGGAGGGGAAAGATGTCAGGGCAAATCAGGTTAAAACTGACAAATCCAAGTATTAAAAGCTGGGGGATTTGTTTGTGGAGCGCACTGTATAGGCTGCCCAGATTTGTGACAAGCGCATTTTCTTTTAAATGTATATCCCATATTGATATTAAGGCACACAGACTCCAATATTACTGTACTTGTGATCAGAGGTGTAGTCCTACATCTTAAAGTACCAGAACAGCAATTCAAATAATGTTTTTTTTTTCAAGCAAATTATACAAATTTACGTTTTATTTGTACATTGAACCTGAGGCAACACTTAATAGGTAATGAATGAGTCTCACATGTGACTTGTAGGCTACTCCCCTCCCCAGCTAAGTCAGAGACACAGGAAAAACATGGACGCACATTCCAGCCCACCGGCACCTCATTCCTCCCCCACCAAATCATAGCTTAACATGCACTTTTTTTCCCTGCAAATTTACAATGTTACCTACAGGCCAAAAAGTGTCACACAAAGCCAGCAAGGTCAGTCGTTCATTCCAATACCCAGGTCTCTGCATCGACCGATATACAAAGCAGCTTTAAACCTGTGTTTATGGCCACAGACATATGATGCACATTTGCTGTCTTCTTCATCAGCATTTTTACAAAAACAATTGTTAGCTGAAGTAGTGCTGTAGTTTGCAATAGAAGTCCCTAATGCTCTCTTCATTGCATCACTAGGATGACAGACTGAAATCAGACAATTGTGCGGGAGCTGTGTGTGACTCTCGACTCTACAAACATTTAAAATACGGGCCGGTTATTAGAGACGCCGATTCAGAGTGTACCATCAAAACTGATATTAGGGAATCCGACATGGATTTTTTTGTTCCTTGTGCCTATTCAATTGAAAGACTCACTTTATTTCCCCACGGACAATAGATAGCTTTATTGATGCCCAGGCACTGAAATTAGACCGGTCTGGCACCATATAAGCATTTTCATAACAAATTGGTAAAGATTCTTAAGCTAATTCTTAAGTCAAGGTTCTGCCTATAGAAAAAGGTACCGGAATGGTACTATCGATATATATATATATATATATATATATATATATATATATATATATATATATATATATGTATATATTACTTGCTTTAAAAACAGGTTGAATTCTTACTTGCTTGGCCATGTGGAATATTTTGTTTTGATTATTCATGGGTTGTTGGGACCTTTAATGGGGTAGCTGTGTAAGGCCTAAGAACTCAAAGTGGCCTTCCCTATTGGGGTCATAGTGAATTAGTGTAAGTTACCACAAGGCCTCCTGGTTCAGTGCTTTACTCTGAAGGGCTGCACTTACCTTCAGAGCTAGAAAATGTTTCTCCTCCCAAGTACCCATCCTTGATAAATGGATATTTTGGCCTGCCCCATCCTATCACCTAATCCTACTGAACTAAACTAAACTAAACTAAACTCTACCTCTCCAAGCGGCCTGTGTTTTTATTTCTTTCATCAGCACCAGGGATGCTCTTTATTAGGCATTCCAGCCCAGCGGGGGTCCAGGCTTTTTCCATGCAGGCCGACAGCAGGAGTGAAGACCGGAGAGTGACAGTTACTGGCAACCTGACAAAATGAGTAAACAGCAGCCGTCTATCAATCCTCACTGACCTTGGGTTAGGGTGTGTCTGTGTGAGAGGGGGTCTTTAACAACACCGCTTCAAGTGAGCGCTCAGAACCTAAATACGTTGTCAAATGTATTTGTTTATTTATTTTAAGGGATCTACAGGGGGGTTAGATTGCAGTGCGATCCAAGGGCAGGAGTGTCATGGAGATTGGGATTCCACCACTATCACTGCAGTCAATCTTTTAATTAGGATTTTATTGGGGTCATCTTTTCAGTATACATCTTTTCAGGAAGAATTCTGTATTGGGAAATGCCTGTACTGGTGTCTTTGTGTAGCACTGAATTGTGTGATCTCGTAATTGATAGAGGTGGAATTGAATTTTAGAAACATAATAATTGCTGTGATTGTTCAACTGCTTTCATTTGAAGCCAATTTAATTGACTAACAGTGACTTCCATTTAAGACATGTGTTGCCACTGTGAGAAGCTCGTTTTAACAGAATACTGCTAATTGCAATTTTGATCAATGATGTGTTGGAATTGATTAAAAATGAATTGGGAATTGATTTTAAAAAAGGAATTGGAATTGAAAAACAGGATTTGACCCAACCTTGTTCATAACATGTGCAAAACATGGAATGTGTAATAACCCAGCAATCCTAATTGCAGATACATGTCATCCCCTTACAATCAACTTTTGTCAAAGACAATGCAGTAAATTAAAGGCAAACCCCATATTTCACAAGATGGTAAGTTGAGTGGAACATGCTGAATAAACCAAGATAATTCTGTATCTTGTTATCAAACACAAGGGTGACAATTGTATCTTGTAGCTTCCTGCCACAAAAGGAATGACGGAAGATGCCAATAAAAATTCCTATTCTGTTTGCACCAGTGCAAAGCACCCCCACCCGCCCTCAAGGAGAAATAAAACTGCAGAGTTAATGTAATGGTTCTGAAGTGTGCTTCATGTGTTTGTGCTAGCTGTTTAACTCCTTGCAGAAAGCACTGGGTGCACACACAATGAAAATCAAGACCGACGTTTTGCCAAGACAGTAGGTACTGTAGCAGTTCAGTTTAAAGCTTCACAGCCCTATCATGAAAGTTGCTACACTGCTGGTTTACATGTGCAATTTTCAATCGGGTGTGTGGGGCAATCATGTAGTACTTCTTTAAAATAGGATTATTATTAGCTTTCCAACAGCCCTGTGTCTATAAAGAGCTTATAAAAGACAGAGATTTTAAATTCTTATCATGTGCCATTCTTAATATTCCACAATACTATTGCAAAAACTAGAATCTCTATGTCGGATTAGAATGATTAAGGTAATTTGTGATCCTTCTTTATTATGATCAACTGTGCATTCCCATGTAAAGTACCATAAACAGTGGTTGGTCTAAATCCCATTGGTCTAAATATTGTACAAAAATACAATAAAGAGACTTGTGTGGTAAAGGGTAATATTAATCTGCATTTAGACAGTCCACCGTTTAGATTACTTGAATCTTTGAAAGCATGGACCTTTTGTTGACTAACTCTCCCCTAATCAAGAACTAAACTGTATTCTCCTATTTTTAACAAAAACTAGATGTACTACCATATATAACTAGGTATTTTCTGGAGGAGGGGTTGCAAGTGAGCTGCTGTGTGCTCTCTTTCGCATGCATGGCTATCTTGTGATCTGGAGCACCCATTAACTGCTCCTCCGTTAGGTACACACAGCCCTATCAGTGCCACCTCAATCCGGAGATTGACTTGTCACGCTGAGGATTGTGGTCGCTGACAGCTCAAGGTATTAGACCTCAGTTAAGCCTCTGTCTCTCTCCTGGTTTACAGAAGGCATCAGCTCAGCTTTGCGAGGGACCGGCTATAGGGCTGCAATGTTGTAGACATCAAAGCATTAGAGGCAATTAAAGGGCTACTTAATCATATCCTGATGTAACTATCACTATTTAATCATATCCTGATGTAACTTTCACTATTATCTGCTGTATTATTGAATTGTGGTTTGTCACACTTGAAAAAATTATTGTATTTCTTGCTCTTATTGTATGAATTGTATTGTAACACTTGAATGTATTTGTATTTGCTTGCGATTGTAAGTCGCCCTGGATAAGGGCGTCTGCTAAGAAATAAATAATAATAATAATAATAATAATAATTGGTGAGAGATGAGAGGATCAGGGAGAGTAAACTGATCTCCTTAGTATCAGAGTGGATAAGCGCTGCAAGGGTGTATCTAGGAGGTTAGGAGGGCTGCACATTTCTCAATATTCATTTCCAATACTTTCTCAATAAAACATCTAGGCACGGTCCATGAAGTTTGTGAGCTTCTTTATACATCTCTACCAACACACATCAATCCGAACCTAAACGACCAGCATTGCTATCCTGTTCTTGTCCTTTAGGAGTAGCTGCAGCCTAACTCATTAGTATTTTTTTTTTTCCTGTGGGATACAATGGGATGAGGATAAAGACCAACAAACCCATTTCACTCTGAACCTATGGCAGATTCTAAAATATGATGTGAAACAATGAATTGGAATTGCAGACTACGGTGTGATGACAGCAAGAAACTCGTGCTCTTTCCCACTGGAATCGCTTGGCTTTGAGACCTGCCTTTACTGGTTCAATTCCCTGTCTCTGCTGGTTCTCTATAAGAAATTTGCTTTTGCCTGGGCCTGCTTTGGATTCACATTACAATGATCTAAAACACTGTTTACATGACTTAAATCTGGCCTTTCGTATACATTTAACAGACATACATACACAAATGAGACTCCCTGTTAGGGATGTGTCACTTTCCATAATCATGGTACCCAAAGCAGGGTCTTATTTTAATAATCTAAATATTGGTGATATTAAATCCTTCCACATTTGGATTAGAATAATATGGAAATGGAAAAACAAATGTCAACCGAAGTAAATGAAAAAGGGGAATTCTGATTCTCAACTGTTGCTGTGCTGATTACCAGTTGTTGGGAGGAAGTGTATTTGTGTTTTTACACACAGACATGAATTAAGCGATGATGACAGAATGCTGGGTTCCCACGACTGTTACTGCTGTCAGACTGGCAGGGTTGGCCCCTTCACATTTGAACTGCCTGCATCTTATAAAGAGCCATTACTCACCTCCCTGACCGGAGCAAGATGGCGGGGAAAAGGCAGGATCAGGTTAATCATTCCTGTGCCGCCAGAACCTCTCCGCTCACACTAGGATCAATGGAAATAAGACGGCTCAACAGGTGCTTTGTAAACAGGGAACGGAAAAAGGTGCACACAAACAAGAACACGTGATAAATTACAAATCGCTGGAGTAAGCAAATGACGGAGTCTCGACAAAGGCATTAGGTATCACTTGCCATATCACATTCCTGTAAGCACTCAAACAGAGGCGCTCATGAAAGGTGTCTGGGGCTTTTAGAAGCTCTCAACTCTTTCTTTCTTTCTTTCTTCTGTTTTTCAAGTAGCAGGTCAGGAGACAGGCTTTGTTAAGAGCTTTTGCTGCTGAGAACAAAACCCCAGCAACTTTAACATACTTGACAGGGCACAATCAAAGTGGCATTGAGGTTTGGCTGTCCTTCAGCTGGAGTTGCTTCAATTGCAACATTTACCAATTGTAACATTTTTAAATAATACAAATGATGTCTGGCCAAAAGGGTTGTCAAATTGTATCAAACATTTTTTTTTAGTGCCACTGAACCACTGAAATAATAACAGGGGGTGAGTCATGCAACGCAGGTTCGTGTCCTGGCTGTGTGAAGTCACTGGGGATTCCACTATTGGCATTGGCTCTAGTGCTCCAGTGGGTTAGGGAGGCAAAGTCGGCAGGGACTGTTCCTCCTCATCGCGCTATAGCGAACCCTGCTGGCCAGGCACCCAGTGAGCTCAAAAGCAGACGCCTGCAGGGCTGGTCTTTGTCCTCCAGAGGTTGGTAGCTCGCTACATCTGCTCTCGAGTTCCTGGGTGTAAAACAGGAAACTGGCTCGTCATGGGATCAGGGGATGCCCACTGAACCTTCAGTGCTCCTGAGCTGTGTGGGGAATTGTTGCGGTGAAGGGAAAAAATATTGAACATTCCAAATTGGGGAGAAAATCAGGGGTAAAATAATTGGGCACACTAAATTTTAAGTAAAAAAAAGTAGCAGAAGTATAAACACCTATATTTACTGATAATACATCAAAAAGTAAGTACTGTATTGGTGATGGCCTCTGCCTTGTTCATTGCAGACAGGGGTCCAAATGACAATAACCACTATACAACAGTGTTGCCACTAATTGACACCTTAGTTAGAAGTTTTACAGAGAGGCAGGTGCGACTGGAGTACTTTGTTCTCACCTTCTGAAAACAGGGATGTCTTTAGGTCTTGGTTTGGCAAATTGATTTGGTTCCACAACCGTTCTCTTGATGCCCTTTATATTTTGTCAAACTTCCACAAGTAGGCCCTAGAGCCTCAGGCCCAAGTTGCTTGCTTCTTCCCAGAGTCGTGCATGCACACAGGTATGTGTACTGACCTGGGGCTGTTAACAAGATGCTGTGTCAGAGGTGTTAAGTTGGCTGTCCCCAGGGGCTGAAGAGTGATTTCCTGACCTATTGTGCGCTCTCTCTACCTCCAGTCCAACGTGTTCATCACTAGGTAAACTGACCCTTATGCAAAACAATGGTAGCTAAACTGCAATGACTGTGTAGTAAATTGGTCCAAACAACATTACAGAAGTGTAGTCAGACTGCTGTTTAAGTGTACTGTAATTACAGGAAGAACTGAATTATTATACTGCAGCTGAACGGCAGGAACATGGTACAGATAAACACACTTTGCTCAGCACTGCAAATCAATTAGAGAATGTCTGAACTCGGCTAGATGTAAAATATATGTCATTAAACATTTTAAAATACATTACAATCTCCCCCTGATTTCACTTTGTATATCCATTGCCCCAGCCAACACGTTTCTCTACTTGACTATTATATTTGCAATTACAGATCTGATCCTCTAAACATAATTCATGAATTATTTCTAAACTACAGAACTCACTGTACAAGCAGTGTAGGAACATTTTGATTTTCTACTGCAAGGCTCTCATACTGCAGCTCATTCACCCTTTGAATGACTTGTGCTCAGTTAATACCTGAACACAGATAATCACTTTCTCTTGCCGTATTCCTCATGTGTGTAGATGTGAGCGCCCCTCCCATGTATGTGCTCTAGCTCCCTCACTGAATCTCTAGCTAAAGGTCAAATGCAGAGAAGAGACTGTAAATGGCCTCTGTACATTGCTACTGGTTTAGCTGTACACATAACACATGTGTGAATGCATTTTAATGATGTTCTACATGTAGCAGTTGTTAATAAACCCGTTATTTTCCATCCAGGACCACCCTGGCCTAAAAATGAATTTCCCCTCTTGACAATGGGTACCTGATCCACAGCCCACCTGAAACATTACAATTCTAACCCTATCCACAGCAGAGTGCGTTTATCTGTTCAGACATTGCTGTTCCAACCTGCTTGCTTCATTAGCTCGTTTGTTTTGGGTGTTTCTTTTTCAATCCAGCAATTAGTAAAGGTGGTAAAGGCCCCAGCTTCAAGATTGGAAACCTGAGAATAGGAACAGCTAACCCCAGCCTTACCCAACCTTTCCCCTGCGTTTAGTGCTACCAGCTAATGTGTAAGCGAGCTCTGTCTAACCCTTCTAAGCCCTGATACATTCAACAGTACTCTAAATAAGAAGCAAAAAAAGCTTTCAACACAAAAGGCCTGGCTTGTTTGCAGCCGACCCTTTTAAGTGCCCATGCAGTACTGTAACGGTAACACTGCGACAGTCTCACTGCGACATGGCTCTGTGGCTTCTGCCAGCTGATTCCACAGTGAGTGGAGAGCTTTCTGGTGCAGCCCCAGTTCATATACTGTGTAAAGAGCGTGAACCAACCTCCGTTCCAATACTCTTCTGAGACTTGTTGGAAGTGTATAATCGTTTCTAATAATGGCTAGCATTTATATTTAAATGAGTGGATAAATACACGTGTCTATACTGTACGTGAAATGTTTAGCTCATCTCATTATTGAATCTATATCATATTCATTCATTCATGTCCCAGAATAAACAGCATACTCATGGAGTGCTGTGTTTATTTCACTCATGCGGGTGGCAATGACCCATTTTCCCCTTCTATAAACATGCATGGAGTATCCTTTACTGGTTAATAAGTACATGACAGTCCCATTTATTATATGAAAGCGTCGTTCACATGGGTTCATTGGCCTTGCTCTGCAAACCTGCATCAAACAAACCCAATAACTTATCTGAGATTTAGAACGCTTGTTTGCGCTTCACCATTCTTTGACTATGCTTTACTGTACTTTGTTACTGGTTTACTGAGGTATTCAGAGGCACATTTTTTATAAGGTAAGGAGAGTTGGAATACAGAGATCTGGACTAAAGAACAAAGCTTCAGGCACCGCCTGCCACCACCCGGTACTTGTTACAGTATATTGACCCAGGTATTCTTCAAGACATTAAGTGGTGAGCAAAGTCTTTATGAAATTGAAAGCAATGTAATGTTCCTCCATCAATGTATTCCAATACACAGTTAATCAAGGGCGTCTGCAATTAACAGCAATCTGGTGGACAATAGCAGTGACACATGGCTGACTCGGCTTCTAAATACTATCAAATTGCAGTGCTAAGGATATTTCTAGACATTAATACAATACAGATACATGTATTTGTATTCTATACTGGCTGATTTGTATCTTGTGTTAACCTGGGCTAATGTTTTGAGACCTGATACTGCGTTACTGTATGTACATCTTTGGGAGCAGTTGAAAAGCATATATGTGTGTGTGTTAAACTCAGTAATTATCATCAATTCAAAACCTAAAACATAAAAGTGTTTTTTTTTTTTTTTTTTGCAGGTAAGCCTGTCTATAAAAACATTAGAGCCGAGATATTACCCTGGCAACTCTTCAGGTCAAAAGGTCAGGGGTTATTGCATTTTTTCGTTTTTGAGAAAGTGTTGCAACTTGTCTCTAAGTGTTAAAGTAACACAGCGTCTTACTCATATGAAAGGAAAATCAGGGCGGACTGTGCAATCACTGACCACAGAGGAGAACAAAACAAGGGGGTAAATGAAAGAATGTTGTTTCTGGAGCTCTTTGAAAGGGAATCCACAAGATGCTGGGAAATGGCAGGTATTGTTATTCAAAAAAAAGAGTCGATTTATTTTTTTCACTGCACTGTCTGAAGGGTTACAGGTAGTTGTGAATTGTCCCCATTTGTTCAATCTTTAGGTCCAGTACACAAAAAAAAGAGATTGTGTGCATTTGTGTGTGTGTGGCGGGGAGGGGGTTAAAAACTTCAAACATTCCTTCTGCAAAGTACTTACTTTAGAGACTGAAAAAGTAAAGGCCTGGCTCACATCTACATATACTGAACCTATGGCGGCCGAGAGATACCAAATTTCCAAATGCAGCCAAGGTACAACACACCGTGGTTTTTTGTGCTTGTGAGACGCAAAAACAAACGTGCCCTTCAGGTTTCCTATTCCATACCATCTCAGCTCTAAATTATGAACTCAGCTGGATAAACGAACGTGACTTGCAGTTCAGTTTTATCATACAACCTGACACGAGTCACTTCGCTGCTGGCTCCAGCCTTGTCATGGTATGCAGTTTTCCCAAGACTTTACAACTGATTCCAACAATCTGTGAAAAGAAAATCCCAAACAAATTAAGTTTAAAATGAATAAAATTAAGAGCTTTAAATGCAACACATCATAAATGCGACACATCACCTAAATCAATAGAACTGCATTCTGGTCGTCCCTGTATTTCTAATTCGCAATCAAATAGAAGACAGGTGGTGACTGCACTGCTTTAACTGGCAACGACTGCATAGGCCACTGCAGCACCACCACCTTTCCAGCCAGCACGGCGTGTACCTCTAGCGCCCTCTAGTGTTGTAATGTATATTTCTTCCTCTTCTTTGCTGTTCCTCGTGTGATCATGGCTCTTGCAAGACAACCTCACGCACCCCTTCTAATGTTATTTCAAATAAAATTTGCACGCACTTTGGAGAATATTCAGTTGAATCTAATGGTGGCAGATCCCATGTTTTAGCAAACATAAAAACACCAAAGAGACCCAAATGTGGTTCCTAAATAAAACAGGATCTTAACAAAAAAAATTTTAGGGGGAAAAAAAGGACTGAGCATGCTTCCCCTGGCTCATGTACAGTATGGGTAGTATTAAAAGGGATTTCTTAAATGTATTTTTTCAAACAAACGATCAGCACAGTGATCCAGACCTTTAATGTAACCCCATAAAATCAATTGTATGATAATAAAGTCCGCTCAAAATCAAGTTAGAATTATTCAAACTAATGAGGGTGGTCAGAAAGTCCCTAGTGCTCAGTTGTAATTACATGTGCTTTATATCATTGTCACAAATGTCCTTGTCTTTCTCAGAAGTTCTCATTCATGCAGATCTTGCAAATCATTGTAGATCTCTTGGATCCTGCTTGGTGCCATTATAAACTTTAAATCAAGTATAATGGAATTTCTAAAGGACAAAACCCCTGACACTTGAATCGATCAGCAATCTGAACTGTAAATACATCCACAGTCACCCCCCCACCCCCCTCCCTGGTTAACCTACTTCACACCGCGCTGGTAACCAGGGACAAGATCAGAGATCAAGCGTGGGTCGTTGAAGACATTTACAAGTGAACAGTAAAGTAGTAGAGCCAGAGGTGTGAGATTCGACAGCTAGGTGCCGGATCAGCAATGCACGGAGGTGTGGCAGCTTCACTGGGGGACACTCTACAGCTTACAGGGCTCAAATAAAGGCATTTTATTTTATTTTATTTTATTTTATTGAGCCATTCAGTCGCCATGCTAAGTAGCATCTACAGCTGGGGTCTTTTGAAATGGATGCGGTGGGAAGCAGCTGTTTGGATGTTTACCCCTGGGAAGAGGTCTAGAAGTCCGAACTAATGAAAGCTTCATTAGAAAGGGGGCTGGATGCGTGGGTCGTAGAAGGAGGGTGGGAGTATTCAGAAGGCTGGGTGATAGGTAGTTGTTAAGACCATTAAGCCCCAGGTTTAATGCAATGGAGGACTACTATCCCCATGCGTAGAACAATGCACAACAACACAATCCTCATATTTTTTACAAGGGATTTCATGTTTCCAAATGGAGAATTTTGAAACATGACATCAACCATACCTGACTCGTCAGGAAGCCTTCTCAATAAGTCAATGAAATGAAATAAGGCTAAAAATAGGGTTTTAAAATGGGGCTCGAAATCTCAAATAGTTTTGGAGGTATAAAACCCCATCTCTCCGAACAGTGTTAGGTTTAGGTGCAAGTGTAAGATATATTCAATAAATGCTCACCACCCCAGCCCGGGACAATCTCATTATTCTCCAGCTGGCGGAGGGGTCCTGCGACCCACTTTTATAGACGTTGTGTGGCTGAGGTATTAGGAGGTTATGTTGTTTTCTCCTCCAAGTTCACACATTGAGTTCTGCAACTTTTCCATGAGTACCATGAAAACACAAGATGAAAACACTGTGCATACCAGAAGCAATCACAGACAGCTGGAAATTTGCCAAATCTTTCAGAAAGTATGAATACTAACAAACAAACGCAACAGAAAATGACTGATCGAGAAGAGGAAGAGCTCTTATTATTACTGCTGTTATTACTATTATTATTATCATCATCATTGTTATTATAGGCCTGATGGTAATGGCACTATATTAGGCGATATGCATTTAATCATGTATGAAATTATACAAGCAAGGCACGCACATCATTAGAAATGGACTCCCATATTACGTTTTTGGCTTCAGTGTTTTTATAATTGCTTTGACTTGTCAAAAAGGTCAGGGAAATTAAATACTGCAAGTATGATCTTCTCCTACATTTTGAGTGAAAGTGACACAGGGCTTGATTTCAAACCACATGACATGAAGCTGTTCTCTGATTGCTCAGTTGTGTAGTTGTCGCGCGACGAATTCGCAAAAATAGGACCAGGTTCTTTTTTTTTTTTTTCATCGCTCGCTTTGGAATTTGTGTCGTGGCGACGTCGCTTGTAGTGTCGCTCTTTGGTGTGAATGGTGCTATTGAAAACCATAGGTTTTATTGAATTTCTCACGTCACTTTGCGGTGTCGCTCTTCGCATCGTGTCTGGAGTGTAGGGTGGTGAATTTACGTACTAAAGCTAAGTTTATTTCATAACAATAACCTAACCCTAAACCTAAGGTTCGCGGGTATTGGCCGTGGATCACCAATTAATTCTCACAGGGTAATCACGATGTTCAGTGTTCTCCCTCCCATACCGTTTATCGTCACGTGGTAGCGGTGTTGCGGTTGAATGAAGCACGATGTAAATTACCAGTTGCGCATGCAGCATTACCCCGTGTGCGCTACCCTGCGAGAGCTACGTTGCGGGAGCCTTCATTCTGCAGCGATATACTCTCAGACGCAGGAGCGGCATTGGAGCGACTCAAAGCAAATAGGATTCAATCCAATTTTTTTGCAATTTGTCTTGCGTCAGCTGGGCACTGAGCAATCAGAGAACAGCTTCAATGCACGTGGTCCGCCAGGTCAGTAAAGCAATTTTTCAAACGTATTTTTCAAACGTGTCGCATCGCCTCTGTGTGGGTTCTGGTGTGTATGGTCATGTCGCTGTGAAAGTTTTTGTCGCCCAATTAAAAAATCAAATCGCGTCTGGTGTATGCCTTTACTTCCTGTTGAGCTGCTTGACAAATAAATAAATAAATAAATAAATAAATAAAAGAATGATTATTGCTTTAGATGCAACACAAAACAATACTGTTGTGTTTAATGTATGCACAGAATGGATTCAACCGAGTAGAGAGGAAAATTGAAACCGAAAGGATTTTAGCAGGAGTGCAGATGCGGCTCTGACAAGCAGCTGCTTATGCCCTCTGCTGTTTACAATAGGTAGTGCAGGTAGTCAATTTTGCAATCGTAATAATAACACTATGTTTTTGTTTCTGGGTAGTAAGTGTTATTTCCTAATTGCTTATGCCTCAAAAGTATAGAAAATGGCTATTATTTCCCACAAACTTTGCTTTTGTGACCAGACAGTGATATTTTGAAATTTACCTATTTCCAATGAGAAAACGGGAGAATTTGTGTCTTTTCGTTCACATAAAGTCAGAAAAAAACAACATATGAATCCAAATTAACATGTATTTATACTAAAGTAATACAAAAATGACTACAAAAGATTTAGAAGTGAGTAGTTTTTCGAGATTTACGATTATACTGTAAATCACTTTCACGAATCAGCCCCCAAATGTAGTCTCCCATCATGTTCTCGTTATACTGTCCTTGGTAGCGGCGTTCAAAGTCCAGTATATCCTGGTGGAAGCGCTCGCCTTGCTCCTCCGAGTACGCTCCCATGTTCTCCTTGAATTTATCAAGATGAGCATCAAGGATATGGACTTTGAGGGACATCCTACAGCCCATTCTTCACCAGAGTCTCAACCAGCTCCACATAGTTTTCGGCCTCGTGATTGCCCAGGAAGCCCCGAACCACTGTGACAAAGCTGTTCTAAGCCGCTTTCTTCTTACTAGTGAGCTTCTTGGGGAATTCATTGCACTCCAGGATCTTCTTTATCTGTGGTCCGACGAAGACACTGGCTTTGACCTTTGCCTCAGACAGCTTAGGGAAGAAGTCTTGAAGGCACTTGAAGGCTGCCGACTCCTTATCTAGAGCTCTGACAAATTGTTTCATAAGGCCCAATTTGATGTGCAGTGGTGGCATCAGCACCTTCCGGGGGGTCCACCAGTGGCTCCCACTTGACGTTGTTCCTCCCCACAGAGAACTCGGTCCGCTGTGGCCAGTCCCGCCTGTGGTAGTGCGCCTTGGTGTCCCTGCTGTCCCAAAGGCAAAGATAGCAGGGAAACTTGGTAAAACCGTCTTAGAGACCCATCAGGAATGCCACCATTTTGAAGTCTCAAAATGCATCTGCCGGATGCTTGCAGCCTCTTGATGCCATCTCAGAAAAATGCAGATATGTATCCACTTAGGCAGCTGGAACTAAACTGAACTGGTGGGCTTAAGGCCCCTGTATTTATACTACTATTTATATTACTGGAAAGTTCTAGAAAGTTCTAGAAGTTACTCCAAGTTTACTCAGCACTGAATCTATCTGGAATGTTCTGGAAAATAGGTACATTTCAAAATATCACTGTCCTGGTCACAAAAGCAAAGTTTGTGGGGAATAATAGCCATTTTCTATACTTTTGAGGCATAAGCAATTAGGAAATAACACTTACTACCAGGAACAAAAAAAAAAAAAATTGTTACACGGTGTAATTTATTTATTTATTACAAATATGTTTAAAAAGTAACAGTTGCTAAGACTGGGGCAAATATGGCTGTTTGTGTTTGAATATTCTGAAAACCTTTTAAAGAGTTTAGTTTTAATTATAAAACTTGATATATCAAGTCAAGAAATATTCTAGGAATAAAACTTAAACCATGTATCACAACAAATTACAAAACCAAGGTAGACAAACAGCGTACAGAAGAATGTGTGTCAGCCTTCAGTTAATACATTACATATACAACTGGGTGGCAGGGCTTCTTCAAAAGCAATGCCAATAGGAATAATAGTGCAATTTCACTATAAATTGGATAATGCTTGAATTGACAGATGTCTGACTTGAGGCCGCTGGTTACACTGCAGTATTCCAATTCTGTTTGGTAGATGCATCACCTACTATAAATGGTCATTATAGTAGTGTGCATAAATTGAAAATTGTCACAGATGGATTAGGCTATCAAGAGAGCCCAACAAGGATAGCAGTGGTCTGAAAGTTCATGCCTGAACACGTAGGACTTTGGCGCCCTCTGGAGGATTGTTTGCAACACACATTTCAGTGTGCTGTACTGTATTTTGAAAATAAATTATGCAATGATGTTCAAAACAAAGTAATACCAGTGATACAGCTAGTAGAACCTCTTTTTGACAGGTAGTGAAAATAGAAACAAATAAAGTTTTTCCCCCAGGTGCAAATGTTGAGTGGCAGTTCTTACAAATACAATCCCAGCCATGGCCAGTACGGGTGTATGCTGGTTTTCAAGGGCTAGTTAAGAGGGTCGAAATATAAGCCTATTTAAAATCCCTACAGTATAACTTGTACTAGGCCATGTTTGTTCTAATTGGCAACTCTTATCTGACCACCAGTTGCTTGGATTCCCACAGAAGAGTGGTTCTATAAAAAAGGATTTGGATAAAGTGGGTTTGAAAACCTTATTGAAAGAACCTATAGGTTTTTGTGACACATGCAAATCAGTATTTCACAGCTTTCCGAAGCCTTTTTCAGGTGCATATGAAACCCTGGAAACTAATAAAATAGCAATGTACAAAGTTAGTTGTATATTTAATTTATACGTGCAATATGGGTCCAACCCATAAGACTCTTTTGAAATCCCCTCCCCAAAACGAATATGATTTGTGAGTGGACGAATTATGACAGTGACGACAGTTTTGATATCACACCATTTCCCGTAAACGTCTCGGACTAGTTAATTGCAGAAAAAAAGATACTTTGTTAAGTTGTTAAAGATATTAATTAATTATTACAGTATGCCAACGATTGTAAAGAGATTTAGCGCTGCGACTCGGAGGGTTGTAAGAAAATAACGTTTTAAACATTCATCTATTAAAACGTTTTGGATCAAAAGAAAGTAAGTTTGAACACCTACCTTCCACGGTATAAATCCGCGGGGGGCTTTCCAGAAGGTCGGTGCATATATCATTTTTCTTAGCTAGGTTTTAATTTCTTGACTGATGAAGAAAGTAAAAATGGTTAGTAGTTTCGTTTATATTTAGATCGCCAAAATTTAAAGATTTGTTGCATTTCTTACTTTCACTTTCGGTATGGACGGGTGATGGGAACTGAACTATGTTGCTGTGTCGATTTGTCTTTTGATTTTATTATACTAGATTTATATATAATATAGAAACCATGGACCATGGTTAATTTGCACTGTAAATGTAATACTTTCATAATTAAAGATTATGTAGTCTTGTCAATTGTGCAATTAATTATAAAATTAAGCTCCTGTAATTATAGTTGTGAACAGCTTAATAACGTCATAGGGTCAATATTGTTAGTTTTGAGTGCATATAATGACAGGTCCATTGCAGCTAGTGTCGTGTTATTTTGTGGTACGCGTTAAAAAGTGCGCCGTGTGCTGCGCTTGCAGGGGATGCACAAATGATTTTAGCTCAGAAAACAAGAAAACACCATCTAAAAGGGGTACAATGTACTGAGTCTGACCCTTAAAGTTCTTTTTGATATCATTTATTTCACAATCCTGCAAATTTATGTGACTTCTACTGACGAGCAACATATTGGGTCATCCAAAATTGTAAACATATACGATTTTGTGGGTGAACTAGTTTGTCTTGTTCATATTTGTGCAGTGGTCAATCACAGCACTACAGCGTACCATTTCCCGACATTACACGGGTCAAGTTTTGATATGCCTACCACATTCTTTAGAAGTCCACTAACTAGTTAAAAAGGTTAGTGGACAACTATAGGCTGCTCACAGTTCAAGTACTTTACATTTTCAAACAAAAAAAAAAAGCTTTGTTTTTCAGTTAACGGCAGTACCTGGTGCTTACAAGACACTGAGCTGACACTGACTTGTTTGCTGTGCAGTATCCAGCATTTCATGTTTTTTTTTTCTGGCATCTCTCTGTGTTTTGGTATTGGAGGTAGCAGGACTAGTAAATTCATTCCTAAAGAGAGCAAGGTGTGTCAGTTAGTAACTGCGAGCGAGGCTGTAAGTTCTGCACGCACTACTGGGTGGGACAATAATCCAGCTTCTGAGTCTTCTTTCCTGTAGAAAGAACAGAGTGGCTCTTGAAGATGAATCCGACACAGTCTGACAGCCTCGTCCTCAAAGAAGGACCAGCAACGGATAAAGGTATTTTGTAAGAAGATACTAACAAATGCAACACTTTTCATAGTACAAACTATAAAATGAACAGTATGCAAAGACAGCCCAAGCTTAATACAATATAAACAGGGCCTGCAACGGAAAAGAGTTGTGGAGGACTGGGATAACGTCTTAAAAAAGCTGTTGGACATAGTGATTTACACAGAAACCCCTTGAGAGTCCTTGCACAGTCCTAGTGTAGCACATGTGCAGTGGCTGTCAACATGGCCTAACCAGGAAGGAATGGACTCTGAATGATCAAAGCATGAAATAACCGGGAGCATAGTAGCAGCTGTATTTTATTTTCTGCCTGTTCTTTTATTTTCTTTGCATTATATTTTGTTTTAAATACATACTGGTGAAAGAAACAACACACGGTTGCACTTTACAGTTCAAACCTGTTACTTCAGAGGAGAATATAGGCCTGGTTAACTGGTTAAAGTCATTTTAAAACATGGGGATTTGTGTTTTATATGCAGAGCCCTTGCAGAGGAACACACCTGAGCAGGATGAATCGGGATATTTTGAGTAAGTAATCCACATAAACTGTGATCATTCCCTATAGCAAAGGTAGAAATTATATTGTTTTTGTCATATTTGAGCCTTTCCTCTACATTCATTTTCAATGAGATTAGGAGTGAAAAATAACTTTTTACCAGACTGCCAGGTTCCTGGAGAATCAATATTGCCCATAGAGATAGAGTCTTGCAATAACAATGAAATAATATCAATAATAAAAAAGTAATAATAAAAAATAGATGGGTAATCAGTATCCTGCTGTTAGATATACTAAGAGAAAACAATACGACCACATCGCAGGACCACCACAAAGTCCAAGGCATGGACATAAAACCCAGTGGACGTAAAACCCAGCGAACCGTTTTCTGTTTCAGACATTCTTTAAATGGCAGAGAAGAAACTGAAGAGCAGGTGGAGTGCAGCGTTGGTGAGGCCAAGTGTCCAATCACCACAGAGAGTGACAGAGATGTTACCGCAGCCCTGCTGCCCTCAGGGGGATCTCAGAGCCACCCCTATGCTGGAAGGGTGTCCGTTAGAGAAACCAACCAACAAGAGGAACAAGAGTCCTGCGTGGAGCAAGGGTCTAGTGACTACGGACAGCCAGCGAGGAATGAGCCCTGCGTGGAGCAAGGGTCTAATGACTACGGACAGCCAGCGAGGAATGAGCCCTGCGTGGAGCAAGGGTCTAATGACTACGGACAGCCAGCGAGGAATGAGCCCTGCGTGGAGCAAGGGTCTAATGACTACGGACAGCCAGCGAGGAATGAGCCCTGCGTGGAGCAAGGCTCTAGTGACTACGGACAGCCAGCGAGGAATGAGCCCTGCGTGGAGCAAGGCTCTAGTGACTACGGACAGCCAGCGAGGAATGTTCACAACAAACTCTTCAGCAGCCTTCTCCCCTCATCCTCGGCACATCCCTGGAACCTGGGAACCAGTGCCAGCAAAGACCTTCCACATTTCAATATTCCCAAACCTGATATCCATCTTTCCCAAAGCAGGGATCCACCTTCCATCAAATATAGTTTACCTTCGCTTCTCAAAAACCCGGAAGACAGTGATGGTGAATTGGAGAATTACCAGCAGTGCCACGAGCCAGGATCAATGGATACAATGTTTCAAACGACAAGCTTGAACAGCCAGTTTGAGCCAAGTGCTGTGTCACCTTCTGCTCTTTATGTGCGAGAATATGTGAACCCAGCTAATGTTTCCAAGATGGGTACATGTGAACGTGAATTCCTTGAGGAAAATACTTACAAGAACCAGAAAATCAGCCAGTGCTATGATTCTGATGTTAACAAAGAGGAAGAGCCTGAAGAACAACCAAAAGAACTGGAGTCAAATGATTCTATGACAGACGACGGAAAAGATACGGCCACTTCAGTTCTCAGCCAGGAGACACTTCCAGACATCCCTGAACTAGAACCCACAGCAACTGAAGAAGTTGTGTCTCGTACAAGTAAACTCTACCAACACCAAAGGGAATATTTAACAGCTGATCTACATCCAGTCGACACAGATCAAGATGATGGGGTATATGAAGAGCAGCCTCCAGACGTCGTTGAGCTGAGCTTAAGTATTTCAAACCAGTGCATGGGCCGCGGTGGTGGCAGCGATGAAGATTCACAGGCTGGTGAAAAAGCACACCAGGGAGTTGCAGAAGAAGGAAGCAGTGAAGCAGAGGAGGAAGCTGCAGAAGCCCCAAAGATTGAGGGTGAAAGCAATGAGAACGTAGCCCCCAGGGCTGACCAAGACGGGCCCCCCTTGCTCCAAGACGTTGGAGGCAGATTGACAGCCTGGCACTCGGAACGTGGAGTTAGAGAGAGCCAAAGGTTGACCTCTTCTGAGCCCTTCATCAGGCAATCCGTTGAAGATGTTTATGGGCGAATCATCAGGAAGTGTGGGGGCCTTTTCTTGGATACACTGAGGGAAGTTTACCTGGCGACCTATTCAAAGGACCAGTGCCGGTTCTACCTGCTGGATTCTGGACTGGTTCTGTCCGATGCAATGGGGGAGAAGCGGTCTGACAAAGTCCTGGTCACCATGGTAAGTTTTGGGTTGTTTCTTGAATTAGTTTTAATATTGGTTGTGTGTTTTAAATATGTGCTTAAGGCATTTTTGACTTTTGGTCACAAGCCTGAGGGCACTATAAAATTGTAAGATTGTATTGTACGAATGCAATAACACTTGACTGGGCATTCAGATATGGTCCAGTGTTCATACGCCTAGGGCTGTTATTTGGAACAAGGCGAAGCCAGGCCAAGTGAATCAGGCAAAATGGTTCCAAACGTTCCAAGCCGTGCTGGTATGGTGATATATTTACACAAGTTGGAACGCTTGTTAGCAATGAGATTGCACCCTCTGTTCTTGCCCTTTTATAATGTATTTTATTTGTAGAGCACATTCCTTGTACAACCAAAAATGATCAAGATTATATATAAAAAAAATGTTGATTCGATCTCCAGTTATCCATTTTAAAATGTACTGTGGGATATTAGAGGTGGCCAGGAATTTAATGACAAATCACCGTAAGAGAATTCTATTTATTGGTATCCAAAGTGTGTGAAATGCAGCTTTTGTCCTAGCCCTGGTGCTCAATACCACATATGTTTCAGAGAGACAACGTGAAATTAGCCCTAACTCCAACAAGGTGCAGCGACTATGAATATCCGATATATTTCATCAAACAACTGGATGATAACTGGTTCAGAGCCATCGACAAGCTTACACAAGAAGTGATGTTAGTGAAAAGGGTAAGTCGTAACAATGACAATGCATTTCACAGTGATAACTTGGCTTAATGATGCAGCTCTTGTATTCTTACCTTTTCCACACTCTTGTGTGACACTTCTGCTGCAAGACTGTGTGTAGTATCAGAGGATAAACAAGGTTTTAACAATGCCTTCACCATTGTGCGTTACACTTAGTTTTACCTCAGTATTTATGGTTCAATTTTTGATGTTACAGAAGATTTAACTGTATTTAAAAAACTACCATAAAAAAGTCTGTTACTTTCAAGAGACTAGAATTCTACAACAGATTCTCAACACGGTTTCACTGTTGAGTCCTGCATCATTGCCTAACCTGGCCAGCCTTTAGGAAATGCTGTTTGAAAGAGTCATTTAATAGGCACAGGGAATCAGGATTAGCAGTGACCATCACAGCAGCCTCTGTGCACTTCAGTTTAATGGCATCACAAATGCACATTGTAACACTAAACTGAATGATGTTACACTACAGGTACAGTGTTCAGCATTTTATTATGTTGTTAAACTGTAGCTTTTAATTGAAAGTAATGGATACCTTCTACTGCACATTTTCTGCAACTGCATTGTTTAGTAAAAGGGGACCAAACACAATGCCCAGTTTGAAGATGCTTTATCTGAGTTATTACAGTTGCAGTTCTGAGGTTGGGCAGATTTATCTATTCCATCTCACTCTACAACAAAATTAAGGCTTTTTTTATCTTCTAGAGCCAAGCTATAAAACTAATCACTTCCATGAATTTAAAAATAATTGTGTCGAAGCACCAACTGATCTCCGCTTTCTTATTTAACTTTATTGGTTCTATTAATCTTTTTTTGCTCCCTGCATGCACACTGAGACCCCTAAACTGTAATTTCATAATCATGATACATTAATATTCCTACTTCTTTCCTTACAGAACATTTTGTATTTTTTTTTTTTTTTTACAATTTGCGATGCTGGCCGAGTTATTACTATAATTACTTGTGTAAAATATTTACTCATGAATATTAAAGACAGTCATTAGCATGCTAACGCAGTGTCATCCTGGTTTTTGCCTCATTATTTTCTCAATTCGCTGGAGCCCTGTTGGCTGTAAAGGGAGCAGTGGCTTCAGATTCAGGGCTCCAGTGTGAACTATCTGGTGATTTACATCTTGATCTTGTGCTGTTATTAAAGGCAGCTGGGAAAAGGTGCAGTAGGCAAGGCGATGCATTTTACTTTTAATTTAAAAAGAGTCACGTCAATGAGCCACCCAGTGTTAGTCTCATGCTCAGAGTAAAGAAACTAGAGCCAGACTGAGTGTAAAGCAATGTTATTTTGTAGCTAATTATGCAGCTAATGGAAGTGCAAAATGCCTAAGATTTGTGGAATTATTTTGTTAGCTGTAATTACTTTAAGGGGTCAACGTAACCCATTTAACCTGCTGTGGAACGGCCCCATTACTGCCCTACATGCTTATTGTTTTCTGTTTCATGCTTTCATAGGTTTTAGTGACTTCTAATTGGAGGAAAACCCTGGAGAACTTCCTGTTCCTCCAGCCCCGCCCCTTCGTCCTACTTCCTTATGCTGTTGTATACGACAGGAAGGGATTCATCTACTATATCATGCAGGATCGGGACATTAAAGGTGCAGTTGCATGTGACACATGATCAGCTGCAGTATATAAGACCTGGAGCAGGTAGTTGTTAGGTAGTTTGCAGTCAAATAGGTAGAAGCTTTTTTTTCTACAGATTGTTATCCCACAAAGGTGTTTTTAAATCATATCCTGTGTTTTTTTTTCAGATTAAAGGAAAACATACTTTGTTATATTATTATGACAATCGTCCTCACACAATTCAAGAAAGTAAAAAAAAATATGTCTAAGATGTTCTAAAGCCTGATTTGTTAAAAAGCAGTTTGGTTATCACAAAGCTATTACAAAAGCATTGTGTACTGTTTGAATCGGGTTTGTTATTTATTGGCAGTGGAGGTTTACAGACATGAATATAATGTATATTACATCTTTTTCTCGTCTCCAAAATCTCCAAGGTTATAAAAATGTATTTCTCTCTCCTTCAGACTTTGGAATGCAGCTTACAGATAGCTCCTTGAACAGAAATGATGTCTTTAAGAAGAGCCTGCAGTTCCTCAGGTTCTGTAAGGAATACCACCTTCAGCCACAGGATCTCAACAGCAGCATTCTCCATACATCCCAGGCATGTCACCATCTCCGAACTTAAAACAGTTTGTTAATAATAATCCTTTTTATTTTTCACACAGATTTACTGTATGTAATTGATCTTGTTTGCAGGGTGTGTACTTTGACCCCACGACCCTTGGAAATATGGAGGACATGTGTTTGTTTAAAAAGACCCTGAGAGAGGCTGTCAGAGGAGTTTTTCAGGTAACGTACAGCTTCTCTTTTTAACCCTTTCATGCATGGAGACATCACATGGGAACGGGTAACAACAACAATCTCTCTTCTAGCTTTTATATGGGGACATATGGAAGACGCAAATGCATGATAGCCTCATTTCTTCCCCATATAAGCAATGGAAAAAAAGTAGAAAATAATTTAAATGTATGTTCATTATGTATGTACATCTATGTTGTATTCTACATGGGCGTTTCTAGTACAGTATGGTATAAGAATTGATTTCAGTGATAAAGCACCCAGAGGTATAGCTTCTTTGTATTACTTTTCAGGACCCTGCGCTGGAGGAGTGTGTCTGTGAGCGGGTGTGGAGGAGTGTGGAGGGGGAGGAGGTGGACTGCAGTCCAGCAGGCTTCTGACCTCTCTAACCACTGTGCAACAGGACAATCACACGCCTGGGAAAGCTTTAACAAATGAAAGCAGCAGTGGACTCTAAAACTGGGTGCTGTGCTTTCCTAACATATACCCTTAGAAAAAAATACTATATACTTAAGCAGTATTCTTACCATGGACTGCAGAACAAGGGGTTAATGTGAACAGGCAGGCCATTGCTACTGTAACAATAGCAGAAGATTCTACCTATTCAGAATGAGGGGTTAATGTGAACAGGCAGTCCATTGCTACTGTAACAATAGCAGAACATTCTACCTATTCAGAATGAGGGGTTAATGTGAACAGGCAGTCCATTGCTACTGTAACAATAGCAGAAGATTCTACTACTCTGATATTCTTAATTCTGCTCAGTTTATTAGGGATATATGAAAGCAGGGGTTGCTGTTTATTTTGCTTTTGACCAGCAGGTGGAGTTATAGAGATCAGACTGACTGGGCTGAAGTTTTTATTCTGGTATTTGAGGATTGTTACATTCATCCAGCGTTGCTCTCTATACATTGTTGGTACTTAAATCAGAGAAGTAATGAGCAACACCTCAGTGACAGTAATTGCTTTTCCATTCATTTACAGTATTAATGGGAATACAGTCACCAGGGATGTGCCTCCTTTTAGTATCATAGTTTTTGATAAGGTTTCCCTGTACCTGTAGTAAAATAATTTGTACTTACATTTTTTAAGTTAGTTTTGAAATATGAAAATAAAGTTATTAAGCTTCTTTTATTATTAAATTAAACATTTTAGCATACAAAAAGCTGTTCTTCTTTCCTTCAGGTAAGGCCCAGGCCATGCTAGTAAATTTGGATTAGGTGGCAAATTCACTGCATTCTTGATTCAAGTCATGTTTCACAAGCTATGCTGTAGTATTGTCACTTGGGAAGGTCAATGGGCTTGTTGTTGAGAGCCTCAGTGCCAGTAAAACTCTGTGTCTCCAATGTCCCTGTCACAGGACCCAAGATAACTGGGTAAAGATGGAAATATAATTCAATAAAAATTACTGTCAACCCATCCATGATTAATAACTCTGCCGTCTGTGTCTGCCTTCTGTGCTGCCCTATAGGTCAGATATTACCAGAATATACAATATTTTTGTAAAATGATAATTAAATGAGACAGCATAGTAAAATGGCCTAACTTAATTTTCTTAGTCAAATTCAAAGTGTTTGATTCAGTTCAGTTTTGCTCAATGGTTATGCTTTTTTCAGTTTCAAGATAAACCCCCCCCCCCCCCCCCTTTTTTCAACTATTTTTAAATGACTGGTCAGAATTTACTCTACAGCCCCCAGCTTATGCATATCCCCATCGTAATAAAATGATATCAAAATCCAGTATGGCATTAATTATTATTGCATCTAGCTATACATGTTAAGAGAGCTAGGCAGCTGTTAAAGAAAGGCTTTCTTTACATTGATGTATCTATCTATTGTATCTACATGTAGTGGCACATACACAAATCTAAATGCTATGAACATTCAGAATAGATATTCCACAGAAATGTATGATCTATTTGCTGGTAGCTGTACTGTATTCTTTCCATTCTATAAATACCTTCTTCAGCAATGACTCACGTAGACTGCTGTCAGTGCCTCTAACCTTGGCTCCTCCAGTATTGAATTGATTTATGGCTGGTCCAGCTTGCACTGACCTTGTACTTGGTCTCAAGCATTATAAATAATGGCAGGTCAGCAGCTTTGGGAATGTGGTGAACTCGGGGAGGAGCCGGCACACACTGTTTCAAAAACAACCTCCTCCATCCTCCAATGGACCTCTCGCAATTTCAGAAAAGACATCTTAAGAAAAAAAAAAGGACTTGAGGATCGACGGGCAGCAATGTTAGCTTTAATTTCATGCCTAATTTCTCTCTGTGATCTTTCTCTATCTAATCTCGGTGTCACTCTCAAGAACAAGGCTCTGTGTAAGATACAACTAATTCTCACTGGGCTGGGGAACTCTTTCATTCTTTTTGTTCTGTGTACAAATAAAAAAAGAAACAACGCCCAGACACTGTAAGCCACATGATTCAAGTCAGTCAATAGATATTAATTGTGGGGATGGGGGGGTAGAAAGTACATAATAAACAGGGAACTGAGTGTTCCAATATCCTGTACAGATTGAGATACTGGGCTGCTGGACAGCTTGTGCTAATATAATGAACTCAATTCATTTATAGAAATGATTTAACATATTACATAAAAACATCCGGCTTTAAACCCAACTAGTCTGGTGAATTATATTAGTAGCTGCCTGGAGAAAAGTAAATTAGGAGACTGGTGGTCTTTAGGGGGTGTCTCTGTTTCTCAGCTTTGCAACAACGCTATAGATTTACCCTGACTAGTCTACCCATCAATAACAATGATCACCCAGGTCATGCAATGAAAACTGTCCACCCAACACCTCACTCCAAGGTACACAGAACATCACTGAAGTACCACAGCACCCCCTGCAGTATTTAGAAGAAACATGCCATGGGAAAAAAAAAAAAAAAAAAAAAAAAAACTAGCATTGTTGCGTGATCTGGAGACACTGCGATCCTTGGACAAGGTGATTTTACATTTGTAATTAAGGGATTTCCCAATACTGTTCCGCGTTCATTCATAAGCATGTGTCCTGCTTGCTTTGTGTTTTATTAAACAGGTACAGACAAAAGGCTATATTGAGAGATGTTCTTGTATCTATTGAAGGTTTGCAGCTCTGGGAATGGTGCTTTGGGTTTTCTAGAATGGCTGCCGCTGCTCACACGTGACAAATGACTCAAATTAAAGCTTGCATTATGGGATGTTCAGCTGTTACTTTGTTTTACTCAGCTAGTGAAGAATGATTTCAATGGAGCTGGGACCCAAATCTGGTAATGTTATGGAACTAGCTTTGTCAAAACATTTAAAACAAACAAATAATAACTTACTGCTGAAAGTGCTAACCCTCTGATCAAACATTATACAATTGTTAAAAAAAAAAAAAATTAAATTATATAAGATGGTAGTAGCATTAACCATGATGAATTTCATGAATTACCAATGGTGGCTCCATAAACTGGAATGCAGAGTGTTCTAAAGATCATTCATTCCAAATGTCCTATACCATTGTAATTATAAGTACTCAGTGGGTAAGAGTAAAGGCCTATTCACACCGGAAGCGATGCGACAAGCGAATCTGTAGCATGATCACACCGAACCACGACAAGAAAAATAAAACATGTAGTTTTGATTCGAACCCTTCACACTAAGAGATGTGGAACAAAATAGGGTTGTCTACTTTTGCGATTTTGTCACGCAACAGCTAGGGAACTGATCAATGACCAACCAGAGGCGGCGTGCCTGTCACCACTGTCTACCACATCATGGATCATTATTGTTCTGTTACCTGTTTAACAACCTGGGCAATAATCCTTACACTATCAGTGCACTAGAGCAGACATTTTGAAAAGAGCTTTGAAACTGATTTGTACAGCTTTGTACAGTTAGGCGTGTAAAAAGTAGTCCGGATGCTAGCAATCAAAAGAAAAATGACAGGTACATTATTTAAACAGTTGTAGTAATACGTGGGGATATGTAACACTGTGTTTTACAGAACCCTGCTACTTACTCCATCACTATTGCTGGACAAATCACATCACGTCCAGTGTGAATAGGCCTTGAGAATTAAGGAGTAAGACGATCCTGGGATCAGATTCTAGCTTAACTCTCTGGGTCTTTGGACCGAGGCATTTGACCTCTATACAGCTTCATTCCACCCCAGCTGAAACAGGCTGGTACAACACAAGCAAAGAAAATGGAAATGATATGTTGCATTGTAGTTTGGCTGTCACGCAGGACCGATTTGTTTATCCTGTTTGGTAGTACAGATGTCTGCCAGTCTACTTCATGTTATACAGTGCTGTACACGAAAAGACATCGCTGGAAGTGCTATGGTACTGCAATTGAAAATAAAGAAGCACCAGCAGTATATATTACCTATAACTAGAGCAGGCTGTTTAGTCAGAGAATGATCTCAGCAAAGCCATGGCTTATGGTAAGCAGTATTTCATGTGTCGCTGGTGCTTAACCCTGGGACCTTTTCAAAATGACTGGGAAACTGAAATCCTTTAATATACAGTACAGCACCCTCCTCGGCTGCTGTGGGGATCAAGAGGTAATACACTTGCCTCTAGGGCTGGACCGCCGGTCACAAGGTCAAAAACAACATTGACTTACCCTTTACCTGCTCCATCTTCCAGCAATCTAGCACTGAATGTGGAGGAATTGTGCTGTACAGGCATCCCATGCATTTACTACAGGACCAGCACCCAGCATGGTGTATGATATCCACGACACACTACAGCACCAGCTCTCGAGCATGCTCTAATACTATGTGAGGCTGATGTACTGTTAATAGCTATCTGTTCCTGCTTACTCTACTAGAATCGATTCCAGGTGGAACACTAGATACAAAACCAAGGTCTTGCCACCTTTGAGGACTTTACTGTGTCCTATACACTTGCCTCTGTCAATCAGTCAGTCTGTGTACTGGCTTGTCTGTGGTATCGATCTCTGTTTCTTCCCATCTGTGCGCCCATTTATCTGCCTAAC
The DNA here is from genome assembly GCF_902713425.1 of Acipenser ruthenus. NCBI lineage: Eukaryota > Metazoa > Chordata > Actinopteri > Acipenseriformes > Acipenseridae > Acipenser > Acipenser ruthenus. The sequence goes on from NC_081195.1 coordinate 3,576,082, forward strand.
GGTATGGGGCGGTATTCATCTCTGTCGGCATGATCTGTCTATCCTCCATCAATCCTTGATAGTGTAATAACAGCTCATATTAGACATATTCCATCAGCCATCCAGACTGCTTTTTAATAGACAGAACAGACATCAGAGAGAGAGAGAGGGAGAGAGAGAGGTAGGAAGAGTAAAATAGAGAGAGAGAAAAGAGAGAGAAAGAGAGAGTGCCTTTGGCTCTTCAGACACAATTAGTGCAGCTTGTGTAGCTGTTTCCAAGCTCCTTTCCCTTTCTCTCCTTTGCCTTAATTGGAAGCCAGAGAGACCAGCTGAAATCGCATTAACAGGGGCACCGCCAGAGAAAGCCATCCATCTTTTTTTATTACAGCGTAATGGGGCTGCTTGGGAACTGAGATTCGATTTGTCACCAGCCTCGTTCGCTGATAACGGGCATTTGTCATCACTTTCTCCCTGTGTTAATGTCATCATCTCGGGCTGACAGCTGGCCCAGTCGAGGGAGCGTCAGCGACAGAGCACATCCGTCAACATAATATTTCCACGGCCAAGGGGACCGGCACGGCAATAAGCGCACATTAAAGCACTTATGAGGAGAAAATCTGTTGTCATTAATTAAAATGTTAGTGTGTGCATGCATCTGTTTGTGCAAGAGCGTGTGAGGGTCTGTCTGCAGGATTGTGTTGATGGGGGCGCAAGACGAGCCTGGGTGGTGTGTTTTACTTTCTACACCCCTTCCCGTTTCAAAGGTACTGTAACCTCAGTGGAAAAAGCTTGGAGGCCCAATTAAAAATACAGAGCTGGAGAAAAACCAAATGGGCTCACTTGTTTTAACTAAAGTTATATTTCAAATAAAGAATAATGCAGGAAGCCAGTAACTCAGGCAATGCAGCAGTGTGGTGCTTTAGCTTTCTTTTGGGATTACCATTAGACTTTAGTACTGGTCTTTGTTTGCAGGTAACCTTCACGTCACTCAATAGTCAAGTCACCTTTTCAAGGCTATAAAGTCATCACTGGACAACACAATTCTCAAACTACCACCATGGGTCATATAGGCAATGAATTCTATACCTCTTGATGCTTCTGAATTAACTTCTCAATATGACCAGTATTTCATTCCAGGGGAGCCATTGCAGTAACCTGCTATAGTCAATGGAGTCAGCCCAATAAGAACTCTTTCTGTATGCAATAGTATATAACTATTTACTGCAGAGCACTGAACAGGTAAAGACCCCAAACACTGCTCCACAAGATCATCGGCTTATCTATGTTTGTGACAAAGCCCACAGCGGACGGTATCCATACACATTATATATGTTATGATAGTGTAACCTCAAGTCATCAACTCATCTCTCTCTCTGCTTAGCGACGGTCGCAGCAGTGGGTCAATAAGATAGCCGAGTCTACACTGCTGATTGAGCAGGGAAGGCTGACTAGCCCTGACCCGCTGAAAGGCATTAATTCCCTCAAGAGTGGCAATTCACAGTGAAATATTTACTGCCATCAGCACTGTGCTCTAATTAGCACAGGCTCTCTAGAGACTGGGGCTGGGTTAAACTTGCATTACAGTTCTGTGGCACTGTGGCTAATCAATGGGAGTGTGCAGGTAGAGGAGGGGATGATCATACTGTTTAACTAGGTACCTGCTGATGTTCCCAACAGCATCAGAGCCTTCTTTGGGTTAATAAGCTCATAATACACCCCTTTCTATATCTGTAAAATGACTGCAGTGACTTCAGTTACCACGCAGTGATCTAACTATACTGTATTCAGCCGTGCATATTTTTTAGGGGATCCGTACACTGTCCTGTACCCTCTACGATCTCCAATAGTAGCATGCTGGTTCGTCGCAATCGAAAGACATGAACTACAACAGGCAATATTAATACAATATGAAATGGGCTGTTTGGTTTGCCCAAGCCCCTCACATAGATTATTAATAGATGAGGCCGTCACCGGTAAGCACCAAGGGAAGGATTTCCCTTCTGTACACTGACACACTGTCCCCTTTCTTGCCATTAGAAACTGGGTTTAGAATTCCCCAGAAAATTTAAAATATAAAAACATAATCTCTGTAACAAAGCCCAGATGAATGTGTTTAATAATGTTTCATGTTAAGGAGGCTATGTTCTTCTAGCAGTGCGTATTGACACATCGTTGTATTTTGTTTGTTCTCCCCCCCAAAAAAAAAAAATTTAATAAAAAATGTTCCTTTAAAGCTGAACAAGCAAGAAAGCGCTCTATAGTCCTGGAAATGAGCGGTGATACACTCCCATGGTGTTGACCAGACGCCCCCACTCTCATTACTGTTCCCTGGGCAGGTGATTGGCTCATTGCTAGCTAAAGCTCTGCTCAGACAGTGACCTTGGAATCTTTGCGAAAAAAAAAAAAATCTATAGATATGATTTGCCCAGCAATCCTTCTTCCTGTACCGAGAAAGGCAGGCGGTTGACAACATTTATCTATCCTGCTCTCAGTCGGAGGGCTTTTTAGCAAGGCAGGCACAGATGGAGCAGACGGCCTAAGGGGTACGAAACAACCCAGTTTACTTACCATCCACTGCGTTGAACAATCTGATTATCCTGTACTGAAATACCTAATGCTAGATTACTGATACCCCCTCCCTCCCCACATCTAAACATCGTAAAGGGCCTCTAGCTTGAAAAACACAGTTCTGGTTTTCAGCAGTCCCCACACAGGGGCTCATCACGCCTGTACTCTGGTAATGGGGACCATAATTACAGTAAATTAAGATCATACAAATGAAGAGAATGCTGAGCATGACAACACCGCCGTATTGGGAGTGACAGGCAAATGTGATTCATACTTCTTAATTTACGAGGAGAATATATATATCCACGGGGGGGGGCTTTTGTTGCTTTTAAAAGAGTCAGGCTGTATTTTCTTTCTGCTGCTGTTGTATTTAAGTACGTCAAGGCTATTAAACTCAACTGTCCGTATAATAGGACATGGACTGCATGGATAAGCTGGAAGAAGCAGCTTGCTGTCACACTAAACTCCATTACGCTGTTTGTTTGTACACAACCTTGGGGATGCTGCAAGTGTCATGAAATTCCATATCCATCATGAAATATTTGAATGATTTAACAAAGCCCCCCTCCCCCTTATCCTGCCTGTTTATAATATAATATTGTGTATTACATTATTGTAGTCTATGATGACTATTTTTCTCGATGTTTAACAAGAACATCTATTCTAAATTGTATTCAAAATGTAATGCATTCCATAAATAATTTTAAATGAACCATGTCAGTGACATTAGTGCCTACATCCGCCATACAAGTTTTAAAATGAAAAACAGACAGACAGACAGACAGACAGACAGACAAGTACCTCAATATACCCCAACATCCAATACTCTCAAGGTTCTTGGCAAGTTTCATCTCAATTGGACAACGGTTCTCTAGATAGGCATATATCAAGATTCAGCAAGTGAGACAGACAAACTGATGGATGGATGGACAGACAGACAGTCCCCATATCCCCCTGATCATGATACACAAGCGCTTCAAGAGTTCTGGAGAACTCTTAAGTTTGATACACGTCTGTACTCACAGCCCGCCTCTTCTATATTCCCAGCAGCAGACACACAGCTCCCTAAACTAACACCACAAAGTTGCCTTTTTTTCAAAACAAAAAATGTGAATAAAGTTGAGTTAAGCTACAGTACTGCCACATTTTAGGAAGCACCCCCAACTGCAAGAGTGTGTGGAGACTGGATAAGAAAGCAGTTCTGATAAAGAGGCGAATTATAAATTCATGTTAATTGAAGCCATTTTGCTGCAGATCTATGGTAACCTATGGCAACCTTTAAGCCTGTGGCAATTACAGCGGTTTGTGAACACAACAGTAGCCTATAATATATTTAATTGAAGTGACAACAACTAAATAAATAATAATAATTAAAAAATCCACTTGAGACATGTACAATTACATGGACAGCCTGTCAAATGTCGCTAAGGAAAGATATGCAGCAAAGTTATCGGCTGCAAATCTCAAAAACTGTCCCTACAAGCTCCCAGCTGATGCTTGGGTAAATGACCCAACATGCAGATTCCAGATACCTCATCGAGACACCAGGTGTGTTAGTTGTAATAGATTGTATTATAACATAAGGGGCCTACCTGTCAACACTGAGCTTCCAAAAGAAGGAGATTGTTTGGACACTGAAATGTTTTGAATACTGTTATCATGTTTACCGGCAACTGGATTAATCAATCAATAGTGTGTAGCTGCCACCACCTTTGTAACCACGGGGTCCGGAATCAATTCTTATAAAATTTACTATAAAAAGGAGGAGAATGTGAAAATCACATCAAAAAACAGGACCATTAGTTAGAACAGGGGAATTAGCGGTCTCAAAACCACATAGTAGATTTAGTAGTCAATTAAATCCGATATCAGGTATAAAATGGGAAGAATGTTTAGTAGGCCTGTGTTAAAAACAAAACTGTGCAACTGTCTGCTGGATGCTGTTTTTGTAAATAGTTTATTTCTTTTCACTTAAACATTTAATTTCTTTTTAAGTTTTGATTAAAATTACCCTTTTGCCTCTTGGAAGCATCACCGCCACTCGACACACCAGCACACATCCTGTAGTCTTTGTGTGTTTTATTAAATGGGGTTATTACTGATTTATGAGGACATTTTTACATAACAACAGAGACAGCTGTAATTTCTTTTACTCACTCATCACAGAATTATGATGTTGAAGTTTGCTTTCTTCAGCTGCAACATGGTTCAGGTTGTAGGTCAGTTCAGACTAGTGGGGTTCAGATAAGCCTACTGTAAGAATAGATATTGCATCTACAAAAATTTACATAATATCCATATTTGTCACCCAAACACAGTTGGTGCTGGTGGGTTCAGCTGTAGTTGTAAGCTCTCTCTCTCTCAGGGGTAGGATCTAGAGCTGTCCAATTCCACTGAGCTGTTCTCCATCATTCCGTAGCCATTGAACTTCTTCAGTCTGAGCTCATTGGGGTTGCCTGGGGGGCTTTTTGAAAGGATGGGCTCTTTAGTGGCAAACATCTGGCAGATCTCCACAAAAGTTTTGTTTTTAGTCTCAGGGATGACAAAGTGAACATATACTGCCACAAGCACACAGACCCCACAAAACACCAGGTAGCAGAAGGACCCAGCTGACATCTGCATCAGGGAGGGGAAAAAAACAACAAAACTTTAATACTTGAGTTTCCATTACCCCTTACCCTCGTCTCAGAACCTGCTCAAACACCCTGTCACTCTGTGTAATTCTCTTGCTGAAACTGCCCGGGAGACTGACTCACTGTATGGGTCCTGGAGGGTAATTCTACAGCAGGTTTAATAGGTGGAATTACATGACTATGAAATTTAAAGTAAACATGAAATCGGTTTAATTTCATAATTAGGGATTTTTGTCACTGAAATTCTGTCCTTGACATTTATGAATGGTGATTCAGCTGAGCAGCTATTCCCATTATTACCACCAGATGGTACTGCACTGTCTGGCAAACATTTGACCGAAACAAAAGGGAGACATTGAAGTTTCTCCCCATCACCAGAATTGCAGATTAGGATGATCTGATGCATGTTTGGTGTCTCACTCATCGGGTACCAGCAAGACAACATTTCAAATAAAAAGTGCACTAAAAGCCTGTTGAATCTTATGTTGTACTAAAAGATGGACCTCAAGTCTCCTCAGGTTTTTCCTACACTTTTTATTTTAAATGTTCACATGCACATAGGTGGGAAACAAAACAAACAAACACACAAAGACTGGCATTGAAACCCCCCCCCCCCCCAAAAAAAAAATAACATTGCGTTGCTCAATGCTGAAGACATTGAGAATGAAACGGTTGTCAAAGAACTTTCTTTTAGTGCCCCTACATATTCTACCATGGGATGTTGTTTTATGTATGTTGTTCTTTATAGAAAGCTCAATCTGTCCTTAGTACTACATACAGCAAGGATTTGTGTGTGGTTATCGAGAGTGCTGAAATCCGTAGAAAGTGATCGACTCCAGTGCTGTACTTTCAGGTGTCTCGCTCACCTGCAGGAAGGGGAAGACGAAGCCCACAGTGAAATTAGACATCCAGTTCAGGGCTCCCCCCACAGTGTAGGCCGCGGGCCTGTGAGACTGCTTGAAGAGCTCAGCTGTCATGAGAAACGGGACGCCAGCTGTGGGAGGGATGCCATTGTCAGTTCAGGAATTAAAGACAATCTCAAGGTTTACTGCCTGTAAGTAAAAACTATTTCCCTTCTCAAATCACATAACACGAGGGCACTGTACAGTATGCTCCATTCCAAACCAAAAGAGTTTCTTTATGATCTTTACAGTGGTAACAGACTGCACCATTTTTAAATTAGGTTTACAACGACAAAAAGCAAAAAATAAAAAACACGGATTGAACTGTCTTCATATAGTGCCGTTCAGCTACACCAGGTTGCTTACTTATCAAAAGGTCTTTAAACACACAACACATTCAAATTTACTTGGATGAGGCACAAATCAGTTTATCAGGGTGTTGGCTGAGACCACTGCACATATTTAATACAGGTAACTAAGTCACAGAGGCTGTATAATTCAAAACGATGACTAGGTAGTATAGTGGTTAGGGGAGGGTTCCAACTACATCACATACTCTGTGTTTGAATTATGCAGCTCCACAAATTCAATTGTTAAAGTATACATACTATCGTACAATTAAAACAAACAAACAAACAAAAACAAAAAACACTGCAATACCCCTGGACATGCAGTTTATTATTAAATAATGGTGTTTGTAATGTCCTCAGCTAAATGTTTATACTTTTCACATGTTTATTATCATTGTAAAATGGCCTGTAAAACAAAATTATATTAAAATATACTGTCAGCAGTCAAAGCGAGTACCAAAAAATACAAAAACAAACACACACACAACCCTATAATCTACTTGTTTCCTCTCATTGTTGATGCTAGAAACCAAGAATGGTTCCAATGCTTAACTTCTAATCCCTTTTGGTTACAATTGAAAAATAAGCAGGCGCTGGGTTTTTTTCAACCCTTATGAGTTTAGGAACAAGTGAAGCTGCCACTTCATTATTTGTGCATGATAATTGAGAAAGGAGGCTTAATGTAGTCAAATTTATAAGGAGCCTAGTCCGATATCCATTGTTCATGCAGGATTTCGTCTTAAAAAGTCATATTCATCATTGTTTATGAACAATGAGCCATACAAATCCTAATTAAAGATGTAATTACAGCGATAGAAATTCTTGACTGAGAATGAATTATGGATTTGTTGGAAGGTCTGATAATACATCAATTGTGTAAACCACTCAGGATCCCATTTATCATTTTTACAGAGCTAATGCACTTTTATTTTTCTTTAATTTCCAACTTTCTGTTCCCATAGGAGATGTTTTCAAACGCAGTTACTTGCTTCAGGACAGAATAGGGAATATGCAAAAGGTATTCAGTGCGTTTGGTGGCTACATATATATATATATATATATATATATATATATATATATATATATATATATATATATATATACACACATATATATGGCTTCAATGTGTGTCTCCTGATATCCACGTATGGCAGCAAACACCACAATTAATTAAAGACTAAGTGGCATCAAATGACATATTCTTTGCTATTGTCATGTGTTTGCCATTATTTGGAGTAGTTCTTATTGCAATTTGCTATTGTTTGGTAAGTCTGTGTTAAGATGCTTTGAGTTCAGAGCTGCTATCTCTTCTAGTTGCCTGCCATAGACACATGTAATGTAGGTTGGATCATGGACGTTATATTCTCAAGCCCCAAACCATCGCTGGCTGATGAAGCATGTATTTACGGCATGGTACTAGACAAAAAACACACTATTCCAGTACCTCAACTAAGAACCACTCTGAATCAATACGATCAGAAAAAGGTACATTTATTATTTTATTTGAAGGTGCTAACTTTTTAATTCACAGTTTATTGCTAGTCCATATGGTTTAATATATGTTTCACTTACCTGGTCCTATGCAGAAGCCAGCAATAATTGCCACCACACAAGCAATACTAATGTAGCGCATGAAGGCAATGTGGGTCTAAGAATCAAGAATAAAGAATTAGATTTAATAGTGCAGACCTTGGCTTAGCATGAGAGCATGTGACAAAATAAGAAACAGATTGTTTCTATACAGATTGTTATTAAAATATGAAACCATGTGCTCTAGAGGAGAGCGCAATTTGATAGGTTTCATCCACATAGTTGAGGCAATCTCATTGGCTCTTGAGTGTGCACTAACTCCCTAAGGGTTGATGGGATTTGAAGTTCCCAGGATTGAAATGCACGTGATACAGGGATGTGCAAGCAGGATTCAGAAATGTGTCGATTTGTTTGACAAAGAAACCTCTACAATGCAATTTTGAGAGTGGAACCTCGATCTCAGCTGTGCAATAAAACATTTTGAAAAGAACACGCAGGTGACACATAATGTACCAGAAAAGGTGGATTTATTTTAAATCACCACAATATTGGAGGGATGTAATTATCCCCATTTTTGCAGTATTACTAACTCTGCTTCAGGGAGTAACTCTACACCAGCAGTATAGAAATATTTAAACACTATAGGTCACAGTAAAAGGAGCAGGTTAACGCTAGGAAAGAGAGACTCACCTGTAAGACTAAGGACAGTGTAATTCCAGCACAGCCAATTCCCATAACACCAAACCCACCGATCATCAATGGGCGTCTGCCCAGCTTTTCAATGGTAAAACACTGTGGGGGGGGGGGGGGGTGTATTGTGAGCACTTGAGATACAGCAGGGTAATTAGCATATAAAGACGTACAGGAGTTCAACTGAGAAAGCATGTTACTGAAGGGCACACCAAGGAAGATTCTTTGTGTCGTCTATACAACATGTTGATGGTTTACTAAAGCTGCTGTGTCCTACAGACCTGTTCAATTTCACCAATAAAGAACTCCTTCCATTGTTCTGTAGTTTCACCTTCTCTGCACTCTCATCAGAAAGACGACTTGACTCAAAGATTTCTCATTTCCTCCCTTGCCCTCTGTGAGCCAAATAGGCATGCTCCTGCTATTACTTAAAGCAATAATGGGTAACATACACTGTAGCACAGTCAAGCAGTGTTGGAGCTCAGGAAGAATTTTAAACTAATTTAAACAGAACTTGTGATCAGAAGTTATGAGTAATGAGAAGGGCCCATAGTCAATGGCAATGCTTACAGAGGGCCAGTCGAGACTGACAGAACTGGAAGTTCTCTTGACCAAGTGCAGGACTAAGGTACGATAAGCAAACTTGTTTCACACGTGACCCAAACTGGATTCGAACCAAGGCCCAGAGCTCAGACTCACCCCTATCAATCCCGAAATGACCTCAATCGCTCCAGTTCCCACTGTCGTGTACTGGATTTGGGGTTTGGGGATCCCGGCATTTGCAAATATGGCGTTGGTATAGAACCAGATCTGAAAAGACAGGGAAAGGTCATATATGACAGCTTCAGAAAAGTTCTCCAAGCAATTCTGCGAAGCACCTGAAAATCAAGAGAGTTCTAACTGATTGGAGGTGATCCCAGATATAAATGTTGAGTCTTGTAGAAACAGTTGCTGTGCCATGCTGACTTACCGCATCTATGCCAGACAGCTGCATGCCCATGTTGATGACGATGACGGAGATGAACTGCCAGCGCACAGACTTGTCCATCATGAGGCCCCACACTGACACTGTCTCCACCGTGGAGAGAGAGCGCTGCTCCTCCTGCATCTCCTCAATCTCCGCCTGAATGTTACACTTGGAGCGGTACCACTTTAGGGCTGCAGGGGAAGACAGAGAGACACTGCAGTCAGTCATAAGGGACAAGTGAACGATACATTTCTCTATGAAGGTTGTGTTTCCACTGGCCACATTCCAATGCTGTGTTCAAAACCATTCTTGCATTTTTTCATCTCCTAAGCGGTAAAAACTGTAAGACAGGAAATATCTGCGGCAACTTCATTTTACGGATGTCTCAATATGGACATATTTACAGCAAAAAATTTTTGCGCGTGTAAGCTATGCATTTACTGTATATAACCTGAATTGAGTAATTATTCATGTTTTAATCCACAATGGAGTGTTAGGTGTAGAGGCTGACAGGTACAGGATTGGGTAGTGCAGCACTGGGTGTGGCGGTTCTTACCAGTGATGGTGGCGTGGATGTTTCGTTTCTCGATGAGCAGGTATCGTGGGCTCTCTGGAAACCAGGGCAGCAGCATGAGCTGTATGAAGGTTGGCACCACCACCAGAGACAGGAACAGGGGCCAGTACGTCTCCTGATCAAAGACAAACAAGCCACATTGAAACTGTGTACTGCGCACAGTAACATGTAATAAATACTACAGATCATACTGAGTTTAAAAACATAACTGACACTTCCTACCACATACTGAATGGATCTGCCTGTCATTTTGTTCTCAGTTTTGATGTCACATCATTGAATTCCAGTGAAGCATTGTACTGATCTTAAAATGGCGCTCCTGTCTTGTAAGGCTAGCCATGGTTTTGGTCTTGCCTACCTGCTTGGTTTACTTATTCCTTACAAACCAATAAATTCAAATGCAATGGTGCAAGGGCATTTAGTTCTCAAACTCCTTCACTTGCGAATTCACTTCCAGGTTATATCTGGAATGCTGGTGTCAATCAGTATTTTAAATAAGCTTAAAAACATGAGACTTGAGACTGACTCGAGTGTAATTTGGAGGACCAGATCCAACCTGTCAGTACATTTTAAAATCCTGTTTCATGCACCTCATTGCAAAAACAAGAAAGTTAGCATTCGTTTTTTTTCGTGGGACACATGTCCCTTGTACCTTTTAAGGGCTAATGAAGTTGACAGAGTATTTTACAATATACCTTTCCGAGCAGCTCTTCCAGCCCTAGGACTTGTGCTAAAAACACTCCCAGACAGATGAAGATACTCGGCACTAGAGTCAGGAAGCCCCTCAGGTTCTTAGGTGCGATTTCTCCCAGGTACATTGGCACCACACTCAGGCAGATCCCTGAGGGAAACACAGAACCATATCTGTGAGAACAGCAGAGATCCCAGTACAATACCTTGCATGTTTTAAGCTAGTTAAGCTCTAAATGGTATTATTTTTGGCTTTCATTTCATTTATTTATTTTTTTAACCTGTATTCCAGGTGCTTATCTGTTTGTAAAACTAGAATGCATTTACATCAATTTCCAAATGTTATCACAGGGAGGTAACATTACATTAATAGTGGGGTTAGATGATATTAGATGCAGTAGTACTGTAGTTACTCTACAGTGAGGATACATAATGACTAGTTTTTCAGGGATGGAAATAAGACTCCCCATTCATTGCAGTTTGATCCATTCCTGGTTTTACTGTGAGTTTGAGAAGACACACCTGAGCTTGTGACTTCTACACTGTGGCTAATCAAGCTCGTAGTAAAAGCTGAAATGGGTGGAAGTGCTATGCAATAGGAGTCTTATTTCCATCCCTGTTATTTCATTAATGAGTTAGGCAGATTCCTACCTGAATGGATCCCTGTAACAAACCTCCCGATAATGACCATCTCCGGGGAGTGGCAGATCCGGCTGAAGCCCATCAGAGCCCCCGCAATGAAGACCAGCACTGTGCAGTACACCAGCGTCCCTTTTCTGCACAAATTCATACAATCTTTCTTTAATCATCAACTTCTGTTTGACTGCATACTGTATTAGTCTGATTTTGACTGTTTTGATTTAAACATGACTCAAGCCTTAGCAAATACCCATCCTCTATAGTTGCTGCTTCCGATGTACTGCTGCAAATGACTGATCTTTTCATCCCCAACCAATCAATCAAAACCTTTATTTACCCAGATGAGTCAATTGAGAAAACATTTTCATTTACAATGGCACATCCTGTCTCCATATCGTGGGTCCTTTATTCAGCGAGAGAATTGCTTGTGATGTGACTGCACACCCGCTACTCGGCCTGCCTTTCTGAATAAGAAACGGCTGCAGCCATAGCACCTTGGGGCCTGGTTTTGTTGGGATTTGGAAATCTGGGAAACGTTGTAATCCACATCATACACTGGGGTGTTAGTCAGAAGGCTGTTTTGTTAGTCATCGTTTTCATAGTGGTTTGGGGCTTACCTCCCGAACTTCGTCACAAGCATGCCCACCAGCAGCGACCCGAGCAGCCCCCCGATGGCGAACACTGACACTGTAAACGAGTACAGGAGGGTGAGGGTCTCCTCGCTCAGCCCCGTGTGGTTGCGACTCAGCCACGTTCTGTTGTAGAACTCTTTAATATGCTGAAGACAAAAGTGACAATATGCAATATCCAGCACGAGAGACTTTTCTTTAAAAGGGACTCAATCTGCCTATCGTTTGCTGCTAATTTGATACCACAATCTGTTGCAATTTTAATTAACTTGAGTCAGCTGTTTAACTGTTCAGCAAGTGGCATACAGTAGGTGTTTGAATTCTCTACATACCTTTAATTCACCAAAAGAAAACAAATACACACATTCCCTCCATCAGACCAAATCCTCCTTCATAAGAACAATGCTATTCTTCCGTCCACTTTTTAAAGTTATATTTGTATGTGCTGTTAAATTGACAAGTTGTGAATGTGTATAGGGATACCTCCACAGCAGAGAGAGACTCATGATTTTGGTAGTTTTGCCAGAAGCTATCAAGTTAATTTGATACATTTTAAATGATCTATTTGAAAGGAATGCTACATTGTTTACTTTAATTTCCTTTAAATGCAATTCTGTGAAAAACTGTGCTTAGGGCAGGCTGGTGTCTGGCATGTGATGCCAGGATTTCTGTATCTGGTATCGGCAAGTCACAGATTAATGAAATTCCAGCGCTCTCTCATTTGTACATCCTCCCTTTCTCCTATTAAATTAGGACAAAGTTATGCAATGTTGGGAAAAGCAACTTTCACTGCACTTGGCTCAATTTATCAGAAGACTTCATTTGGGAAAAGTTAAAACAAAACAAAACAAAAACATGAAAAACATTTCAATCCACTTACTATTTAAACTAGATAAAAAGAACGTTCTTTCTGGACACCTGATCAAGGACTGTGTCCTTACCTCCGCGGGGGAGTTGACCACTGCTAGGTTGTAGCCATACAGCATGGAGGAGCCGAATGAGGCGAGCAGCGCCACTGTGATGAGGGACGAGGTGAGGTGCTGTAAACAAAGAGAACACATGGCTTACTCCTGGACTCAGTGTCAATTGAATACTGAATATTAACCACTGAAATAAAAAAATGTTCTAGAAAGTTCTAGAAATGCGTTCGAGTCCATCTGTGCCCTTGCCCTGTAATAACCTGTACTGCTTGTATAACTTGTTTTTGTACTGCTTATCTAACTTGTTCCTGTACTGCTTGTATAACTTGTTTCTGTACTGCTAATTTATCTTGTTTTTCTCAGAATGTTATGCGAAAGGGATAGCTTACAGAAATGATTCACAGGACGAGCCTCGAGAAAGTGATCTGGCCAATTACTCTCTCGCACGCAGAAGCCTAACTTGGTAAGCTATAAAAGGACGGGTTCCTCCCCTACTCTGATGAGAGTCAGCCGTGAGGATTTGCGCAGTCCTGCTCGGTATTTTTGGAGACAGCTGCTTTCTCTTACCAGGGTCGAGGGGCTCTCCCGATCTGCTTGGAAGGGTAAGGATTAGTTCAGTTGCGTCTCTATGAGTATATTATATCTCTGATTAATATATTCTTGTATGTGTGTTTGTCTATTATTGTATCAAGGGTGTGAAATAAAGCGGACCTTATTTGGAATTACTCTGTGTAGTAATTGTCTTATTTACCTCCACATCAACTTCCTTCTAAATTTAAAGTAATAAAATTTCACACAACAACCACTAATCCATTTATGATTTTATCGGACTGGTTAGATCTTTGTACTTCGCGTTATAAAATGTTATTACAGGAAGTTTTGTTAACTAGAAGTTCAGGGAAGTTTGGCAAATTTGGTGGTGGGGGGGGGGGTTGTTACTTTCCCTAATTTAAATATGACTTGCCCCCAAGATGCAAAGTTATTGGAAGTTGGGCGAAGTTGAGTTGATTGACTTGGAGGGATGCTCAGTTACGAGGAAGATTGCAAACTTTGCCCCAAAGACATAATCCTTGCAGGACCGTTTGTGATCGACTTGTCCTGTTGACTGATCTAGCCTACATAATATACCGTATGTCTATAGCAGAAAACGGGAACTGAAGAGCAGCTCCTGGACTCCAAGTCAAAGCACCTTTAAACAGACTTTTTTTTTATATAAAGACAATATGAGTGATTGCAATAAGAACCAACAAGAAAGGTAAGGGCACATGATATGAAAATGTTGTTAGAAGCAAACTCTTCAACAAACAGCTATCGTGTTGCTAGTATCCAATGTCCTTAAAGTAATACCAAAATTGTAGGATTCAGCACAAAATTATGACCAAATTAATTTCCACCTACTTATTTCTTCTGTTTTGTTCTGTACAACACTTTTATATACTTTTGTATGAAAGGCGCTGTGATATAAATAAAACATTGATTATAAACCTTCACATTTCAGAAGAACCTAGAGTAATAAATGGGTACCAGTGAATTTCAATGTTTGCTCATAGCCCATGTGAGCTCACGCCACTGCAGAGTTATTCATGGTGTCTGCCTTGGTTCTTCCTAGGTGTTACAGTACAGTACTGTATATAGACTGTTCTGGTAGTTAGGTATTTGATTACTTTAAGAGTAATTGGTATATAAAAAGTGAACAAATACAAATCTTCTTTTTTCTCCCAATATTCTTAAGATGTTAAATAAACAGATAAACAAAATACAGTAATAGTTTCTAAACAGACATTTTAATATGCAATATGATGTACAGAAATGTATATTATAAATAAATTCTACACTAGCATACATTTACGTGAACAATGTTATTTGAGTGTAATAGAAAGCTGTGTGTAATGTACTGACACAGGTTAACTTCACAAGCTTTACATGGACAATCAGACTGATGTTGGCAATCACAGCCTTCAATATTACCCCCATTGTTTACCCAGAAACTGGGAAGTGAATCATCTGCACCATTTTCTACTGGTTTTATTTGTTTAGAAATTCCTGGGAATTCCAGAAACTTGTTTTTCTTACCTTTCCATTCATTTCCATTGGTCTCATTTATAAGCAAACATGTTCCTTAGAAAATCCAACTCAGCCCATGCCATACAACCCCAGTGAAACAAACACAGAGCTGTGCTAAAGAGACACACTCCCAGCAAACATTGGAACTGGGAAAGAATCGGAGCACTCTAGCACTCATTCCCTGGTGTTGAGATGCTAGCTAGAATGGTATTCTGTGACCACACCCCACAGTATGTAAATTAATTAAGGTAGTTAGAAAATGTAAGCTCTATATGATTAATGACAAACAGTGTAACTCTGCTTTTATGATATGGCATTTTCATTGATTAGTATTAATTTATATATATATATATATATATATATATATATATATATATATATATATATATATATATATATATATATATATATATATACACACATATACATATACACACACACACACACACACACACACACTTCCAGGTACCTTTAAACAGCTACTTGGGTTTAATCACTTTGGACATAGACTACATTGTTATTAAACACTTGCAATTACCACCAATTTATTTATTCATTATAAACTCAAAATGAGACACAGCCCCCGCCCCCTGCCCCCTTATCAGCCATTGAAGTTGATGATTACACTATGTAACACAATTTTTGTTCCTGGGTAGTAAGTGTTATTTCCTAATTGCTTATGCCTCAAAAGTATAGAAAATGGCTATTATTCCCCACAAACTTTGCTTTTGTGACCAGGAGTGATATTTTGAAAATTACCTATTTCCAATGAGAAAACGGGCAAATTTGTGTCTTTTCGTTCACATAAAGTCAGAAAAAAACAACATATGAATCCAAATTAACATGTATTTATACTAAAGTAATACAAAAATGACTACAAAAGATTTAGAAGTGAGTAGTTTTTCAAGATTTACGATTATACTGTAAATCACTTTCACCCAGGAACAAAAAAAAATAAAAAATTGTTACACTGTGTTAATTAAAAATGAGCCAAAAATAAGTTTCTGAGAGAGATAATACATTGAATAGACATTTGATACAAATGAGAATACCAAGATGAAACAAAATAACTGGAAGAGACTAATAAATATTACAACAGGAGAAAGAGGATAGCATATGCATGGCTTATTTAGATCAGCAATAAACACAATGCATTTTTAATGATGACATGTAACTTATTACAGACGTCTGCTGCTCTGTTGTGAAACCAAAGATGTTTTTAATAGCAGGAACACTTTCAGAGAATATCAAATGCAGTACCTACTAGGTATTCAAATTCAGGTATGTATATTGAAATGGATATGGCAGCAAACAATGTAGCCAAATGCTGCAGCTAAAAAGCTGCAAAATAACTGAACAGCTGCAGGGAAAACATTCTGTATACAGGATGATATGACTGTAGTAACACTGTGCTACAATGACGTATGAGATACAACGATATGCAGGTCACGATTATCGTGTGAAAAAAAACGTAATGAGACAGGGAGGGCATGTATTCATACCAACTATAAAACACTCATTCTTCATTCAAGAACCATGTGGGGAACTACAAGGTGTTCTGCTGTGCTTTTGCTCTTGTGTCACGATACACACCTCTATTCCGACAGGTATATCACATAAAGAGAGTATCACGATTCCTCAATACGCAATGACTCATTACACACCTAGAAAGGAAGGCATCCCCTGGAGCGGAACACATTTTGCCAAGGGTATATAGTGACATTTGATGTGATACTCGACTAGTGTACAGAGTCCACAGTGTCTGCTGGGGACAGCAGCTGAAAAGTCCACTCACTTAATCTGCTGTTCAGCCCAGATGACACACTCTTCACTCACTTTCAGCTGTTCTGCCCTGTGCTTCATATGCTATTGTAAACAGCCTCTTTAGGACTCTTATTTAAGCTTTTAGGACAGACATTTTCCAAGTCTGTCACCTAAGTACATACAGTATGTTGGAAGCTACCCATACTAATACATCTAAAACAGATCTATTAGCATGTTTTTAGGGTACTTTAAAAGTGTGTAAGGCCAGTGGGAATGCCATGAAAGGAATATATTTGCTCATTAAAGTGCATCACCCTAGTCAAAGAACAGATGCCACACTTTTGGTGAATATCATGCCATGTTTTAAGCTGATGCTGGATGTTTCCTTGTTTCTAGAGCAGACTTGGCTTTTACTATAAGAAACGTTACATTTATAAACTTTTCTGAAACATTTTCCCTTTGGCCAACCAGGAGGGACTCTTTAAGCACGTGGCTATGCATGGCGATACCCACTGTAGCTGATCAATCGTATTGATATTGTAAATGGGCAGACAGACCATGTCTGTGCCAAACTTGAGCAGCTGAATAAACTGAATAAACTTGTTTCCTCATCTATGCTGGTTTTTGTTATTGCCAAGTACTGGAAGCTAAATAAGTCCCTTTTCTTTTTGCATAAGAAACTTTTAGATCAACTGCAAACCGTTATAAAAACCACTCTAAAAACAGTTCAAAGATTTTACTGGGCGTTCGTTATGTGCCAAGAGCAATGCTGACACAGTAAAATGGGGAAGATGTTGAAGATGTTTCTATTTTATTCTGTATTATTAACTACAATACCTGGAATATATGGCACATGTTAGTGCTTTTGGATTTAGGATTTCCATGGTTTCATAATGCTTATAACAGATTTTAAACAGACAAGTAAATATATATATATATATTATATATATATATATATATATATATATATATATATATATATATATATATATATATATATATATACACACATACACACACACACAGTATATAATGGTTTGAACCCAAAGAAGACCTAACACTAGGCTCAGTCAATATATTAATTGATAATAAGTGTAGCTGAAGCACATTTTTAGTCTGTTTGAAACAGAAAGCAAAGAACAAAGTTCTGTTCTGTACACGTTTACTATGGACTGTCAGATGAACATGTTCTCAGATTCAGCTCCTTCATTATGTGTGTAAGGCCACATAGTACAATAATGAATAATGTCTGCCTTGTGATACCGAATCATTTTATGTGACATGAAGTCAATCTGAACCGTACCCTCAGAAAATCTTCAGTTCACTGCAGTTTATTATATATGTCATGGACCGATGCCGAAATGCCCTGGCAGTTCGCGACGTGCCCAGCTGCTGCGGGCACATGCCGAATTAGCATCGAATTTTATGTCATTTCAGCATCTTCCAGGGCAGTTCGTCAACTGCCCACAGCCACCCGGGCTGATGGCAAAGAAAGATTTTTAACAGATACAGTATACTACTAATAGAGAGTGAATTACCTCTGGCAAAAGCGCACCGCTTAAATACTTTCTGACAACGCAGTTTCGATCAACGGAACTCAACAAAATATCAATCCACAGGTTATATCATGGATTAGATATGGCAGTAATGCATACATAGCTCAGTGCAGAGTTGCTTTGTTTGAATGAAAGATGATAAAACGGGCAAAGATACGTAAGCTCAGTTATGTAAAAAGGAGTTCACATCCAACACATCATGCTTTTAAACTTCAATTTCCACGAAGCCGCATCCTGGTCAAACTTTACTGGCTACACCTTTCATTCATTCGTGCAGCACCTCCTCTCTATTCCAGTTGATAAATGATTTGCTTGGCACTGCGTTCTTCCTGCGTTTCAGGTAACTACTTAACTGGTTGGCTTTTACACGTTTAAACTGTGATTACTAGTCTCTTGCTGATATTGAATGATCTCTCATTCAACGGAACTCTGCACAGAGATCTATATTGTATTACTGCAATAAGAATACAATAAAATATTGTTGCCTTTTACCCCCTTCCCCCCCCCCCCACCCCCACCAATTACTCTAACCTCTATATCGAACCCACGATGAAAACCTTGTGCATTTATATTTTGTTGAGTACCATTGCTCTAAAATAGCGTTGTCATACGTTTTACAATTGACCCCATACACCATTACCTGAATTTGGGCACAGGAATCTTGCACTGAAGGAAACAAAATGTTCACACATCACAATTGTGACTCAGAGTGACATATTCTTGCTTGATAAGGCCTACATTTTTAGGGATGTTAAAGTTTTAAAAGTAGGACAACACAAAAATTGCCTCAAGTGAACATTTTTGATTTTTCAATAAAAATAAACATGTTTGCTTCATGTGAAAATTGATCTTATTGAAAAAAACATTCAATTCTTGAGTTAAATGAAATGCGTTGTTATTAATTTAATTATTCTTCACAGAATGTTACATCTGACCCCACCCCCAGTTACAACTGACCCTGGCCATGGGGTCAACTGTAACACCAGACACCTTAAAAACAGGATAACTACGGGGATTGGTAGAGGAGAGATGTAAGTTGTTTGTATCAAAGTCTGGTCAAACTAGCTCAAATCATTTGGACCTAATGGAGAGAAAGGTAAACGCTACAACTGTCCCCGGTCTCCCCTACAGATCACATAATATTAATACAATAAAGCGTCCCTATATAATAAACGCTATCATGTAAAGCCTCCATGAACGTGCATTTTCTTTTCTAAATAAAAAAAGCCTGATCTGAACCACTCAGGCAAACCGCAATTCTCTCAAATTGAATACCAAAATCTACAAGCACATTGGTTTTATATAGAAAGCATCATATTTTCTATTCTCACAAGAAAATCTACCATGGTAAAGTTGGTTTGACATTCGATATTAATCTGATATTCGAAACTGCATCACATAGGCTTTCCAAACCATTTAATGTAGAGCTGGACAGTTGTGAATATATACACGACCTTTGCTTCGACTGTGAATCCTATAAACAATTTGTACCACAGTACTAAACCTCTATCTACTCTGTCAATACAAGCAAATTGTTGAAGCTGACACCCTGGGATCCTTCAAGAAGCTGCTTGATGAGATTCTGGGATCAATAAGCTACTAACAACCAAACGAGCAAGATGGGCTGAATGGCCTCCTCTCGTTTGTAAACTTTCTTATGTTCTTATGTTCTTAAATAATAGATCATACCGGTTGGCAGGGGCTTAACAAACTGTAGTAGGCCTAATGTTTGACCATTGGTTGATAATCCGTTGGACTCAGATAAACAATACAAACATTTACAATTGTTTAGATCACAGGTAATTAATTTACCAGGAACTTTTAAAACAGTCATTATGAAATTTTAAATAAAACACCTGATTTACTTACCCCTCTCATTTTCCCATGGGAAAATCTTATTAATTCTTCTGCCATTTACAAAAAAAAGTCGTTTAAAGTCCGGAAAGAGAAAGGTATTGTACAAAAAAAGAAAAAATCCAATGAATAAAACTATTTATACTGGATTTCCACTGCATAGAATCTTGACAACCTGGCAAGATCAAATAGGAACGATTGACATCCAAGTAGCCAATCAAATGTAAGATATCAAGAAGCCCTCCAATCCTCACCGTGCCTTGAGCATAATCGTGTTGCTCAGAGTAGCATGGTTGATGTGAATTTAGTCAGTCCTCATTAAAAAGTTATGGGAGAATGGGGTCACATGATGGTATGCAATGTGATTTTTTGAAGAGAAAGGAGAAAAATCAATTAGCTAACTGCATTTTAAAAGCTTTACTCCGTTTAGGCATGGCTTCTGGAATTAGCAGCGGGAGAGTTCCGCTGATTAACCCTATGTGTACCAAATCAAATTACACTGATCAGAGGTATGAATTTGAACCCTTTGTGACTGCAGTAATATTAATAAATCACATTATTAGAACGATGATCTGTAGAAGTGAACGCCACACAGTAATTAGATGGTTTAATGTTTATTTCTGTAAGTAAACGTGTAATGTGTTTTTGACGACGCTTCTCAACTTTGTGTCAGCTGATCTGAACATTGTGAAAAAAGAACCCCATTTCACTTGAACCTCATTTGTGGCGTTTGCAGATAGACGAGACTCTTTAGGAAAGTATTATTAGATAAACCCATGTACCGATTTGTAACTTCAGGTGTTTAAACCAAACCCTGCTAAAAACAGTGCCCTGTCTAGCCCCTCCTCAGCCTTACAGCTGTGAAAAAAAAATAATAATAATCTTCATCCATAACAAACTACTTTTACAAAAATCTGTTTTCTACGTATTGTACCTTTATTTCTGTTTAAAACTCCCGGTTGTTAAAATGTGATTACGCCGTCGTTAGGCATGCACACATTCTGAAGTCTATTTCTTTTTTTTTTCGTATGATGTCGCACAAGTTTCCATTTCTTCAAAGGAAATCGAGTGACGTTCTCAGCTGAGAACTTTATCCTGATTAACTATTGAGTTACAAAACAGCTAAGCTTTGAAAGTTTACATTTCAAGTTATTAATTCTCACGGACGCTTTTTTTTTCATCCGTTAACCCATCATGATTAATAGCAGGTTTCTTTGATTTGTTGACTGATACCGATCCTTTTTATAGACTGCTGTTACGCAGAGACCCTCCTCATGCAAATGCATTACACTGTGGTTTTAAGCGTAAAAGGTTTCCATTAAAGACATAGTCTCTGGGGAAATCTGGGGAAGTCTATGGGCTGTTGTTTTCTATAATACCATAACTGATTATACCGTTTATTCATAATTTGCTTTTTTTACATGACTGGTGTGTGCAACACGTGATACTGTTCCTTTCCAAATGTATAATATTGGACTACCTAATGTTACTTTAAGGTCCACGATTAGTTCTAATCGAGCGTGTTAAAATCAGCTGTATCCCAGGAGATCAGACACAGGATTAGACCAGGGGTGGTAAACACTTGACCTATACCTAAAGGTCATACTGTTCTCAGACTGTCACTGGCATGATTGTTGGTGTTACCATGTCCGTCTTCCTCAACCATGGCATAGGCTCAGGAGCCATATCATTTTGCCCACATTCTCTACAGCAACCTGGTCCTGGAGTGCCACAGACACTTCTGGTTTTTGTTTTACCCAAGCCCTAATTGATTCAATGATTGGCTTAATTGGTCAGAATTACCACGTGTTCCAGGTATTTAGTATTGATGATTAAGAGAAACCTACACAGGCCCGTCGATGATGGCTCTACGTGCGATAGTTGACCACGACGGGAGTTATTCGTCCCGAGTCAAAAGTCAAGGTCAGTTATCACACGGTAGAGCCATCATCGAGAGGGCACTATCTCAAGTAGAACATTATTTTACCATTGTTTTCTTAAAAAATAAAAAAATACACCTTAAAACCTAAATTTACCTTGAACTTGTACTGATTCGTCGGGTACCTTTCCGCTGAGTAAAGACGTTCTAAGAAAATAGTCCCAAACTTTTAAAAAATAAAAAAAAAGGATGACATACATATGAAGAAAAAAAAAACATGCATTTTTAATTGGCAAATCGATTTAAATGCTTTATTAACTTGTTAGCGTTTTAAACCCCTATTTATAATCTGGACATTGCCTAAGGAATGTACAGAGCAATTACTGGACAGTCTGTGTACGATGGAGTCTGAACTACCTATACAATCTCTCATTAAATACCACTCTAAATGCCTCCTAACCCACCATGTTTCAACCTTCAGCCAAAACCTCTCTCCTGAATCTACATATGAATTGAGCAATATCACCGAACTGTCCGCGTCTCGCTTTGTTGTTGTTGAAACTAACACGCTGTGTCTGTGCTCCAGTCGAGCTGACAGTCTGTAATTGGCTCTCGGCAGTTGCAGGTACAGGATTGGTTGCTTTCGTCGATGGAAAGTATTGATTGGCTGGTTTTGGTGGATAATCAAATTAATTTTGACCAATTGTGTCTTTGTTTAGTATTTACTGTCCAATAGTGAACTACGCTTAAAAATACAGCAAATCAAAAAGAAAAAAGCCAGCCATTGCACAGATTGATTATAAATTAGATTCACAGTTGGTGCTGAGACATTCCAGCGGGCATCTACCGCTAGAACTGGAAGCTGACGGTACTGAATCAATTTAGAATTTGAAACTGGGGGGCACTGGACGGGCCAGGTCCCCTAAGGCCTGCCCATAACGCCGGGCCTGTACCTACAAAACCTGCAGGATTGTGGCACTCCAAGACCAGGGTTGCCTACCCCTCCAACCCTGGTCCTGGAGAGCAACTGTGGCTGCTGGTTTTCATTTCAACCAATCTCTATTACTTAATTGAACCAATTATTGGCTTAATTAGGCAAGATTAACAAGTGTTCGAGATCTTTAACCACTGATGATGTAGACACCTATAAAACCTGCTGGACAGGGGCTGTCCAGGACCAGGGTGGGAGACCCCTGGTCTACAGTATGCACCATTCAGAGAATACACTTTGATAATCTAGGTTCTAAAAAGTATACATGTTTAATGCTGTATTCATAAGAGGTACTCGTTGTAGGAAGTTATTGTGCTCAGCGAACAATGTACATTATAAAGATGTTTATGTGAATAAATACCACATGCAAGTGATCTTAAATGTTCTTTAAACAACATACAGAGGTCAGCAACAGCATTATTCATTATCAGGGTAACCTGAATAGATGCAAAAAAAAATGCACAAGATTTTGCTATGGCGACTGCCAAAACAGTTCACCATGTGATGCCTAATTCTGCAGTAGACTGACCTCATTTTTCCAGTTGAGAAGAGAATTTACAAAGGACCTAAATTAGTTGGGTATTAAAGAGACAACTGGCACAACATTCTGGTGGACTTAAGATTCCACTGATGTAAACAAATGTCCACAATCCAAGAATCATGAATGAACATGAACTAATTCTCAAAAGTGCTACACAGTATAAAATATTTTAATAATGAACAATATTGTCTTTTTATGCAAACTTAAGAACACCTTGCAACCATGAGACAAGTTTCATTTTATATTTTGTTACTCTTTACCGACAGTTAAAAAACATTTTATGAACATATTAGTACATTAACTACACATCACTACCTTAAACAAAATCACACAATTGATAGCACTCATTTACTGGAGTACCTATAGAACAAATATAGTAAACTTACAAAGACAGAGTAACCCTTTTTCAAGTCTTTTCATTGGCTAAAACAGGGATACATTGCACCCCTTAGACCAGTGGCTAAAGATCTGGAACACATGTTAATCTTGACTAATTAAGCCAATAATTGGTTCAATTAAGTAACAGATTGGTTGAAATGAAAACCAGCAGGCACAGTAGCTCTCCAGGACCAGGGTTGGAGATCCCAGCTTTAGACCAACTCAAACATTTTAAGGTAGAGCCTTAAATACATTACAGAATCCCTTTTCCATGGGTAACCCCCCCACCCCCCAAAAGCAATTGAAATTAAATTAAGATTAATCCAAATAAAAAGTTTCCCACCCACTGAATGTATATTACTTATTGTATAATACAGCTCCCACTGTTTGTACTATTATTCACATTACTACTTTAAATCCAGATGATGCTTTTCTTATAACACATAATTCTTATTAAAGTATGCAATTATATTATGATGTTATATAATAAATATGTAACTTTTTTAAATTTACAAATAATTCGCATTTTCAAATTTACCATATGCCCAGCTCCCACCTACATTTTTAGATCACTATACAAAAACAGGTTCAACTTGGTAAACAGATGCTTTGTCAGATTTTGTTTTATGATTCATGTTGAACTCTCAGCTACCAGAAATTAAAATGCATTGTTAAAAATAAATTGACTTATTTCTATACAGTATTGTCTTACGTACCAAAGATGTTCTTAGTTCTCTCAACCACCAATTCTTTTTTCACTTTTTGGGAAGATAAAGCATTAAAAAGCTTTTAATTTGACAATATGTAATTAATAAAGTGGTGTATTTTAAGACAACATTTAAACCAAAGTTATTCACTTTCTTTTTTTATTATATACATGTTGGCCAACTCTGCAGAAAACAAATTACAATTGATTTAACTGTTGCATTTTTTTTTTTTTTTTACATTACATTTTTACAAAAGTTAATAAATAAAGTACAGTTCTAAAACCCAGGGTGCTAATTATTGACATTTCCATGCACTTTTAAAAAATATACCAATAGCTTTAGGTCTCTTCCAATATTTAAATACCAAGTCCACTTTTACAGATAAGCATGTCACTGATCCACCTTCACAATTGTTCATTTTGGCAACTGACCAGACAAGCACAAAACACATTTTACATTTCTAGGAAAATGACCCATATAATGTAGTGGAATCAAAAAGAAAAAATCTGCAGCAAAGGGATTAACACTAAGAGCCATTTACTTGAACTGCTCAGTATGGGGATTAAGGGAAACGCAAGGGGCAATACAACTCGAAAGGCAGACGGCTCTCTGACAACAGAAATTGGAGATGCTCCGTTTCACTATTAAATTTAATTTCATTACTCACACTGCAGTCCAAACCAGCAGAACTTCTGTGTGAAATTAGGTATGCTCCCATGCTAGTCTATACAAGCTGGTTTGTTCCCAGTTAATTATGGTGTGCAAACAATTATAAATAAATATACATATCTAAATATATATTGTGTATTAGGCAGACAGGGTGAAGGAGGAGAATAAGGTAGTAAAGGATGTAAAGCATGGCTTTGAGTGTATGCGTTGTGCGTTTCAAATCGAGGAATCTCAAGTTTCATAAGCCATTACTAAACCATGACTAAGCACAAAACAAATGTACACACTGTATATTCTACAATATATTCATACATCACACTGGCAAAGAATTGGAACTCCCCCTTATTGGTTTGCTGTTGAAATTTGTTTTCCAGACTTTACATTGACTTTGACTCAGATTAAGCCATTTTTAACCTGTTTAACACATGGGAACATCCTAGAATACAGGACATGAGTCTGAATGTGCCTTTCACTCATGTTCTTTGTTGTGGGATCACATTGAATGGGTAAAGGAAAGAAAAGCCTATTAAATTATAATCTATATATATATATATATATATATATATATTTGTTTTTTAATGCATTATAAAAACAGTGGACTTTAGTAGTGTATTACACAAGCAAAAATGACATGATTTATCATTATCGCTGGTGCATGGGTGGCTGGTAAAACACCCACACATAACATGCTTAATGTGCATCACTTCAACAAAAAGATGGGACTATACTACTTCTGTAACCTCACCCTTTAAAAGATGAGAATGCCCATGCTGGTCAGTTATGGAAAAGCTGCAGATTTTACACAATAAATATTATTCATACATGACACTCTGGGAAGTGGGGGCTGACACTTTCAAAAGACCAAAAATTCTTCTCATGTTCTGGGACACAGAAATTTCTCATTAGCAGCACTTTTAGAAATCCTTCAGTCCACGTAGTCCCAAGCTGATTTGCCTGCTGGGGTGAAAACCTCTTCCTCAGGTTAGACCTGGTTGAGTTGACAGTATCTGGCATTTCAATACTATCTAAATACCATAGCGCAAGGAGTCCTGAGAAAACAATACAAAAATAATACATTATTACCCATAACATTATTTCTGGTAGCACAGACAAATTCAAGAGCTACATAAAGGATAAAGGAATTTTAAATAAAAAAATGTTGCACAGGCACAGGAAAGTATGGGTTAAAAACATTTTATTAACACAAACATCTTAAACTCTTGCCCTCGATTCTGTGGCGCATAAATGGAGCAAAGACGTAAAAAAAAAAAAAAAAAACCTACTGCACTGAAATGATTTTCTGAAGACATGTCTTGCGAGGTCAGAGCGCCTGCCCCATCATTAACATATACACCGAAGCAATTCTGATGACAGTGCAATGGGGTCCCATTGCAATGAGCACTGTGTTAAGACGGGCTGAAACCAGGTTTATTTAGTGGTGCAATCAGGAACTTTAACAATTGAACACACTATAAAAAGCAAAGTAGTCCTAGGTAACAACTGCATGTGTTTGGACTGACACAGGGAGACAATCAAAGAAAGAAAAGTAAAAGAACGAGAGGGGGATTTTTCTCTGGTGTACTCCATCGCTAAATTCTTGTAATTCACATATTGTAGTTCACATTTAGAGGATGCCACAATGATAAATAATAACATAAGAGTTTACAAACGAGAGGAGGTCATTCAGCCCATCTTGCTTGTTTAGTTGTTAGTAGCTTATTGATCCCAGAATCTCGTCGGGCAGCTTCTTGAAGGATCCCAGGGTGTCAGTTTCAACAACATTACTGGGGAGTTGGTTCCAGACCCTCACAATTCTCTTGTGCAAGAAAGTGCCTCCTATTTTCTGTTCTGAATGCCCCTTTATCTAATCTCCATTTGTGACCCCTGGTCCTTGTTTCTTTTTTCAGGTCGAAAAAGTCCCTTGGGTCGACATTGTCAGTACCTTTTAGAATTTTGAATGCTTTAATCTGATCACTGCGTAGTCTTCTTTGTTCAAGACTGAATAGATTCAGTTCTTTAAGCCTGTCTGCATATGACATGCCTTTTAAACCCGGAATAATTCTAGTTGCTCTTCTTTGCACTCTTTCTAGTGCAGCAACATCCTTTTAATAACGAGGTGACCAGAACTGAACACAATATTCTAGATGAAAATAAAAAATCGCCAACCTTGGTTTGCAGATTGTGGAAGTCTTGCTGCTCTTACCTGTGCAGTTAGGAGGTACGGGGTAGCGCTGATCATTTATCTTGAGATGTAGGTGTATGTCCGGGAGGGGGAGCACGAGGACTCTGCCTGTGTGTCTGGGTCATTCAAGAAATCCCACATTAGGATTGTGTCATCATGAGAGCTGCTGACTATCTGGAACTCGTCAAACTGCAGCCTGAACACCCTTCCTGAATGCTCCTGCCAGGCAAGCAAAGAGGAAAGCTTTCTCAATTTCTCCTGAATCATTTCACCTTTCTCCCTTAACCCTTTAAACACTGGGATCGTGTTAACACGATCATACTGAGGTGGGCTTCTAGGACCGCGATTGTGTAAACATGATTAAAAAAAAAGCACTTTGTTTTGATGACTTACAGGGCCAGCGTACTTTGCAGTACAGGCTTGAAATACACATCAATGGATAGGGGAGGGGCTGACGTTCACTTCCTGATGCGTTTTTTTTTTTTTTTTCATGTGACATCACTGAGAGGGGCATTTATTGTATAAAGAGACTCTTTACAGCAGCCAGGAAGAGACAAAAGCAGAAACAAAACATCAGAAACTTGTATAGAGCCAATAAAAAAAAGGGGGAAACACTAAATCTGATGTATTTGACTTAATTATATTACAACATTTATTCCATCTCATGTGTTTTAATTTATTTATTTTATATATATATATATATATATATATATATATATATATATATTTTACACACACACATATATATATATATATAAATATACACACACACACACACACACACACATTTGTTTTTACAACATTTATAAATATCAAGAAACGAGTTGATATAAGCATATACTATTTCATGAACTAAATGGATCAGGTAAATTTTTTCCCCCTATTATGATAACATAATGAGTAACTTATTTTTATTTATAAATATTTATTTTGAAAAAATAAAATCGAGAGTAGTGTCCATTATTGTTTATAAAGACCCCGAGAATAAACATGTATTATGTCATTGCAATCACTCAGGTGAAACAATGTCTTGTAATTTGCCCAAACATCAATATTTTTCAACAAAACTTTCAGGAGGTATTGTAAACTCCCTTGGGTCACAGAATATGTGTTTTTATACATGTATCTCTAAGCAGAATACATATTAAAAATTACTTGAAAAACAAACAAACAAACAAGAAAAACAAGAAAAACAAAATTGTGATGAGAAAAAAGCAAAAAGTTTATAGGGTTTCTGAAGTACTTTAAAATGTTCCCCAGCGTGTTCTGATCATAAGGACACCATTTGCAAGATGCTACTGTAAAAAATAGATTTGTAGTAAATTTTTATAGGAAGGGTTAACTACAGCCAAAAAACACCTGGACCTGGGGGAGCACCTCACTGAAAAATGCTTGGTCCTGAAAGGGTTAAATTATGTAGTTGCTGAGGATAGGCCAAGAGATTATAAAGACATTCAATTAATTTGTATTGTAAGTGTTTGCATTGGCCATAAAGCAAAGGTTTTTTTTTTCAGTGTGCACATTGTATAACTTGTTATTATGTAATTGTTTCTTGCTTGTGGCAACACAAAAGCAGATAAAAAGGCTATTGGCGCACACACACACACAACACATGCTAAAGCTCTTGATTGTTTCTCGAAGTTTGAAACATGGCAAATGTATTCAAAACGACTGAACACTAGTCTTGTGTAGCCTGGAAAGAGCATTCACTCACCACAAGAGTGCGCAGACACAGAGTGCCTGCAGGCGCTCGGGGGTCCAAGGCAGCAACCAGATCCCAAACTTTGATTTTTCTGTTATAAATAGACACAGGACTTGGTTTTGAGTCGAATCAAAACATTTTAAAAGAGAACAGATCAATGAAGAACCAACTTGCACATGCCTGCAAATGCTCCATTCAGTATGAATCAAATTTCTGGTAACTGGCTTACAAAAAAAAAAAAAAAAAAAAGACTGCAATTGTTAAGCATGTATGTAAATAGAAATGTTGCCGCTCACCCATCGTAAGCCCCACTGACTATCCTCTTGTTATCAAAGCGAATACATCGTACCAGCTCTTCATGACCCTCGAGGACTCGTAAGCAAGCTCCACACTCAATGTCCCACAATCTGGGGGCAGAAAGACAATTGCATGTAAATACAAAACTTGATCCATCAGGATCATGAAAGTATCACCAAGACCTGCATCCACTGTTTACACAGTACATGTGAAAATGTGAGTATGACATACATATATACAGACAGACTGTGCTTTAGAATGTACTTACCAAGTTGAATTACAATTTGCCAAGTAGTTCTCAATAATACTAAAAGTGTGATATTGTACATTACATACACCACTATGTACTCGTGGACAGGCGATAACAATGTTTGACATTAAGAATGCGTAGTGACTTTAGCACCCACGTGACACCATTCTTAAAGTATTAATACTTCTATAGAAAAACAACATTTCTTACCTGATTGTGTTATCAGAGGATCCACTGACTACAAGTCTGTCTCTGTATTGTAAACAGGCGATACCACGTTTATGTCCGTTTAGGGTCCGAACAAACTCACATGTACCGCTATTCCACACCTGCATAAAACAATAGGGTAGTTTGTGTATAAACGTAATATTTAACAATTCCTTTTGCTGATTTACAAAGCTATGTTATACCACACGATAAGAGTTTATCACCAGAATAGTGATTATCAAGAATGCCCCTTTCACAGTATGTAGAAAGACAGTCTTTCTATGAGCTAAAACGTTACTAGATTACATTATTGTAGCAGTACGAGATTTCAGTTTATTGTTCCTTTTTGCCAACAGTTTTTGAACACCCCTGCAAAGTTCTCTGCAGCTCAAAAGTTTTTACATTTATAAAATGTAAAGGTTATAGAATCTCACAATGTAGCATTAAACATTCATCAGTTGAGTTTATCCTTCCAATTTCTACCAAACAAATCTGTATAGCAAACATAAGACCGTTACCTTAATAGTTCTATCTCCCGAGGCAGACACTATATATTTATCATCGAAATCAACAACATTGACTGCTGCCCGATGCCCCACCAGCACCCTCCGGAGAGTAATGTCTGAGGGGGAAGCCATGTCCCACACTGCAATTGAGCGGTCTTTTGAACAGGTCACCATCATGCCATTGCTGAAGCGCAGATGCAACACCGCCTCACAGTGATGAATTAATGTATTTAACATCTCGCCTGTGTTCACATTCCACACTCTGAAACAAAGAAAAACACATTTAGAGAAATAAAGGCTACCAGTATTTTAACTACACCCTTATTTTGCATTACTAGTACTGTACTCCATGTGGTACATCCCGCTTTAAATAAAAAAAAAAAAAAAAAAAATGAAAGCAGATTTTTAATTTCAATGGTTTTACAGGATATGATTTTATACTGTTACTCAATAGCATGCCACAAAGCAAAGCCTCTCACGATCAAATCACATACATGTGACACTGCACCCCTTTTACTGCAGGTCAGTCCCAGTTCTGACTAATCCACTGAGCAAGAAAATATACTCTGTACCCAACAGTGGAGTCTGAAGATCCAGTGACAATGACATATATCCAGTACCTGACAGTGGAGTCTGAAGATCCAGTGACAATGACATATACCCAGTACCTGACAGTGGAGTCTGAAGATCCAGTGACAATGACATATACCCAGTACCTGACAGTGGAGTCTGAAGATACAGTGACAATGACATATACCCAGTACCTGACAGTGGAGTCTGAAGATCCAGTGACAATGACTCTCTCGTCGTACTGCAGACACAACACAGAGCCTGTGTGTCCTGTAAGAACTTGTTTGCATTCCAACGTGTTCTTATCCCAAATCTAGAACAGGAAAATTAAACATGCGAGTAACCTGAGCTACGTTGCATAGTTATCATGAAGTGCCTGTAACAGGGCACACACATTAACAGAAACAGTTTTGTCAGCTAAACTTTACTGCCCCTTGAATCTATTTGAAGAGGAGGTTTGTAAGATCCTCTAAAAATATGTTATAGTAATACATCAAGCATATTAACCACGTGCACAACATACATGCATTGCAACATACCTTTATAGTGTTGTCTCGAAGACCACTCACAATCTTCTGATCGTCATACTGCAGGCAGTATACCCCTTTGCTGGTTTCACTTCGGCAGTGGATTCGTTGTAAGCTGTGCTTTCCACAACGCCAGTTTGACTCTATTGTCTGCAAACCACAAGCAGACACCATTTGTTCCTTTACTGAGGGTCTTGGGATGATAACATGTGTGTTATCATTTTTAATAGAATGTAAACAAGCCTGCTAGCAAATTTAATTAGTAATACCGGTTTACTACATAGAGTGGGCATCAGTCTCATATGTGTTATGTGGAGTTATTAGTTTTCTGAAGGTGGTTTATATAAAAAAAATAAATAAATAAATAAATAAAAAAATGTGGTAGCCGTAATAGCAAGTTTACAAATTAAACCTTACTCATCTTACCTCTATGTCCTGTATAATTTTGGGATAAAGTGCTCTGTAGAATGAGTTGGGTGGGGTCTTCCCATCTTGCGGCTTCTTTTTAAACAGATACTGGCCCCTGACACATCAAAATGAAACATTAGCTACAGGTTATATAGCGAGATAATGTTTTCTATTCAAGTTGTCATTTTCTGTAGTTTTCAAAGCTTTCATTTAAGTGTTCTAAACAAAAAAACAAAAGTTTGCTGCCACTGCTCCATGCCATTCACTGCACTAAAAATGATGTTTACATACTGCACATTTGGTGAAACAAAATCTTTGGAAACGGAGATTTAAAACAGGAATAAAACCATTGCAGAAATATCTTGGACAACTGATCAATAAAAAAAAATCATCTCATTACTGTACAATATTTTTTTTTTCAGCAAGTCGTATGTGAAATTATAATTTTTTTTAATTGATTTAAAAAAATAATTCTCATTATAAATGTACTGTTGGTAGTTAATTTCAAAAGGGTGAGATTTTCCTGCAGGAGAAAATGGTACAGAACTTTGAGAAAGGAGTGCAGGTCGATTTGATAGTTGAAAATAATCCCGGTATTTAATTTAATCAGAAATTAAGCTCATCACTATCATAGAAAAACCACCTGAACACCAGAAGAGTGTAATTTGACAACTAATTGCAAACGTTCACATTGCACTTACCATCCTCTTCTCTCTGCCAATCCCCTCCACAGAGAGTCTGTCCTGACCATCCTCTCAATCAGTTTCTTCCACAGCATGCCATCTGATGTCACTCTGTACCACTCTTTACAAACCAACTCGGCCGCACAGAGAGATTGGGCATCCAGGTAGGACAAGATATTCTCTGCAATGTGATCCAGACCCCGAGCTGAAGAAAAAACAACTTATTTTAATAAGTTATAATAAATTTACTGTCTCTTGTACAGGAAACAATATTTACAAAAAGTCTACTGCTCCCCTTAGCTATTTAAAATGGAGCAGGACCAGGAGACTTAAAGCAAAAAGTCTGACTACTTTTCTAAAATGTTTTATTTTTACAGGGATACCTGCTAAAATACTCTTTTTGTAAATGGAGGCTATGCGTCTATGGCCCTTGCTTAAATGCATATACATGCAACACAGGCTTGTTTCTCTGAGCTTTTTGGGGAAAGGGTGAAGTTTGTCTGCTAATCAAATGTGAAATTAGATTGTAAAAATGTAATACATTGCTTTACTATATTTTATTCAGCAATCATGTTGAACAAATGAATGAAGAATGAAATCAGACTCAGTAGAAGTTGTACTACAGAGCATTAATTGAGGAAGAATGAAATCAGGCTTGGCTGCTCTCAATCACGTGTATGCAGGTCAAGAGGAACCACCATCTGACTTTCATCAATGGAAACTGAGACACCACGTAGCTTTATAAAACCAATTACACTTTACAAAATGCTACTCGTGCAGGAAAATGCATTTAATACAGCCTGTATCCTTCCACCCCCACCCCATACACTACTGGGGCATATTGATGAAGCCTAATGTGGCATTTAAAGCTCAACACGTATTAGACTGGTGAAATAAACATGCTCACTCCATTTTCAAGGCATGGAACTGAAACAAGGTCCTTTTTTTGATTATGTCTTTGGTATATAAAGACTTGGGGTCGGTTATACAGGGAAGCGTATACAGTAAATGAAGACTGTAAATCACTGACTAGGTCTCCAAGTCACAATAAGCCCCTTCTACAATGAACATGAGGTTCCTGCTTATTCCAGTAATCTCTCCATTTACTGAGAACTAGATAAGGGCTTTGTGGAGTCACGTGTTCAAACAGCATGGGTTTATTTATAGGCCCTGACCACCACTGCAACACTAATAGTTCACACACATTTTTTCAACACAAGGGAAATCAGTCTTAAAAAAAAAAAAAATCAACATGAATCCAGACGGGACATCTCTTAAAGTAAACCTACAGACATGTACATGAGCAATAACTAAAATCATTCAAAGTCTATTTATTTCGAAGAATGGAACTCTACTAGTGGTAAAAAGAATGCTGATTCTTCTCCTTCAGTAGTTGTGCATCAGCTCCTTCCTCCCCCAAAAGGCTCTCATTTTATACGAGTTAATGGTGTAGTTTAAGAGGTGACCAGCGGAAATGCAAAGACACGCTTGAGCTTCCACAACTTCCTTGTATTACAATGGACTTGCTGGGTCTGTATAAAGAAAGAAACCTATTAACACCTATACAGATGTTCTGTACTTGTGTCTCTCTGTACCTGGTAGTGCAGTGATGAAGTCCCTCTGTAACATGGGCTTCAAGTAAGAATTGATGTGTCCGTGCTGGTAATGACACATCCGGGAAATGAGCTGCTCGACGAACTCCACTTGGTCACTCTCTGACCACTGGTCAAAATACTTCACACAGAGCTCCTTCTCCTTCTCATAGTTGGCAGACAGCTTCCTCTGCTTGGGGACGATCATGCTGGATGTTCCATTAGCAAGTTTAGTCTGGTTAACAAAAAACAAATCAGCTTGGGGTTCAAAGTGGCTAGCTAAAATGTTTAAGGTTTATATTTTAATTTTCCACAATGAAACTGAAGACAGTGGATTCATATTTCTACATGGGCTCCTAATACCCCAAGGCAATCTATCTAACTTGTGACCAAGTTCAGACCCTCATAAAACAGTATGCCAGAGATAAAACATTACTCATGCTTAACTTACCTAATTTCCTATATAGTTTTGGTGTAAGTTAGTAGTAAATGGGGCAACAGAATGAGGTCAAATGATTTGCCTGCAGCCGAAAATAAAATTAAGGTTGAACAAAGCACCTTTTTGAGTTGTCTAACTGCGAAATGCATAGCTGAAGCATTTCACGGTTTTACTACAATGAACAGCATCCAAGCATTTAACTAGCAATGCTTTAATTCACAGTTATAATTGTACTTATTTTAGAAACAAATCATTTCTGTCTGATGTGATAAATTATTTCAATTTGGTGCATGGATGAAAAAAAACCCTCAATGACAGCACTAATTACAATACTTATTTTCAGTGCTGGTGTAAAATATGACAGAGCAGCAGCTTTGGGAGCGTGGAGAACAGCTTCTAATTTCCACAGAGAAGCTGACAATCTCTTCTCCCTTCTCATCTCTCAATCCTCCAGAGCAAGATTCAACTTCCTCATTTAGTTAATTACTGAGAGAAATCATTGTCTCCCTGCGATCAGAGAGACTTTACCCTGTTAAGTGTGAATCTGATCGATGTCTACTGTTGAAACTTAATAACTTCACCCCAAGGCAAACCACAAGATAAATATAATAGAGCTTCTGACAGTAAAAGCCTGCCAGAACAAAAATGCTGCCTCCTTTCTGGGAAAAGATAAAGAATAACAGCTTATAATTGGGTAATTGTCAGTTTAAATGTACTATGTGTAAACAGTTTACTTTTTAAGAGACTCATTAAAACTTACTCTCAGAGTAACAGGTAAAGCCGGGGCGCTTCCATCCAGCATGCCTCCCCTATATGCCCACTGGGAATAGAATGTGCAAGGCTACTGTAACAGTTAAGGCCATGTGCACAGCTTGTTGCTCATTGTTAACAGATTTGACAGGTTTGAGTTTTACTAAGGCTGAGGCGATGCATCGATCCATTGTATCGTTTGAACACTATCGATAGCCAAACCTGTGTCTCGTATCTGTGTAAAGGTTTTAAGCAAAAGGACTTTATTTTTGTTGGAATCGTCAATCATTTATTAGATTGTAGAGCCGAGTTTCCCCTGCTCGCCTCAGGTCTGACTCGTTGAATCTGCGTGCGATTGAGCTCACCTTCTCCCCCCGTGAGTTTTTACTGATGGGATCACATCTGCGCGGGAGTCTTCAGAGAGAACAACAGAGCAAATATTGACAATGGTACAATGCCTTCTGACATTTGGCAATTGTTTTCTAAAGTAGAAGACTGCAAGAAAGTAATGTACAGCTATGTGACAAGCGTCTGGGATACTAATTTTCAAGACCATTTAAATGAGATGGATCCTACAAAACTAACTAACTAAATAAATAAATAAAAAGACAGATCTGAATGGAGACACAGCAAAGCAGATTAGAAGTATTACTGCATGTAGTGACGCAAAATGTATTGTAAGGCCTGGAAATATTGTTGAGGGAGCTGCGTTTCAAAAACTGGTTACAAATCTTGCACCCGGCTACCAAAAGCCTTGCTGAAAGAAGGTGCCCAAGTAAAATATAAGCCATGCATGGACAGTACTGTTATTGAACTGCTGTGGACAGTGTTCACTTTTTGTAAATTAGTTACCTTGTTCTCTGGACTGGTTGTTAAACTGACTGGATTTAAACAACTTTTTTTTTTTTGAAAATCAATGGGTTTGCTTTGACCCCCCCAACTTGCACAAATGAACACATAGAAGGTAATCAAATTATTAAAATCATTTTTTTTTTGGTTACCATATGCACAAACTGATATAATCGAATCAGTATAATAGTTTTTAAACCTTTACTACCAATGTTGCACAGTAATCCACAGCTCCACATGTATTACTGCTGTATTGTTTTTAACCCTTTCATAACGATCGATGCATCAGCTTTTTTGGAGAATATAAAATCAATTGTAAAAAAAAAATGAAAACCAACTATACAGATCTTTCAGATTTCATTTGGGTATAATCTGGTGACTATATACACACTGTAACCTACAGCATAAATCTGTTTAGGTTTATACACTACTTTAGAAATATTATACTTCAATCAATATTTATTTTATATAGCACCTTTCATAGTGGACCACCATCACAAAGCGCTTTAGAAGACAGTGAGGAACAATGCATAATACATTAAATACAGTGAAATACAGGGCATAGCATATTAAATACAACAGTAAAAAAACAATGCAAATGCATTAAACATAGGCATAATACATTAAATAAAAGGCTAGGATGTGAATTCTAAACATTGTGGATGCGTGTGTCAAGCAGAATCATACGAATAAGATGGAGAAACACCCCCCCCCAAAAAAACCCTTAAATTTAGACAACAGCCAATAACAGATACTAGGCTTAGAGAGCATTCAAAGCAAGAGAGAACAAGTGGGTCTTTTGGGATACATTTGCAAAAATACACCTGTATTTTTTTAAAGAATATTATGATCTCGTATCTTCAAATGAGTCAGGAAGCAAAGAAATAAGTGGCCTAAAATCCAAAAGCAAAATTACTAGAACTGTGCTTTAAATATCAAAAGCATGCTGGTTATAAACTAACAAACGAACACACTTTAAAACATGAACACAGTCCTTAATCCCCGACAGTTAAAACAGGCAGCAGCTGTGAACCTGCATACATCATCCTATCTGTCTGTTCGTGCTAATTAAACGGTTGATCACAGAATGATACCCCATGTGTTTTGTTTTGCTGTGTTCTGATTGGAAGATGCTGCACTCGTCCAGCCCACCCTGTCTGAAGCACTTACATTAATGTGACAGGAGGCTGAAGATGGATTACCCACAGCCATATTGCCCATCTTCTCCAATCAAGAACTATCCGTGTAAATTGATTGTTCTAATTTGCTCTCATTATTATTACAATATCAGGACAAAATAACACACACAGCTCCCTGTCAAAGCAATACAAACCAGTCATTAGTTATAAACAGACAGGGAGTGCTTTTCACGAAGAGCATCACAGCATGTTGATATATTAGACGCAAACATGTCGTAATCACGTTTGCTGTCTTTTCTTCACTGTAGTGATAAAGCATGTCATTATTTTAAAAGGTACAAAAATTTAAAATGCCACCTATCAATTTATATGTTGCTTACAACTCAAGCCCAACCTTTTCTGACAAGTCTGTTAAGAAACCATCAATGCCGATGATTTTTGCATCCGTTTTATTTATTCTTATATCAATAAACATGTTAAGTGCTCAGATAAACTTCATTTTAAAAAGATGTACACCTTAAGGTGTAGTTTCTTCCTAAATATAATATTGTCATGAATAAGCACTGCTTTAAAAACAGACAGACAACAAGCTGGTCAAGCAAGTACAGAGATGAGATTTGTACGAGACATTTGATAAAAACTTCAAATCTCATTAATCCCTCCACTTTCTCACTGCTGAGATACCCTACTCAAAAATGATAAGACAACCTGACTTAATTACCATCTTTATAGAAACAAGATGCTTATGTTTAATGTTTGCCTACAGGACACAGCATTCTCTCCCTTAAAATGAAGTCAATACTTACTTGAGCTGCAAAAAAAAAAAAGAACATTATAAAAGCCTGCCCTCAAGTGAGAAATAAACAATGTAACCTCACTGAAAGTAGTAAGGGGTTTTGCTTATCCTGCACAATTCAGAACTCATCAGTGATTAGCTAGATTGCAAAACATGTGGAAATGACCAGACTGAGGATATAATGATGGAATCCTATTACTACAATAATGTCCATTATGACCAGTGGTGTTATTTTCATTAACAAGAGCATGGAGAGGTAGATATGAGACGAAAGGCTTAAATCAATCTAAATTCGGGATCTTAAAAGTTTACTAAAATCCCTAAGGTACCATCAGGGTGAAATAATGTCATGATTGCAGGGAGAATTAAAATTGACATGCGTGACATTAAACCTGGACGCAATGCTAGCAAGACTTCAAGTGATAGCATTACGTCCGTTAAAACAGATTGCATTGTTTTCGTGGTGCAGTTATTTATAGGTGTCTTCTGAGGCATACCGGAATATCCAAAGTGACCTGTTTCTTTACTACTACTGTACAAAGGAATTTATGCAAGACCTTTATTTTACATCTCATCAAAAGACTGACAAATTTAACAGCACACCACTCACCGCTTCTGCTCTCTGTTTGGGGTTTAGGTAGATTCTACAAAAATTCTTACCCCTGGTTATTTCCCGGCAGGATACGAACCTGTGACCTACTGGCCTGCAGGAAAGTGTGCTATAAACTCAGCCTCCAAAAGCCTCCCTGCTAGTGCTATTTCATTAACCCTATCCTTGGCCTAGTGACCTCTCATGCTGTCTGTTCATTTGTCCCAAGAAAATAAGGGTACCTTTTTTCTTTAACACACTGGACATTCACATGTGTCTGTTTCATGTGGCACCAGCACAGCTGCTAGATCACAATTATTTTATTATGTTTAGGCTTTGCTGGATATTGGTCTCAGATCAGCACATCAATGTATCACCTTAAAACACTGCAGCACCTGGGAGGCACCGATTCCATCTATCATGCATAAAAAGAAACCAACCAAGCTGTTATACAGTAAGAATGCTGGAACAAAACAAAACTATAAATTTTCCTTGCAAATGCCTTGTGATGGGTTTCCATGTGCTCTACATCACACAATCTGAAACTGGCATCAACCAAGACAAACTGTGTGTAGCCAGGATAACTTTGGTAAATATCATGTCGTGGTGTTTTGTGCAGATTTCAATGAGGTACTGAGCCACTTAAAATTCCTGCACTGGAAAGACCCAACTAAACACACTCTCCAGAATGCGCTGATGCTGCCAATTACATGCCCCCAGCTGCATGCTCCAGCCCCACTTCCATTCCTGTAGATTTATGCATGCACTCAACAATGTTATTACAAGTCAGAGTTTATTGGGAAATTGTTACATTATGCGGAGTGTCTAACAAATTGCTTATGCTGCTATAATTGGATTACAACAGCCGCTCGCTCCCATCGGTGAGATTAGGCAGGCAGGGCTCCCGCCGATCTCACAACCCTAGCAGTAATTTTATTTGCCTTGCCTCACTCTCTCTCTCCTAACAACATGCCTCTCTCTCTTCCTGCCAGCTGTCTCTTGGAGAGACATGCTTGTTTTTTGGCCCCTAACAACACAATTACAGCCCTGCCGATTGCAGTGTCTGTGCATTAAGTACCGCGCCAAAATGAGGCGGATTAATCGCTGGCCCTTCCAAGCCACTGAGGTTTCTCCAAGCAGCCTATCCGATGTGCATGGCTGGGAAAAGCCGCAGCACTTGCTTTTCTTTATACTGCATGGCTACAGGTTTAAACAGTGAATTAAATTACAATGTGCTGCCATCGGTCCAATTCACCAGAGGTTCCCTGGTAAGCTGACTATTTGTGTCAAAACATTCTTGCTTCTGATGGGACCAGAGCTTGCAGATCCAATCACTTACAGCAGCTCCTGCTGGATGTGAAACAGGAACATTTATTACATTGATTAAATCAACCAAAACGGTTCTTTATGCCATCGTTATTAATATTTCAATACATCAGGTTTAATTTCTGCTGCTCTTTCGTCATTTTTATAGGCCTACAG
The DNA here is from genome assembly GCF_902713425.1 of Acipenser ruthenus. NCBI lineage: Eukaryota > Metazoa > Chordata > Actinopteri > Acipenseriformes > Acipenseridae > Acipenser > Acipenser ruthenus. Next base: position 3,616,524 of record NC_081195.1, read on the forward strand.
TAACAAGGGTAGGGTGACCCCTGCAAAGTGTTACTGTACATCACGTCAAATCTAGACAGATAAGGTAATTGAAAAGCAATGCACACTGTCTAGTTATTTAAAATGTTCCAAATGCTATTGGAGGACAGAGTAAAACAAAAGCAACATCTGCCTTTACCGTTCTGGTCCTAAAATGAGATCTAAAAGAGAAAGTTCTTCTCAAACCAACAGAATTCTTCCAAAGCAGTGATTCAGGACTTCACCCACTGTAATTGCAAGATGCAAGGATTTGTTTTTCACGAGGAGTGTTTTTGAATTGACTGTACTGCTAAGAGCCTTTCTAAACAGTTTCATTTTTTACAATGCCTCGGTGACAAGAGATTATCCAACAAAGTAATGGTTAATCAATAGAGACTTTAGTTGTCAGGTGAAACATAGAACACACTAAAAGCGATTAATTGCAGGCATTTTCTTCATTTACTGGAAAGTATATATTTAAAATGACAACAAAAGTTAGAAGATGGCTTTTACTCCAACCCCCTTCTTAAAATAAAAATCAGGCAGCAAGCGGCTGAAAACCTGGCAGCTGTTAACTCCGACAATGAAGCTAGTTTTTATCATGTTGTGACATTAAGTAGCTATGTGGGTCAGCACCTTAAAACTGCTGGGGAGGTAGCTGTTCTAACCAGGGAGACCTTCTCACTGCAGGTGACACAACCTCTCTATAGAGGTGTGAGGAGTTTAGGAACAGCATTGTCCCAAGGCAGATGGTTTCAGTGTTGTACGGACAGGGGGATGTGTTAATACGGCTTTTCACATTCACTGGCTTCCTCATGCCTTTAAAATCACCAGGGTTCCAGCAGCATTAAGAGACTGAATGGAGGTGGCTGTGGTGGGGGAGGGTGCTGAAGAGATAAATCCACAAGAGACATCACTTTACTTAAAAAGAGGGCTTTGGAAAGACTTCTTGACACTGTATCCATCACTGTCCACTTGGTTTGGATGAGGCTGGATAAAGACTGAAAGTGGACAAAAGCTAAAGCAATTATTAGCTTAAGAAGTGAACTGCTTTCTAAGAACTATTCAGTCCCTTTGGAAGATCACCCCAAAAGCTCTAATAGAGTCATTCAGGAAATAGTTTTAAAAGAAAGGAACACTTTGAAGGCTTTCAGCATCAAGGAATACTCAGGTCTTGTGCTTTGCTTAAAGGTTTTGCTTTTTTTTGTTTTAACAAAATAGTCACAGCCTCTTTGCAGTGCTTTGATCCCAGTTTTTACTACCCCCTCTGCAAAACACAGTCCATTTAAATGCGTTAAATGTGTTAACAGAAAGCTGTACAGTGGCCCTAAAAGCCCATCCCCAAGAGCTAAAGGGGATTTGTTATATTTGTTATATTGTTAGTGACTGTGTAGATATACTGTAGGTAGAGTACTTAATTAATTACATTATTAAATCATAAAAAAATAAAATACATCAAAACAACTGAACAAAGATATTTTGGCAATAATCTATAAAAATAAATGCAATACAATAGTACCGGTACTAATAACATGACCACTTTTAGCTGGATAATTGTATTGTTTACCTTGGTGGCAGTTTGTTTGATGCAATTAAACCAAAGTGAACAAAAATCTAATGCTAACTCACAGATTTACATAGGGAGTTCACACATTGACATTACTTAGTATTGACGTCAGAATTGTCTTTAATGAAAAAAGTATCCATATAGTGTTGGAAGGGTTTTTCAGCCTGAATGGATAAAACATTTAACACATTTTTCAAATAATCCGTGCCAACCCAATGACCTTTCACTTTAGAGCATTCAGACTGGCAGAGCCACAAAGCCTGAAGAAGAAGAAAAAAAATAAAAGCCATTTTCCTATTGCCATCTATTCAAGAGAGAGAAAGAAGCCGAGTAAACAGCACGTACTGTCCTCCGTTTAAAAGCGTGCAGAGTAATCAAGTTCAGGACAGCCCCAAACAGCTGCCCTGTGACCCAGTCATCTTGACCGCTTCCATCCTTCACCTTTGTAAGGACTATTCAATCACTTCCCATCATTACAACATCTTCTGTTGTGTCAGAGCAGCACACTCCTGAGGAGCAGTCACAATACAATAGGTCTATTGCAAATTCAAAACAATCCACTTTCTGCCAAAAAGGAAGAAAAACAGATGGCCCCACCATAAACGTACAAATCAGTATTCATTGTCATTCACAACCCCCTCCCCCCTTCTAGTACAGAACCCAAATGAAAAAGGGAGCTGCCACATATGCTGTCTTGTCACATCTACAAATAAACACTCAAGTGACATTTTTCAATTCTACCGAAAGAGTATTTTTAGTTGGACATGTGAGTGTACTATAGATAAAAGTAAGCATTTGGTTAATTCCAGCACGATTCAGCATAAAATTGGTAGAAGAATGAACTGCAACAGGAAAGTATGCGCTTCCAAAAAAGCAGCAGTATGATAATCTACACCACCACATGTAACAAAATAATTCTTCTGTCCTTATATGATGCCCTACTAACAGGAAAAGGCATTACTGTATCAACGTACCTGTCTGTACACATTCTTCTCTGGGATAATCTTCCTAGGGGGCTCCTCATTATGACAATCTTCTCTCTCATCAGAACTCTATTTCAAGGAAGAAAAAATAAAACAAATTAAATGTATCCAGAATCTTTGGCCACTGTGTGACTTACACTTATAATCAAATAGGTTGCTAGAAACCTGCATTTCTGCAGTGTCTAACACTGTCCCATGTCCCAACAAAGGGAGAAGAATGAGTCAGTGCCTGTATGGTAAGTAAATGGCTTTACATCTTATTAGAACCTAAAATCAAGAATATGAAGTTAGCAGAGGTATATTGGTTTATCAGCACTAATGGGAAAAAAAGTATGGACACACAAAATGACAAATCATTTTGTACCCAATTATCTGAAAGTCCAATATTCTGTGTCGGAGTAGAAATACACTGTAGCTGATGAATGTTTATCAGTAAGGGACAGTGTAGGGTAGGGCTATTTTTACAAGCATTAGAAATGTGTGTAATTAAGTAACCTTGCAATGCAAATGAATGGCCAAATCACTTAAATTCATTAACAATTCCCCAAGACAAGAGAGGATCACTATGCTAATCCCGTTTTTGAAGTGTTTTTTTCACCCCCTAGGATACATACAATGGACCTCAATAGGGAAAAGGCAAAAAAAAAGTACAAATTACAATGCAGACTTGTCTGATGAGACAACTTCACTTCTAGACCTACTAACATGTTTGTATTAACCTCACCTCAGAGACAAAGCTGTGACAAAAAATCATGATAAATACATTAAAAAAATGTTAAAAGAACCACCTCACACAATATTTTCAGTGCTACAAAAACACCTACCACATCCTATCTGACCAAATAACAACAAAGTAAATATCAATTTGGAAAAAGGGAAACTCAAGCAAATGCACAAAAATAACTAACAAAACCTCCAATACAAAAAAAATGAGCAGCATCAGTTTCCAAAGATCAGGGCAATTCTCTATGCAAATCTGACTTGTTATTGTTCCAGGTTCGTTGATCTTGCTGAAAGCTTTGCCAACCCCTTTTTGATTGATTAACTCCTGACAGCTCCAATGTGTGTGTATTGACTAGACTGACATTATCATTAAGAGGGGGTGGGTCCAGAGCGCTCGTGACAGTCAATTTCATTCGCCAGCATCCCCGGCTCGACAGCTGAGCTTCTCCCGCACACAAGCCCCCCTCCGAGCTCCAGGCTTGTGCTCGTCCGCCCACACATTCATCATCCTGAAGTTAATTGGTGTGGGCTTTAAGCAAATTTCTAACACCATCTAAAGGCACAGTGACACTGACTGCTGACCCACCGCCATACGGTACCTATTGATTAACCTGATGAAGCAGACGATTCTAATAGAATTCTCGGCAGGAGTGAAAATGTATTAGCCTTTACGGGGGAATATTTGCCTTCATCAATATGCAAGATGGATAGAGGGTAAGAATAAAACCTGGAGTTGTTTTTCTTCTGGGGTTTATGCCTCTGTTTGCTTTCACTGGCAACTGTTACCGACCCCCCAACTCCAATAAGAATAACGACCCCTGTTCTTAAACAATACACCTGCTATCAATCTAGGAAAAATCTAACCAAACTAAATTAATTAATTAATGTCAGCCACTAGTGCTTCACAGTCACATTACACTTTTTTTTTTTTTTTTTTTTACAGTACAAGCAGAGAAAATCAGTATTAATTATAATAAATGCTTATAAAACATATTATTGAACCATACAAAGAATTGAGGATATGACTACAGTAATTATTTTGTTGAATGGATTTCAGAAAAAAAGCTAGCACATCGTATCGATTCAAGAAAAATAATTACATGGGATATGCAATATCATTTTTAAAAAGCTAGCATGCTACTGTGATGTTTATCATACATCATTTTTCATATATCCATTTATACTATAAAACTATTCTTTATTGTTTAAAAAAATTAAAGGGGATGTGGAATCTGCATGAGAAAAATGACATGTATCGAACAATGTATTTTATTACAGAAATTAACCTATCCAGAGACAGCTCTGTGTTCATGTTCATCACCCCTGCACACATGATTCTTCCACATGGTAGTGGCACACATTCATCTTAAAGCTGAATGTATTTCCACCCAATAATGAATTCAAAGCAGTGACCCATCAAATGGGAAAAAAAAGCAATCTTGGATTGTGGCTCCACATTATCACTTTCCATTGCCTGTTCAAAGAAAGAGAGAGAGATCTCAATCAAGGGAGAATGGGCATTTGATGACAGGTAGCCCATCGTAGGGTTAATTAAACACTTGAGCTTAACACCCTCCCCATCATTAACCAAACGAAAACAGATCATTCAAGCCACACTCATCTTGGGATACACTATACACTTGTCTGAATGAAGGGGGTCCCTGGAGGTTACAATCTATTTAAATCTGATCTGGTTTATCAATTATTCTAGTGATTACATGAGGAGACTACTCTGGAGCATTATTCAAATGTATCCCCCTCACAAACAACTAGAAGTGACACAATCGCACATAAACTGGCAAAAATAAAAACAAAAACAAAAAAACTGCCTTCAAGAATTAAATAGCTGCTTTAAATGGACTTACTATGACGTGATCTTTGCAACTCAAGATCTCATGGAAGCATGAGCTGATTTGTAGATCAGCAGCCTTGTGGGTTTAAAAGCTGCCCAGATGAGAAAAGGGGTTAATGAAGCAATACCTCATCTAGTATAAAGGCAGGAGTGCTGGGACAAATGGGAATTTTTTTTTTTTTTTTTAAAACAGTATTTCGAAGGCAAAAACGCATGTCTGTGTATGCCAGAAATTACACAAGAGATACAAAGGTTAATCTCCCAGCACAAAAAGGTAGATTACTGCCCTCTTTTCCCAACGTGAACAGTATCTGACAAACGTAGCCTACATTATTTAAGGGGAAACTGATTTTTTTCATCTAAACCCATTACAGGGCAATTAAAATGAAGAGCTTGGGTGGCAGAAACTAACTAAAGTATCTTATCTCTGCTATGAAAGTAACATGTACTGCAGAAGCACCCTATTCACAAAGACTAATTTTATCTAAAGATATTTACTATGTCTGACTTAAATAATTAAAGTTTGATATTCATGAAACTCGTATAGACTGTTACACTGAATGAATAACAGCTTTATTTGAATGAGGGTGAGTTACATTATTGTTCTTAATGGCTTACATTATACAGAAAATATTCCTTTGATTGTGAATACATATACACAGTTTTCCGCATTGCCAATTTATACTGAATTTTACCGAAAAATTACAGGATTTTTATTTTTTTAAACTGGATGGTCGGTTTTTAGTGATTTATACCTGATTTTTGTCTATCATTCAATATTATCCTGGACTCCGACATTGTAATAAGCAGCCCTACACTGTACCCTAGATACAGCAGATGTTTAGACGTCAGAGGATCAAATAACGTTCAACTGTGGTGCTCTGTCACGTCATAAACACACGATCACCTGATTACGTTGGCCAATCAAAAAGTCTGATTATTGTGGCAATTGCTGGGCGTAGTAACTACTAGCTTTATCAAAAACTAAATTGAAATAGTTACACAAAAAATTTATATTTTTAGTGGATGAAGAATGGGGAGAAAACGTAAATCAGTTTATGATTATTCAAATGAAAACGAATGTTTTGAAGTATACAAAAAGCAAAAATAGCAGAAGTGGGTCAGATGAGGAAGAGGATGCATAGCGTTGCAAATACTGCTGCATTGAGGTACATGCTCACACTGACAATAAAAGAACATACTGAAAAATAAACACAAACTAAAACAAGAAAGTGAACAGAGACAAGCAATCAATTTATGTGGCTTTTACACATGCTAAAACACTGCCTAACGCCGACAATCTAATCGTAAATATTTGACAGAAAATGGTGCGGCTTTAGTTGGTAAACTTACATGGAATGCATTGATGGAAATGTCCAATGTGATTTCTGACGCGTCTCCCGATGGCTTGCACCATCCAGTTCTGTCAATTATCTTTTCTTTTTATGATTTCAAGGCGAATAAACCTGGCTTGTTTTGTGCGGATGTCATGTTCATACCTTCTGTAGTTACTGTTTGTCAGCACAGCGATTGCCCAAACGTTCGCAAAGTACCAGTTAACTTGGGAAAATGTGGCTTAGACTTGCAGATTTGCTTTATCAGACATGCCAGGGACAGTAAACCTAATGAGAAACCAGAACTGCTACACATCATATTCCACATGTAAAGTTTTTCACCCTGATTTTTACAGATGTTTCAATTCAAAACTATTTTAACCCCATTTTAATATATGTAAAAAAACTTTTTTTTTTTTTAAAGATAAAAACCAAAAACGCGGAACACTACAGTAGGAAAAGTGACTAATTTAAAAAAATCAATTTCCATCAAACTTAAATAGAAACACTAAATGAATAATCATATTGGAAATATGTTAAAGAATTCTCAAAAAGAAATAGTGCTGGGACGAACACAGGATTTTCATGTTCGGTTATTCGCTCAATTTAACTATTTGTTCATTTTCAAAAAGTAATAAAAGCCATTATATTGCTCTGAACGCAGGCAGGGGCAGAGGGGCGTGGCCCCTGTGTGTGTGCCTATTTTACAGCAAGATGTTAGACTGAGTAACACGTTAAAGTAAAGAAATATATAACAATATATCCCAGGAGTAAAGAATAGGTTGTGTAGGGCTTACTTTACCACCGTGAATTAACTACAACACAATGGATGCCAAATAGCAGCTCAAGTTAAACGTTGTTTTGTTTATTCCTGAAATAAATAGTACATAAAGTTGAACCCGCATTTTATTTATTTTGTACTTTCTTCATTCCTTGTCATTGCTGTTTCTTCACAGTAAAACAGTGGCCATAGACACACTTTCATAAAGTAATAACATGAGGTTCTCGTGCCTTTTTGTAGCTGAACAAGCAAACAACTGAAATTTAACTTTAAACACTTCAAATAAAACAAAAGTGGAAATGGCGTTGTAAAATGATGGGGGGGAAAAAATCTAAAAAAAAATCACTGTTTTGGTTCTCGTTTATACATTCCACATAACAAAGTCACAACAAAAAATATACAATAAAAAATAAAAAAATAAAAATACTGGGCACTGTTTAAGCGAGCCATGTCAGAAAGACGTGCTTGTCTTTTCTATCCAATGAGATTATATAGATAGATATATTAAATCTCACATATCACATGGAACATTTTTTAAACTGTCGCGCAACTAAATAAGTGCAAGGTATTTGTCATTTCAAGAGAATACAAATCTGTTTTTTGTATCCGAATACATGTAAAAAAAAAAAAATAATAATTCAGGTATTTGTCCCAGCACTAAAAACATATTCCCAAGAGATGTGCAATAGCTCCAGAGACCACTAGATAGCAGCACACTACAGAGAAACACACTCTTCTCCTGCCCTTGGATGTCACTTCAGTACATAATGCTGACTGTGATTCCAAAGACCAATTACTTCAAGGGACAGGAGGACACAGACAAACAAAGAAAGGAGAATGAGAGACAAACAGAAGATACACGGGTATTACAAAAAACAAACAAACAGGGAAAACATATTTTGGGTATGCCCCAAACAAAGCACTGGGGAGATGTTGAAAGTGATAGAGGTCAATCACACAGAAGAAACGCAGCCAGCATGACCTTGTTGCCGCCTGTATTATCATTTACAGGCAATCCTAGATTGGTTACATTTCTTCTGTTGGCTTCTACAATGGAATGAAATTAAAGCCCTGGACTGTGCGACTGAAGCACATATCCAATTTGTGTTTCCATCTTGGAAAACATAAGGCTTCCTGGGCCCTGGGGCAGTCATTTAAACTCAAAGAGTCCTGACATTTTCACTGGCAAGCATGCTGGACAGAATGACCCTAATACAGACCCTGGCCTGTCATGTCAATCAAATAATGCAGACATGATGTTCATCTCAATATGAGAAGACAAGAGTGAAACTGCAAGAGATGTAATTAACCCTTCAAGGAAGCAGTTTTAAAATGCAGATGAGATGTACCAATACAGTATGATGCAGTTGCCAAAGGGGATGAGGGTCGTAGATCTGGCCAAATCACCAACCATGACTTGCCTTTCCCTCTTCCAAGATGGGGAAACATGCTTAATTACCGTCAAATGCAGCACTAACTATCACTTCAGAGAATAAACATGCCCTTAAAGCACAGCCTGGTTTCATGATCAGCTTTACATACTGTAAAAACTCAACAAGGGATTGATGAAATAACATGTGTTGTATTTCCATCTGCATCATGAACCCAGTCTTTAAAACGCAATCTCATCTCATTCAAAAAGAAATGCGAGGCTGCCACCAGTTCAATCAACTACATATTCAACCTACAAGCAGACAAAGATCAAGTCAAAGATTGCATTTTCGTATGATTGCCATATGTAAATTAATTCCCCTGTTCTGCCTGCAGTACAAGTTTTCAAATACCTCCCTCTTAATTCCTTCACATTGGATGCTCATTACATACATTTTCCCTTCAGTGTGAGTGTAGCAGGATAGCGTCAGGAATGAGACCTAGAGGCTAGAAACTGCAGTTAAAGTGCGTATGTGCATGTTTATTTAACAAACACACAAAAAGACAAAAAATGAACAAGGCCAAAATAAAAGGCTTAAACAAAACAATTCTAATGTCTGGCAGGGCATTCGCCTTCACTGACCAAGTTACTAAACATTTACCAACAACACAGTGTGCACACTCCCCAAACTCCCACCCCCAGGCAAAGGATTTCTCCTTCCTTATATACCATGTGGCTGGAGCCTAATTAATCATCAGTTATTAAATTAAGCTCCAGCCACATTCTCACATGTATTCTGGCAGGGAGGATTTTAACCCCCTCACTACTGGAACCAATTGAAATTTGTTTGATCAGGATCTGCTGCTGATGGAAATGAATGGGATCGCTCATCTCGGTCCCTCTGACCAATGAAAATAATTTGTGACTCAGCTCTTACTCACTATTAAGAAATTTTAAATCAAGACACTCAAGAAGCACTGAAGAGACAAAAGAGAAAACCCTTGAGGGACAACACAAAGATGCTTTAACATCTGTTCACAGAGATTTCTCTTGTAAATAACAAAGAAAACAAAATCGCTGTGTCACATATTTTGTCATTTATTCAGCTGTTTTTCTACAAACAGATCACCAAATTAATATATTTAATTCAAAGACGACAGAATTCTGGGGCAACAAACTAAACCGCTTCAATTTGCAAGAACGACCTTAATAAATGCACAGAATAAAATGTGAATTAAAAGTTGCGTTTTGATGTCAATCATTGTCACAAAAATAATATTAAAAGAAAATGAACTAATAAAAAAGACAAGAATGCACTCTAAACCTATTTAATGTAAAACTTAAATATACCTGCAACAGTTACTGAAGTTCCTCAAAACATGTCAGGTATGCAAATCTGTACTAAGGGGAAAAAACTAAATGCCATAATGAACATAACATGCTCTCTCCTTTTTATATACTACTCACACTGGATACAAGTAAATGTATTTAATTCCTGGTTCACCATTTAAATATAAATCTGAAAACAAAACAAAACTCATGAATAAGATAATGGAAAGATTTTCCAGCCTAAGGTAACTGTCCTAGGAGACTGTCTGGCTCTAATAGTTGTAGTATGTCAACACTAACGTACCCATGCATTGAGGATATTAAAACAAATACTCAGACAGAACATTAATACTAAACAGTGGTACATACAGCAACACAACTGTTTACATTGCATATAAAACGGTGATGGGCCGCAGGGAGAGATACAGTACAAACAACAAAGTGCAATAAAGTACAAAGAAATTAAACGCTTGCATGTCAGTGTGCATAAGCAGAAATTAACTGAACTATAAAAAAAAATGAAGTAGACCTAAGTGTGGTGTAATAATACACTGAAGTCACAATACAGTACATATCAACTTAAAAAAAAAAAAAATACAACCAAAACTAAATACAGCACACTGAAAATACCTAAGAAATAAGTCCATCAGCATATCAATACATTCATTTGGCTATATTTACAAACCTCTACCAAACACAACCTTTATTCATCACTGCACCCAAACCTACTAAAAAGAGAAGAGATGAGATGGAAGGGTTGCAGTCAAAAAAAAAGAAAGGAGGAAAGCAGGAAGAGAATGATGATGTGTGCATTTGGCAAGGTGGATAAGTGAACTAAAACACTATATATCAATTCAAACTAGGCTTGCATGTTCCCTAGTGAGGATCACCGAATTACAATGAGAAGTTCCCAGCTGGGTCTTGGGGACTGGAATGAATGCTAGCCTCCTTAAAAAAAAAAAAAAAAAAGAAATAACCAAGATCAGCTGCATCACTAATAAGGGTTCCTTAGAAACTGCTGAATCCTGAGCTTGTCGTGACAGGCATACTGTAGACCGTTCAAGAGGTGGAAACCCATACTGGTCCAACGGACTGCTGCACTACTTCTACCTATCCTCAGGAAAGCCTGTTCTAACAGAAGTGGGGGGTGGGTGGGGGTGTAATGGGTGCTGGAGAGAGTACCTGGAAAGCTGTCAGTGTGCCGGTCCCTGGGGTGTGCAGGCATCGCAGCGAAGGCATGCTGTCCGCCAGGCTAGAGCAACTCAACCACAGAGACCTGGGCACAGAGCACTGCAGAGAGAGGACAAGCATGAGATGGGATAGAATGAAAGAGAGAGTGGCAAGAGCACAGCTACAGTCAGCATGCCTCACTTAGCTAGACTTTCATACAGCTACAGTAACAAATATGGGAGATCAGTTGGAAGGGATAAAAGATCATTAAAAAAAATAACAATACATAATTACTGCTGCTTGATGGGGGAACCACTTTGAGAACTCGAAAACAACAAGCCTGTATGACCTGGCTGTACATGGAGAGTTTTGACTGGGTGCATCATTATACCACTGCATCATAAAATTTTATATATATATATATATATATATATATATATATATATATATATTCAAATGTACTGGAAATTGAATTACAGAAGTTTATATGTGCAGAAGTTTTATATAAAAGTAACATAGAACTATTTTAATCAGACAAGGCTTGCACCTGGATTAAGTGATACTAATATATCAAAGTACTACTTAAAACACAGTCACAGAAAAAATAAAATAAATAAGACTTTTGATTTGAATGGTGACTCACCAAAGGTTTATTTTAGGATGTGTGTGCCACAGTTTGGCATATTCAAGAGCACTGATTGTTTATCAAGAACCATATAGGTAGGTCTCTTTTGAAAACACTAATCTGTGAGATTTGGAATTAGCAATCTTCTGAATTCTGAATGATGAGATCCTGCATATATAGTGCTATAGGACAACTACTCTCCATAATCTTTTTACAGAATCCAGGTCTGAAAAGACTTTTACATAAATGCTTTAGGCGCTAAGATTTGAATATTTAAAGTTCATTACTAAATGCAAAGCCATTGTGGTTATTTATTTTATTTTTTTTAAGCTAGTCTGTCCAGATCTAGAAGTGTGTCCTCCGAAACACAATTAAATAATTCAATCAACATACCAGAATGCAGAACTCATTGGTACCCTGATCTTCAGCTGATTATTTGCATTACCATTCACCTAAGATACACCATGATGTAAAGAGATTTGTACAAACACTGGTATCAGTTATCAACACAGTAATAGTACTTTGCTTTTAGGCATAAACACTTAACCTTTTCATATTAATTCATGATGTACTTAAATTAAATCATTGTCCTGTCGAATATTTATTTTGTCCCATCAGGTCACGTTTATCTAAAGGCTGTTAATTGTAAACTTCTGACCCCGTGACCCTTCCTTAAAGTGACGACACGGTACATACAGGATAGGTACTTTGAACTACAGCAGACGCAGCTGTCCGTACACCCTTTAAAAACCACAAACGAGGTTTATTCGCATTTAGCCACAAGAGTTATATTTTTAGTTTTTGTAAAAAAAAAAAAAAAAAAGTTATTGACTGCTTAAATAAAAACAAGCCATCGTAGATGATCTGTATCTCTGATTTCAATGTTTCTAGTAAAAGGATTGGGTAGAATATTTTAAATCATCTCAACATGTTCTGACTGTTTAGAATGCAAGCAAAACGAAAGGTAAACATCATAGGCCATGGCATGGGATATTTCTGATCTGAACATGAAAAGGGGCTTCAGTTTATTGGAGAACCATATATAATACGTTATTTTATACACCTAAATATATGCCACTATTACGTAATGCTTTGAGAATACTAAAGGTAAAAATGAAATATATATATTTGTGTTATTAAAAGACAGATTTGAATTTTTTTTCCTGTAAGCAGAACAATCCAAGATGGCGGCGCTGGGTTTCTCTCTCCACCGGTCCTGTTTCTGTAACACGAACCGAAACCAGCAGACCCAAACTAAACTAACTAAAGCGTGTGTTGTTTTTTTTTCAGGAACAGAAACAAATAGCTATGTTGTCTTCTCACCATAAATTTTAAAGCCTTCTCTTGCAACACCGCCTCTGGTTCCATCGTCCGTCTTATATCCGGGACTACCAGCACTCTCTCAGCCCCGGGATCTGCGTCTCTTCATCGCCGCAACCACAGACAGGAAAATCCGTTCAACCTCCCTGTCGCTCCAACGGAACTGTGGGATTTGTAATTTGTTATAGTGGCTGAAAACTGCTCGTTGGTTAGAGTAGGTACTACAACTCCCAGTTTCACTACAAAGAGAAGCGGGGCATGCTGGGAGTTGTAGTGTTTTCTATTTTTGTATTGACAAATTTGCAATTTTACAATGTACATGTTCATTTTCGTGAAACAAGATTGGGAATACAAATGTTGACTCTTATGTCGAGATCAGAAGATAATATAATACATTTTTTATTTTTGTTTTTTCTATGTACTCAATGAGCCACAGCGAATAACTAATGTTAATTAGGTGAATGTGACTTGCAGTCGGAATCCATGAAAACGTTTCTGTATTAATAAAATGCAAATACCAAAATAAAATGTTGACATTATGTACAAAAATAAGTGGCAGAGCGCCAGTGGCACCGCAGCACAAACACATTGTAGAAGCATGGTGGCCCACCACAGGATGCAGGTTCTGGAGAGGTACACGTGGTACTGAGAGTGCAGTTTACAGGTGTATTTTAAGTCACAATCTACATCATGAATACTTTACCCGTTTTTCTTTCAGCTGTCAGCCGTTATAGTTATAGTCAAGGCTTTATTTATGCTTGAGAAAAAAAATATATATATATAATGCATTATAGAAAGTGTACAGTTTATGATGAATTGATACATTAATAATATAGTATGCATAAACCGAGTTCAAAGTATGATTGAGTAGTACAGTATTATGCTTTGCTTGACTCCCCTGCGTGTTTTAAAGGTGTGCACGTTATACAAAGGGTGTGCATTATACAAAGGGTGCACAATGCACCGGGGTGTACGCAATACACAGGATCACCTTTTCTGTAGCGGTGAAACTTGGTTTAATTTAGCATTCGTTACTGAGGGTATCAGAATCTGAGGGTACAGTTTATGGAGGAATCTGTCTGCCTGTCTGTATGTCAAGCTTATATTTTTACAGGTACTCTACATAGTGGACGTTGGTCACAATGAGCATACAAAGATATTTAGTGAACTCAGGTGTGACTGTAGTACAGTGTGCAAAAATACTCCAACCTGATCTCCACAAAACAGCAAATATGTTTTTTTTTCTTGCTAGGCCAGCATATAACTATATCTGTGTTGAAAATAATAAAAAGAATAAAATAAAAGCGAAGCCTCATGAAACTGTAGCTGATCCACCTGCAAAAAACAATGCATTTATAAAAGAATCAACAAAATGAGGTGTATGATTTTTCTTGATTGATGCCGACAGAAGATTCGATTATTTATAGCCGGGCAGCTGTGCTGGAAGATTCATCCTCTGTAGGAATCCGATTGTACAGCAGAAACGCGCAGGAACAGAGCTATGACTAATGGCTCCTTTACATATAAATGAGCGCTCACGTACCAGGAACTGTAAAAGCACAATAACTCAGTTGACAGCTGATCTCTTTATCATATGCATAGGCAAGCAGCCTATTCATTTTTAACAGACAAATACAGAGTGTTTTTTTTCCGCAGTTCTGTTTTTTTACACAGTGAGCACAGAGCATAAAATATGCATTTTTTCAGCTCATTCATCGATTATAGAGTGCAGCTTTGCATAGCTAGAGGTTATTTCATATCAGCTTAATAAAGCAGTGTTCATTTTTTTTGTTGGATTGATTACCAATTGAAAGCATATGCTTCTATTTTTTCATGTTTAATCATTTTATGGTAACAAAATACTGTCATATAGAAAAACAAGAATATAGGATCATATAATGCTACATTAAGCAATATATAAATGGGGACACAGAACAGAGAATGAATCATATATTCTGACAGCCTCAATTAGAGATGTTAAAAGTTTAAAGTTGAAATGTTTAATGTTAGCAATTGTTAAACATTTAGAAATGTCCCTAAACTTGGCTTTCCTAAAGGAAACAGTCGAGGAATCAATCTCACCCCAGGTAGTTTATTATGAACCAGGTAGTGGGAAAGGGGGGTTAGCCTGGACGTCACAACTCCAATACAAAAGTTGGCTTGAACCCGTGTCTTTGTAGGCGCACAAGAATGTACACTCACATGCTCAGTATGAGTGGGATGTGTCTGGCTGCACACCTCACAAAATCCTTTGCTTTCTCTCATGGTTGAATTGTAAATTTAAACTGAAATGTAATTTGTTAGGCAATCACCTCACCACAGGAGACTGAAGAAAATGATCCTTCAAACTCATTTCACAAAGACTTTGCCTTGCATAATTTAACATAAATACAGCCATATACACAGCTCCAGATAAAAGACAAGTATATGTACAGGCTATGGGCACATTATTAGGAGCGGTTTGGAGGTAAAGTGGCCAGATCTTGAGACAATATTATGCAGAGGAGATGGACTGTGTGACTCTGTGATAAATAAAGACTGGAGGAGTTTGCTGAAAGTTAATTGGATGTAAAATGGGTAGAAGATAATATTGATCAATGTTTGAAACATAATTGAGTTGGAACGCCTGTATCTTAGAAACCTGGGAAAATCATATATATTAGTATATGTAAGCACTGCATACAGTAGCATACAGCCACATTCGGAATTAGGTTATAAAGCATTTTCTTCTCTCTTAAATCTTTACATTCTGACATACCACTATTCATTCACACATATGTACACACATTGTTGAAAGCACATTTAGTTTGGTTCTGACACTCGCTGTTAATGACTGAAATGTACTCACTGTGACATTATTGTTACACACTGTTGTGTATTAGCTTTAGAAAATAGGAGATGAAATGGAGAGTACATAATTAGAACTTCTGTTACGATGAAATTTCAGTTTTAGCGTTACCATGGTTACTTATTAGACAAAGAGAGAATGGAGTAAAACCTAGTTTTATCAGATGGTGAAGGTCATGTTTAGCACTAATATGTTAGGTTTATGATGGTAAATGTGTGTTGAACCCACATCTTCTTGTCTTACACCTCTAACCAATAAGCTACTGTTCTGATCTACAGTATACTGGTCTCCTCAATAGGTGCTTGAATAAACAAACAAATAAATGACCCATGGAGTTTCTCTGATTGGAAGCCACTTTAAATAGTGACAGCTACACATTTAAGTGATTTCCATTCAGTGCACACCCAGAGAGAGAAAGCAAACCCAATCTTGGTATCTATTGATTTTGATTGTCACGTGCCAATTGTCTGTGTTAATAGCAATCCATGCTGCTTGCAGATCTCAGTGCAACCCACAGCAAAAGGCAATCAGAATCCCTGTCAACTCGCTAATTCGGACAATATAAAAGTGGTAATGGAATTCACTGCAGGATTACCCAGCCTGTCCAATCGGCTGGCATCTCGGTGACATATCTCTCCAATCGGCTGAATTTAACACCCCATCTAATTTACGTCGTGTAGTGAGCAGGAATGAAATGTTAATAAAGAATCTCTGCATCTCGTCACCTTAACCACAGCCTCAGGCTCCCAGGCATCTGTCAGGGAGAGAGGAGAGAGAGAGAGAGAGAGAGAGAGAGAGAGAGAGAGAGAGAGAGAGAGAGAGAGAGAGAGAGAGAGAGAGAGAGAGAGAGAGAGAGAGAGAGAGAGAGAGAGAGAGAGAGAGAGAGAGAGAGAGAGAGAGAGAGAGAGAGAGAGATTGCAGCTATAAATGGCTGCCCCATTCAGAGTTTTTTTTTTTAGCCCACATCATACCCTCTTAAGAAAAAGTAGACAACTGCACCATGAGTCATATACAAAAATATGCATTCACACAAAATAATTATTTTTCTATGGAGGAGCGGCATTACTCCAGAATTTCAATTTCTTGCTCTAGTCACTAAACCCCAGCGGTAAACATTGGATTTTGTCAAAATTGGGGAGGAGACTATGACATGAATGTTTTTTTTGTTGTTTTTTTTTTTTTTTTTTTTAAATAATTTGATGCACTTGCCTGGAGGAGAGCTTTGGCAATACTGTGTTTGTCGTTCTTAGGAGTATCACCTAGCAATACTTTCCTAAACTCTTAATTGAATAATAATGAATGAATGAAGAATGAATACTATTTGTCAAATTTGACAGTCCATTACTCACCCTTCTACAGTGGCATATCCGACCCGTGAGGGCTCGGTACAGTACAGGTACGGGTGGTTCTCCAATGGCTATTTGTCGAGCCGAGCGAGAACCAAACTGTGAAACTCCAGCCTCACAAGACATCTGAATCCGACTCAGAGCCAAACTAGGCCAGGGCAGGGTTAAGGATTTAAACAAACAAACAACATGGTGGGCAGCGAGTGTGATGAGAGAAAAGTGCAGGCTCTAGTTTCTCTGTGGGCAGATAGAAGTGTTCAAGAAGATCTGTAATCATGCGTCAGAAATGAGAACGTTTATGCCTGAATTTCTGACGATTTGAAGCAAATGGATATAAACCGCGGGTACGGTACACTCACACACTTAAAAACACAAAATTCTACCAAATTTCTCATCCTTGACCATTATTATATTAATATAAATAAAAAAAAGTAAAATAAAACAATTCTAAACTTATTTACAAAAATATTGTGGCGGTGTCAAGAAGGACAAAATGTCAATGTCCCCTTTCGCCCCATCGGCACCAGCTCCACCATCACTGTCCGCAACTGGGCAGTGGTCACCTCTGCCGGAGCCGGACCCAACTGGCTTTATTGTAGGATGTCCAGCCGCACAAGGGTGACCGTTGAGCCTGTATCGACCAGGACGGAGCAGGGCACCCCTTCGATACGGATCGGAACATGACAGTGGTCGCCCACCGAAGTCCTCCTGACCACCATCACCGGGTTGACTGGCTCCGCTGCGACAGGGGTATGTGGCAGGGTCCGCCTTCTCCTGTTCAAGTGGACCCCTGGGAATTTTCCGGCATCGGACAGGGGCCCATAGGTCCCTCAGGATGGGGCCTCGTCAGCCATTCGGCGCGGTGATGACCAGGCCGTCCAGAGCCCCAGCAAAGGAGAGGTTGCCATGGACTGGCTCCCGGGTTATGGGCCACTACTGCTCTAAGAAGAGCGACCACCTCTGGGAGCCATGCCGTTGGCGCCTCACTGGGGACGAACAGCCCTGTCTCAAGCTGTGTCGTCCGCAATGCTGGTCGACTTCATTCCACTGAGCCCTGCCTCTCCGTAGCCCAGACCACTCATGCGCTAGCTCCACGGCCTCCTGGAGGCTCTGGGGCCTGAGTAGACAAACCTGCGCCCGTAGTTCTCCGGTCCCAATAGCCTCCACAAACTGGTCCCTGGCCAGCTCCTCCTGTATATTGGAAGGCATGTGGACAAATGCGCGTTGGGTTAGTATCTCTATGGCAGCCGCCAGCTCTTGGAGGGACTCCCCTGCCCTCCTAGTCCGGCCTCAGAGTTGATTGTGCAGCATCCCTGGCTGTTGGCCAAACTGACTCCGGACCTCACTCAGCGCCGCGTAATCAGCCTGCTGCTCTGTGGTGAGGGTCAGTAGGCAGGGCGGAGCACCGTCCGCCAGACACCCGGCAAGTTGGCTAGCCTTTTCCCCCCTGATCCATCCTTCAAGTTGGGCCACCAGGTTGAACTGGGCATGGAAAGCGTCCCAGTCGACCTTTCCATTGAAGCAGGGGGTCTTGACTCGACTCCGCTTGCCGCTGTGCGTTGTCGGGTCGGCCACTGCCCCATTTCCTCCTCTAGCGGACCTTTTGGTCCTGAAAGCCCACACTCAAACTCCCTTTCGGATGCCGGTCTCCACGCCGCCAGTGGAGAGAAGATCGACTCCTCCTGTGGTTCCTTCTTGAACACCCACGGATCGGAAAAATGAAAGGGGGCGGGGCCCCAGCCTGACCACGGTTAACCTCGCTGGATGGAAAAGTACAGGCTGACCACGCCCCAACCCGCGGGGTGCGCTCTTCCGGGTTGTTAACAAGCAGTCAGCGTGCTGACCCTGCCCATCTCACCAACACGCCTCGGGATCTGCCGTTACAATATAGTAAAACAAAATCCAGCTGTACCATACATATAACTATGGCTCTTGTTGCGCTCGCACAACTTCTTTTTTTAAGCACCCAAATAAAAAAAAAACAACTCTAGAAAAAACAACAACTATCTGGGATATCTTTGGCAAATCATATTTTTTAAAACCTTCTTTTGTCCCCTTCAGCAGAACTAATCGATCTTTATTAAGTTGATATAATCAGTAGAGTTTGTGGATTATAAAGTAATTCCTGAATATATTTACAAAATATACAAGATACAGCTGTACCGTTGGTCTATTAATTTTTGAACACTATTTGTTTGCACATCTTTTCACAAATTGAGCTTATTCATAACAATAATTAATAACAACTGTTTTTCATTGCGTGTGAGGTCAGTGGCACGGCTCGGCTCTCCAGTGGAAAAACAAACCAGGCTCTCCTTAACCACACCGTGAGAGCTCGGTACGGTCCCAGGTGGCTTGGTTCTGAGGCATAAGTAGCGGGGTTCTGAAAAATATAACGTTACCCATCCCCACGTGTTGCTACAACTGTTTAAATAACGTACCTGGAATTTTTATTTTCATTGTTAACATTCTGACAACTTTTTACACTTTATTAGTTTGTGAATAAAAAATCTTGGTCGTCTGTGCAATTTCACAACATCAGTTCCTGTGTCTCTCCGTTGGTCAGTGGATTACCCACAACCCTTTAAAAAATGGAATATAGGCCACTGCTACTTTTATTTTTAGATCCATTGTCTATAAACAACAGCAAAGTAATATGAGATTATACTCTAGCATTGGACAGCAACTGTGTAGTTTGTGTTCACAATAGCATCCTGACTGCAGTGACAATACTGGTAACGTCCTGTATCAATTCACTCCATATATTTACTGCAGAACTCTCTCTTTCAGCAGAACATCACCAGCCCATAAAGAAGGACCTTATATGTAAAGAATGTCAATGCGTTATGTAACACAGGCAAAGAGAAAGGGAGGCAAACAAGCATCAAGTGAGTGTCATGTTGCATTGCTTACAAGCTATTAATCAGGCAAGTGCAATCAGTCCCATGTGTAATTTAAAAGCAACGCTGTATCCTGCACTGCCTTGCGCTGAATGCATACAGTACATGATGTGGTGTTTTCTGCAAGTATTGACACCTTGCCCTATCGGATAATCAGTGAATAAGTGTTACTGTTTATTGACTGAGTAAAACATAATGTTCCAATTGCAGTACATAGTTCTACCACTAACACAAAATAACAGTTTACAATATCTAACAATATTATTATTATTATTATTATTATTATTATTATTATTATTATTATTATTAGTGACTGAGTGTGAGTGTTACAAAAACATGTTACTAAGGCATTTAAAGCAACCCTTTTAACTAATAACATGATGTTATAAATAACATTATTGTGTAAAGATTTACACTATTATTGTCGTAAATATTGTGATACAGTAATTCAATGTTATGTAACACAATTTTTGTTCCTGGGTAGTAAGTGTTATTTCCTAATTGCTTATGCCTCAGAAGTATAGAAAATGGCTATTATTCCCCACAAACTTTGCTTTTGTGACCAGGACAGTGATATTTTGAAATTGACCTATTTCCAATGAGAAAACGGGCAAATTTGTGTCTTTTCGTTCACATAAAGTCAGAAAAAAACAACATATGAATCCAAATTAACATGTATTTATACTAAAGTAATACAAAAATGACTACAAAAGATTTAGAAGTGAGTAGTTTTTCGAGATTTACGATTATACTGTAAATCACTTTCACGAATCAGCCCCCAAATGTAGTCTCCCATCATGTTCTCGTTATACTGTCCTTGGTAGCAGCGTTCAAAGTCCAGTATATCCTGGTGGAAGCGCTCGCCTTGCTCCTCCGAGTACGCTCCCATGTTCTCCTTGAATTTATCAAGATGAGCATCAAGGATATGGACTTTGAGGGACATCCTACAGCCCATTGTGCCGTAGTTCTTCACCAGAGTCTCAACCAGCTCCACATAGTTTTCGGCCTTGTGATTGCCCAGGAAGCCCCGAACCACTGTGACAAAGCTGTTCTAAGCCGCTTTCTTCTTACTAGTGAGCTTCTTGGGGAATTCATTGCACTCCAGGATCTTCTTTATCTGTGGTCCGACGAAGACACCGGCTTTGACCTTTGCCTCAGACAGCTTAGGGAAGAAGTCTTGAAGGTACTTGAAGGCTGCCGACTCCTTATCTAGAGCTCTGACAAATTGTTTCATAAGGCCCAATTTGATGTGCAGTGGTGGCATCAGCACCTTCCGGGGGGTCCACCAGTGGCTCCCACTTGACGTTGTTCCTCCCCACAGAGAACTCGGTCCGCTGTGGCCAGCCCCGCCTGTGGTAGTGCGCCTTGGTGTCCCTGCTGTCCCAAAGGCAAAGATAGCAGGGAAACTTGGTAAAACCGCCATCAGGAATGCCACCATTTTGAAGTCTCCTATGACCTTGATGCCATCTCAGAAAAATGCAGATATGTATCCACTTAGGCAGCTGGAACTAAACTGAACTGGTGGATTTAAGGCCCCTGTATTTATATTACTATTTATATTACTGGAAAGTTCTAGAAAGTTCTAGAAGTTACTCCAAGTTTACTCAGCACTGAATCTATCTGGAATGTTCTGGAAAATAGGTAAATTTCAAAATATCACTGTCCTGGTCACAAAAGCAAAGTTTGTGGGGAATAATAGCCATTTTCTATACTTTTGAGGCATAAGCAATTAGGAAATAACACTTACTACCCAGGAACCAAAAAAAAAAAAATAATAATTGTTACACGGTATCAGCAACCATTAATAACACATTTATAAATGTTTCATAAAGGTATGTCTGCATGCATGCATGTCTGTCTGTCTGGATGTAGGTATGTATGTATGTATGCATGTCTGTCTGTCTGTCTGTCTGTCTGTCTGTCTGTCTGTATATATGTATGTATGCATACATGTATGCATGCATATATGAGTGGGTCCATTTGTGAATGAATACCTACCCAAACATGCTGCAGTTTTCTTGAACAGTTGTGAGAATGCGTTTACTGTCTGCCTGGCTCGTCAAGCTGACAGCTGCCCCACACTCTCTCCTCAGCACGCCTGTGAACAGTCCTGCTGAGACCTTGCAGGAGGACACTTACCTGAGAGAATGGCCCTTCTGTTGACTGAGAGTGAAGCTTCATCCTTAGATAACGCCTTGGGCAATGTTAAATGTTTCTTTTGTATGACGCGCTTCATCCATAATCCGAAATGAACCCCCCTCCTCATGCATACAAGCTTTATGCTGCACACCTAAAGATATCCATCAATGATATATTATAAGGACTATGCAATGTCAGGAATTTTATATGTAAAGCTGAGGATGACTCTTGCATTTTTCTCAGGCCTTTCACAAGTTTGTTATCTTCAGCTGTTATTTATTGTTTAGTGATTAATTTATCAAGGATATGACATTATTAATATTTTTTAAAGTGTTCCGGGCACCAGTCTATTTGTCTGTATTTATGTTGCAATTTTGTTATTTGTTACATAAATTACATAGAGATTACACTAAGATTCAATCAACACAAAATGAAAGCGCATCCCTACATTTTTGAAGAGGCAATATTTTGGATTGTTTGCAATGGCCATGTCAAAGCTGTTAAGTTAAGAAATACAACCGGCTGAAATAAAAAGTGTGTGTGTTTTATTTTTCTGAGAACTGGCTGTTTGAGAATTACAACGACTTTAAGTGCTGTTGTCATTTGTGGGGTTTAAAATGTCAAAACGCTGCCTGCAGCGCTGCGCTGAGATTAAACCGCACTGTGAAGGTTACGCATGACATTTCTGATAGGTTGACGTGCTGGCAGAAAGGAGACGGCACTTTGCCAATCTCTTTGTATTTAAAAACGCATTTTAATAGGAGAATCTGGAATGGTTCCAATGACCAGGTGTCCAGTAATATAAACAGGGAAGGTTCCATTTGCAGAATATTGTGTTATTCACCTTTCAGCAGTCACCAGCTAAATGGCATACAGGTCACTTTATACAAGGGGGATACAGGCTTGAGCCCTGAACAGGAGCTGATCACATTCAAAAAATAATATACTGCTTATTCATATCTGTTATCTGTGTATTTAAAAAGAAAATATAGCGCTCCTTCTTTGCTATGCTGATTGAGTTTAACAGTTAGGTCATGTTAATTGGAATAAATGACACTCAGATCAAACAAACGCTGTTGGAGGCCACTTTTATGTTATCAACATACATGTAATCAGTCAAAGCTTTCCACTTTGACCGGAAATGAAATATTTGAAATATTTATTACTTAGCAGACGCCCTTATCCAGGGCGACTTACAATTGTTACAACATATCACATTATACATTATTTCACATACAATTACCCATTTATACAGTTGGGTTTTTACCTCAAACTAGGTAAAGTACCTTGCTCAAGGGTACAACAGCAGTGTCCCCCACTGGGGATTGAACCCACAACTCTCCGGTCAAGAGTCCAGAGCCCTAACCACTACTCTACACTGCTGCCCGGAAGACCTGTAAGAGCTTCATAACAAGGCATGCATTGGTCTGAGTTTCATAACAAGGCATGCATTGGTCTGAGGTTCGATGTGCATTGGAATTTAAAAGTTTCCACTAGTTGGTTGTGATTCATAAGTTAAAACATATGACACGTACATAAATACAGCTCTCATAATTCACATCGTACTCATGTTTTTATAATTAGTGGAATGTACACCTCAAGGCCAAGCAAAACAGGCCATTTTAAGGGGTGTAATCTCACATTCATAAATTGTAGAATTCAGAGGCCAGCACTGCAAAGAAGCCTCTTTGTTAACAACTCAGCCTTTATATCGGCTGCTCATACCTGGACATTGAAATTTCCACCAGTGTTGTGTGTCAGCCTCTAGTGGAGTGGCGAGGTAGTGCTACAAACACAGGTGTCACATCCAGTCCGTCCTGGTTTTGACACTGACTGACTCTGAATGCGAGAAGGCAAGGAAGTACGAAGCCATGTAATGTTCCTGGATCCTGGAGACACCCTTGTTTCTGCAATCCTGCACATGGCTGGGTGCCAAGGTAGAGCACTCATCTCCCCAGGCAGCCCACAGCTTCCCTTTCATTAGTATGCAAAGAATGTCATTGCTGGGAGAGCGAACGAGTGAAGGAAAGACAGTCTTTTATTCATGGCTTCCGTTATTACAGGCTGAGAGAGATTCACATTATCGTAATGTGAAAGTCAGCGCTCTGAGATGATGCCCCCGAGCCAGCCCCCTGATTGGCTGCTGAGCGCGTGCTGTATTTATATGTAGAAAGCAAAGTTCATTGCCAGTTCAGAGAAGAGCCTGACTTAATGCTGGGTAATTCTTCAACAGCAGAGATACGATCTGAAGGCAATCAAGATTGTTTTTTTTCTCGTTTTTATCTTCAGTGGTCGACAGAGTGTGACGAAAGATGCCTGTTTGTTTGAGAGCCGTGTGTGAGAGTGATCAATATCCCTGTCTCCTTAACGTAAGAAATCTGAGACAAACACACTGGCATCGGTTTAACAGAATGGTAACACCATATAAGAACCATACAATAGATTCCTCTATGCCAACTTTCAAGCAGATTTACAAGAGCTAGTTATTAATAGGAAGCCCAAGCAAACCCAAAATAGGTATAGATTCAAATTTAGAAAATGAGTCATCTGGGAAGTGAAGTGTGAGGGCAAGTCAAGCTTTCAGAGATGAATATAATTATTTAAACAGAATAGAATTAGTGAGACAGAGATATTTAAGTTATTTCAATTTAAACATAGTGTTCTAGCATTCCTTAGTATTATAATTCAATACTTCTTGTATGTGTGAGCCTTATATGCAGTTCATTTTCATTACTGGTTGTCATTTTTCTGTCTTTGTATGAAAAGTTGTTATGGCAGCTTCCTTTAATTAAGAATGTTTAAAGATTATTTGAATGATTCCCACTCCTGTGAACTGTTTTTACCTCAAGAAAGGTAATGTAAAGCAATTTAAAAAAGATACAGGGCTTTACATTACCTCTCTTGAGGTAGAAACACAACTCAGCAACTGCATTTGTGATGCTCCTTCAACCTGACGCAGATTTTATGACTCCAAGCATTGAGAGTTTCAGAGTGTAATGATTGTATTCTTACTAAACAGAGCATGGAATATTTTACAGAGCTATAATATGTTCCCTGTGCAATCACAGTGCAAGGATATAACTTGCAGATCCACCCTGGAGAGACATCTTGTGTTTTAGGATCCTAGTGAAGGAAAACAGTCAAAATGACATGGTAAACAAGTGCTACCTCTGCAGGGAAAAAGAGTGAGAGAGACAATGAAAATTATCATCCACCGTGCCTCATTATGTTTCTTATCAGCCTGGTAACGCCTGCTTGACCGTTTCACCCGGCTCCTGTCAGAGGCTCCATTGATTATCCTCATTACAGCAGAGTGCAGGCAGGCAGGCAGGCAAGCAGGGAGGCAGGCAGGCAGGCAGGCAGGGAGGGAGCGAGACAGAGAGGTAGGGAGGCATGGAGGCAAGCAGGCGGGGAGGCAGACAGGGAGGCAGGCAGGCAGGGAGGGATGCAGAGAATTAGGCAGGGAGTTAGTCAGGAAGGGAGGCAGGGAGGCAGGCAGGCAGGGAGGCAGGCAGGCAGGGAGGGAGGCACAGAGTTAGGCAGGGAGGTAGTCAGGGAGGTAGGCAGGGAGGCAGTCAGGCAGGCAGGCAGGGAGGGAGGGAGACAGAGAGGTAGGGAGGCATGGAGGCAAGCAGGCGGGGAGGCAGACAGGGAGACAGGCAGGCAGGGAGGGATGCAGGGAATTAGGCAGGGAGGTAGTCAGGAAGGGAGGCAGGCAGGCAGGGAGGTAGGCAGGCATGGAGGCAGGCACGGAGGCAGGCAGACAGGCCCTGGCTCATGGTCTATGTAAGGAAGCCAGGACTACTTTGAGTTTCTGGGGACACAGTCACTCAGCCCTGAGAATGACTGGACTCTCCTTCTGAATTAGATGGTCTTCCCATGTATTGTCATGGAAACTGCAAACCACCTGTAAGTCAATCTCAGTAGGTATCTGACTTCCTTGTATCTGTGGTGACAATTCCTGAGATGAGTTCTACTATCTATAAATATATACCATACATAAGGTGGGTTTCCAACCCCTAATGTTGACGATTAATGGTGTGTGAAAGTAGACAAATGTGGTGATTACAACTGAGATGGCAAAAGTCATCAATACTCCCCCAACAAATGCTCTGCCTTAGGATTCCCAGTGCTTATAGCAGACATTCTAAAGAGGTGTTATTTCAAATCCATTTTCCATTTTCCTTATTAACAAAGTGTCCATTTTAAACTGTCACAAATGACTCTATAAATGTGCTATTAAGGTGGTTATAAAAATATGATACAGTTGTTACAAAAATAAATACATTACAAGCTGTGTTATATGAGTATGAAATCAAGGCTTTTATAAGACACCTTAATATAATATAACACCAGTCTTTACACTAGCAATGCTAATGTAATAAACTGTTATTCCTTGTTAATAATTGTCAAAAGATTTGATAACACATAACTTATTTATAGGGTTTGTTTAAATGTATCTTAAAATTAAACTACAAAATAGAATCGAATCCATCAAGACACACTTTGTGAAAAGGGACCATAAACACAAATGTTAATTTCCAGTCTTGGATTTTCCTTGAAAAGCACGCAAGACCACCTAAATATGATTAAGGAGAATCAAATTGTGATGTTTCTTCATGTCCTACAGTCACATACTGGTACTTTCCATATTAAATGTGAGCTGTCATACATCTGCAAGGTTCCACAAGAACCTCCCCATATACACCTACTAAACAATAAACACATTATAATCAAGGGACCTGCCACCTCCTGTATCAACACATGGCAGATTTCAATGAAGGAATACAAGTACTGAAATGCAACACCAGTTGCAAACCAGGCCTTTCATGCAGAAGGTTCAGAATTAAAGTTGAAAGAGAGAGAGAGAAAGAGAGAGAGAGAGACCACAATAATCACCCTTGCTCCGCCAGAGGCAGGTGTCTCTCAGGACCCGTTTTCTATCCAATCAGCTCTTTCTGTCACCTGTTTGCACCTGAGTTTTTGTTGTCATTAAGTCTGTTTCGCCGCACAGATGTGTAATTAATGGTGGCGAGTGGGAGCCGAGTATGTGTGTTGTCTGCTCTCCGGTGTGACTCAGAGCCAGTCTGCACACCTGGATGACTGTCCTCAGGGCTGGCTGCTCTTGCCACAGGAGGCCTCCTTAAACAAATTTAAACCAATCTCTCTTTATCGCTGCTCTGATAACCACGGCTTGAAAACAACATGTTCTTACCTTGTATTAATATCACTGGGTCGCTTGTTGTTTTACTGAATATCTTTGTATTCTTGAAGGTTTTGTAAGTACCACACTATTGCTCCTTCCTGTGTCCCACTCCTGAAGTCTGCCAGAGTAAGAATGGCACCCTATGAAAGTGAGAGAGTGAGACCAGGTAACAATACATTTCTAGTGTCTAGCGTCTATTTAATGAAACTGGAACTACGCTTCTCCATTTGTTTAATGATCCTTCAACATTTAATACATTTACCATTTCATTAAAAGCATTGATTATTATTATTAAAAGAGACTTGCACACTAGCACA
This sequence comes from Acipenser ruthenus, assembly GCF_902713425.1. Lineage (NCBI taxonomy): Eukaryota > Metazoa > Chordata > Actinopteri > Acipenseriformes > Acipenseridae > Acipenser > Acipenser ruthenus. The sequence continues at coordinate 3,644,333 of NC_081195.1, forward strand.
AAACATCATGTGCCATGAGTCTATAGTCACAAGATTTTTTTTTTTTTTTTAACACAGTTTTATTATAGGCTGTTTATTAATACTTGGATGGCATTTTTGGTTGTTGCATACTTTATAACACGCACAATTATGGTAGTTATTTATAATGAATCCTTAGACTACGGTGTTCTATTAACTATGATCTGCTGCTACGTTTTTCAGTTACCTGCACTGTAATGGACAGGGCCAGCATTGGAGGGGGTATTGCCGCTCTACACTGACGGAGGCTCCCCGAAGGGCTCAGCTAAAGCTGCTGAATGCAGCATACCTAGCAGTGAAATAACAGACGCGGTTCTCATTTCTCTGCAAACAGATCTCCATCCCAGCTGTGAAATTTAACAAGTTAGCAGTTTTTAACCCATACTGGGATTTTTATTATAGAGTGACTCTCAGGGCTTCACAGAGACCGTGCTTTCTTTAGCTACTGTAGAGTTGCTTTTTAATTTAAAGCACATTTCCCCATATCTCTCATCTACCTTATTAAAGGTTTAGTGTACATATTAATCAGCTACACTACTCTGCAGCCATAATCTTCCTAAATCATCCACCTGTTGCTTTTGACAGCAGTAGTTATTTCTGGGATTTTGTTGCAGTGTGGAATAAACTATATGAATAAACTATCATGCCTCGAATAACTAACCACTCTAGGTCTTACACACCACGCAGTCATGTGACACATCAGGTGGTTTGGTTCTTTGAATACTTATTATTTGACTACATTATTTCCTAATATCCTAATTCACAATAAAGCATGTTACTTAATGAACAGACGTGTTTTCTGGTGTTGGTAGAGGCCCACATGAAAATACAACCCTGGAACCCTTATATCCGAGATCTATTTGAGTTTTTTTTTTTTTTTTTTTTTAATATGAGTTGTTGGAGGGCTGGGGGGGTGCGGTTGGTGGTTGGGAAACTAGTGTAGAAAAACATGAATAAAAATAAATTGGCATTTTAGTTATATCCAAATGACTGCACTTTAGTTCAGATCTCGGTTGAAAAAAAAAAAAAAAAAACTTTCAAATCTCTGCGTGCCCACCAGTAATCTTAATGAGCTTTTTCCAGAGTAATTGAGCCTGTTAATTAGATTGAATTAGAGTATAATTACTAGAGTGCCCAAAGCCTAATGAAAATACATTTTCCACAAGGTTTCCACTAAAACCCTTCATGACGGCTCACAGCACATACCCTGCAAGTCTCTTTGAGGTCCCCACTGCAGATGCAACATAAAACGGATTAAATGGCAGCTCCTTAATTTGCCAGTTTTGCTCACTGTCAGACATCTTTTGGCATCTCGTAATTCTCTCCATCTGAGTTTGTCAGAGACTGCGATGGAGTCCAGTATTTGATTACAATTACAGTTTCCAGTTTATTTATTTTTTTATTTATTTTTACAATGTGCAGATTTTATTACAGATGATGGATTTATTACAATTTTTTTGGTCTTTGCCCTCTCAGTAAGGGATTTGTTCTTTTATATATCATTTTTTATGAATGCCTTTTAACTAATACATTTCTGCATGCTCTGGTTTTAGAAATACGAAACATGTATTGTAACCTCACACACGCACACACACACAAAGCAGTATTATTCTTCTCAGTGGCAGAAACTTTTAAGGTTAAATTTCACTACAGGGAAAACATTCACACTGTCACACAGCATTTGGTGTCAAAGTAGGGCAATACCCTTTCCTGTCACCTCTCAAGCACTGAATTACAGGGATTTAGGTAAAAAGTGAAATATCATTGCAATTCAGTAGATATCTGTTAATCTGACAAAACCATCACACAATTTGGCAAGCCGGCAATCTCTAGTTGGAATAGACTGCATGGCAGCGATGATCTGGATTGAGGATTGACTCTGATATAATTAACTAGACAAATTAATCTCTCATTACATGAGCATGAAACTGTTCTCTGATGTCTTTTAGTTCATGTTATATTGTGACATGAGCTTCTTCTAGCAGTTATCATGGTACAACAAACATCATGGGGTATTTTCACCCTGTCCAATTGTAATTCAAATATATTATCCAAAAAAAAAACACACCCTGTAAAGCAATATATTTAAGTCTATACATGGATTATAGTTTTCATTACATAAAATTGAGTAAATCAAAAGTAATATGCACAAATATATTGAGAATATTATTTTCAATATGTTTTTTTTTCCATTAATAATATGTCTGTGTTGTAAAGTGTTGACCATTTGTACTCAGAATAATATAAATATTGAAAAGTTCTGGTTGGTAAATATTGGTAAACCCATATGAAATGTAACGTCAGTGAAACTGCATTAAACTTCGATACAACTGCAGATTGTGAAGTAACACAAGCATTACAATGTGGTTTAACTACATTCTAATAGCAATTAACAGAAGAACATAAGTACATAAGAACGTTTACAAACGAGAGGAGGCCATTCGGCCCATCTTGCTCGTTTGGTTGTTAGTAGCTTATTGATCCCAGAATCTCATCAAGCAGCTTCTTGAAGGATCCCAGGGTGTCAGCTTCCACAACATTATTGGGGAGTTGGTTCATTTGAGTTAATTTGAGTATAACGAACTTTAACTGCAGTTAAAATACATGTATTTTTAACTTCTGTTTTTTCACTTGGTTCTACTTTGGGTAGAGATCCAAAATGAAGATAAGAAAAATGAAACAGTAATTGCAAAGTACAAACAGCATGTTTTAAAAATCTGAATTAGTATGGTAATTTATTTGTGTGTTCCCATGGCCTTTTCAGTCATACAAACATTTTAGCCAACTTTGTAAGTATAATAACAAGCAGGTTACAAATGATTCTCTTTTCAGTTGGCAAACAGAAAGTGGTGTTCTAGCCTTCAAATAGAGCATGTCCTTTTCTTTGATATTTTTTTTTCCTCAGGATTATCAATAAATCAATGCAAAAGCTTACAAGAGAAAAGGCCTCAAATTAAAAGTCACGTCAATCTACATGTCTGTAATGATAAAATCCACGCTGCTTAGCCCTGACATTTATTTAACTGTATTTAAAACAAGCTCAAAGACATCCAGTAACAGATGTTCACTTTCAGATAAGCTCCCAATTATTATTTTTTTTTTAAATATTACTTGCATTACTTATTACAAATCAGCTTGGAGCGGCATATAAATAACATCTTTCTCAAGGTTTCAACTGACAATTAATTTACAAATGATTTTTAAGATATTATCTCCTTCTCAGTTTGTGTGTTTGTATGTTAGCAGATTGCGTTTGTGTATGTCTGTATGTATGGGTGAGTGCATGTACAGTAACGTATGTGAGATAGGGTCTGGCTACAAAAGTGTCATTCCCTTAGACGTATACAGGAGCTTAAAGGCTGAGCTTGATATAAAATGCAGCATTAGCTTAAAAAACTCAATTTGTTGGGAGAAATGTATATGGATAATTTGAATGTAAAGGATTCAAGACTTTTGGGCTCCTTTCTGATATCCTGAAGGGAAGGAGGCGATTAGAATCATGTTGCGATAACTCCCAAACATATTGTAATTGAGTCCAAGACTGACATAAGAAACACACAGAGGGGATCTCAAGACAATTTCACACCATTGCGGATTGTAAATAAAATAAGTCATAGGCGTGCAGTTCAAAGCCACTGTGTCTCCTCATATCTCTCCTTCTTTCAGAATGGCCAGCGAGGGTTTCAAGGCTCCTCTGGGATGCAGATCTGGTTTCTTTGTCAACTTTATGCTGAACATATGTTTGCAGACACAAAAAATAAACGCTTGCATGAGTGGCATTTTACTCAGCCTCCATCTTGCGCCAAAAAGCACGTATTGCATGCTCATAAATAATCTCCACAGATGCACAGCCTAACAATTGATCCCAAAACATCCACCTGCCTCTATGGCCGCAATTCGGCTCATTTTTCTTTATAGAACGTTAGCAGAAAGGAAATTAAAGGCTAATCCTGCTAATTACCTTTATTCTCTCTCCCCCCCCCCCCCCCCCTCTTTTTGTAGTTTTTAAAAAACTTGTCCAGGGCATAAACCCTAATTATTATTATTTTCTTTCCACAGGGTTAATTAATAACATTTAGCGCCAGCAGCAGCTGTTGCCACAGAAAACCCATATGCATATTATTTCAGGTAAATTTGATCAGTTAAGGAATTCTTTGATTCCCTGGATGCCAACAGAGAGAGGGGATGTAACTTATCATGTTTCTCAGAACATGATGTTTTTTTCCCCCTTTCCGTGAGGTTGTGAAGAGCTCTGATCACATCTCCCTACCTGCCTGAATTAGAGGTTGCTGTAACTGCTCTCTCTCCTATATTGGAAGTGTTATATTGGCATTTGCTTCCATGGCAAGGATAGTGCCAGATTCATTGTTGTCTACATTGAATTCTGGTTGAGTTACACATATATATGAAACAAACAAATAAAAATGCCTTTAATAGGAAGGCATCAAGGTGTTCATAGAATGTCACCAGCCTCTGGAGTCTATAGCATGAGTCAAGGGCATCTCCTTTTTCCACTTGATTTTGCAATGTTAGACAGAGCTGATCTTTCCAAAGGCAACACTTGCTTGCACAGTGCAATAAATAAAATGAACATGACCAGTGTTTACAAAATCTGACCACAAACTATAAGCCGTATCAGTGCAAGTCCACAAGCAAATCTGGAGCGTGTGTAATTTATAATCCAGATCTATTGTGTTGGGTATGTTACAGTCTGCTGCTGGACAGGGTTTCTTCATGGTAATACACTGGTATTAAAATTGTATTTTTCAATTTTTTCCTAAAGAGAAAAGGGGCAGCAGCATGCGACGCAGAATACAAAGTGAATTAAGAAGTTGAAGATATCCTCTAGGAATGGCAGTGTTAGGATGAGTGATCCACAGTTTGTCAAGTTTCATATCCCCCTTTCCCCACAACTGTTCCATAAATGTATCAATTAAAATCCTTTATACAAGGCTACCAATCATGGTGACAGAGCTGTATGGTAAACTATTTTTCCATAAATAGTCAACAGTTGATACTTATTACAAGGGAACAAGTTGCAGAATTTCAGGAGCCAATCGTTTTTTTCTTACTCTATTGAAAGTAGTTTCTACACTTCAAAATGCATACATAACATAGCCACTGTCTCTGTTCCTTCATTAGCCACATACAGGTTTGAGACGTGATAAACTGCAAAAACCTACCTGATTAACAACTTCGCTTCCACATCCATATCCACATTTTTAACAGAAGGCAGAGAATGATAATAATAAAACCCCTCAAGATACTGTAATAAAAAAAATCCAAAGGTCTTACCAGAATGGACCTGATCTAAATGTGTTTGCATCAGAAGCGCCTCGATTTATTCCGCTGCTCTGATGCCCAGCACTGGCAAGCAGAATCACAGGAGTGCACCATTGTGTACTGAGAGGGTAATGTGCTGTGACCTCATTAGTGTAAATAGCAGGGCTGTGTTTGATTCATTAATGGGTTCAACGCAGCCATTCATCTCCTTTCTGGCTCCCTATTAAAACTGATTGACTGATCCCATAGCCAGTAACATCTTTAGCCCAGTTGGAGGTGGCAAAACCATAGACAGTGGATAGACTAAACTGGACATCACACAGTCCACCATTGCTCTGAAAAATTTAAACTGAAGGCAATATAGCAAGAGATACTAATACATACCAGAAACTCAAATTGATTATGAATGATATATAAAAATTAAGTCAGCAAGAACATAAATGTTTAATAGATTGCACACTCTGCAAGTCTGGATACATACATATATATATATATATAATTTAATAACTGAATATACTATTACTACTACTACTACTACTACTACTACTACTACTTATAAACATATATGCTACAAAAACATATGAGAAACCCATTTAACCTAATTTCTTGTGACAGTTTCTGTAAGTCATATGCTTAATTGTCAATAAGGGATCTATATTTGGTCCAGCCATCAGCTCAACCAATAAATCGACAGATTTGACTCCAACAAAAATATTCAAGCAATAGCACTCAGAACTACTCAGAACAACTGCAAATACAAACAGGAACTTGCCCGTGTATATGAACCCTTGGTGCAGAACTTTGTTGTTTTGCTGTTGCAGAAGGTCTGAGCCTTCTCATACCCTAGCCAACTTCTCCCTTCTTTAGCCTCTATCTGAACCTAATTAAACAATCAAAAATGAATGCGCTCCAACCTGGCAGAACTTGGTTTGTGATTAAAGACTGTGGAGCCGGTGCAGGCTGGCATGGTCATAATTCATGGTAAAGATGGCTCGGTTTTGTGAAAACCCAGCTTAACTAGGCCTGAATAATTCAAAATCATTCCATTCAGGGCTTTCATTTTATTTCATTGCGTCAAAAGCAAAAGGAAAAGGAAAGAGATTACTGCAGGAAAGGAAGCAAAGGGGCCGATTTCAATTGTTAATGAGCAGGTCCTTGAGAGTCATTTATCCCAGAGTTCTTCCAGGACTTGTGTTGCTAAATCTTGTGTAATGAAAGAAAAGTGTTGCTGTCAATGATGTAACCAAAGCGGATTTACAGTGGTTTGGGGCGATGCGTTGACTCCCCACTCCCCATTCCTGCATAGAAACACCCATCAAGTTATCTCATAAATATGTTAAGGAGGTGAGATTACATTATAAATTTGATGTTATGAATGTGTGCGTGAGCCTGAGGAGTAGCAGCTCATAACTATCTGGTGAGGAAAGACTAGTGTGATATTTCAAAAAAATTAGCATACTCTCATTTTATCTACTGCTAGAATTACTACTGTTTACAGAGTCACAGAAAAAACGACTGCATTTTGTTGGTGGGGTGAATTCAGTTATTAAATGCTGGAACAAGAGCAAAAACAAGATCTCACCCTTGGGGTGTTTCTAGTGTTTGTGCACCCCACAGGAAATTTGGAAAATAATCACCCTCACAAAATTAAGAAAAATGACTTTTTTTTGCATTTTTACACTATCTGAAAATGTAATTTAGATTATTAGAAGAGTATTCTACTTATTATTAACAGCTTACCATTTTACTTATAATTTCTGATTTGTTTTTCTGTAACTTTGTTCTTGATCGCAAGGGCAAGTTTAATAAGTAGCGTAAGCACAAAGAGCACTGTGAAGATTTGGGGCCATGTTTCAGTGCAGTCTGGATTAGCTTGTCAGCAATTCTCTACAGAGGCTCTGTAAAGAGAGAAGGCGATTCTCTCCTCCACAATAAAACAAAGACATTTGCTTTTAAACATGGCTAACTTGGACAGCCAATGACAGCTTCTCTGTCAGGGTAACATACAGACTCTTGCCCTGAGCAAGGCACTGGGTAATTTGATATTCTAATAGAATTCAAACAGCCCTTAAAATTAACAGGGATAACAGCTCTATTACCCAGTGCAAAATGAGAGCAAATAATTGCCCTGGAATTAAACCACAGAGTTAATTTCTAAATGATGATCTGTGGCAAGGAGTCTGTTGCAGAATGAGTGACCGTAAAGTTAGCACTCCAGGGACGACTGTAATAGGTTCAGGGCAGGACTCCCTAACCCTCGGTGACAAAACAAGCCCACGATAAAAAACAATACACAAGCAAAACGAAAGCAAAAGAAAAGAAAAAACAGTAGATATATAATAGTATGGACATAAGTAGAATAATATACTGAATTGGTCAGAATATATTATCACACAATAATATATATCTCGAGTTGGTTTTGGGAAGTAAGTGAACACAAATACGCATGAGCAAAATGTGATGTGAACAAGAAATATCAATGTTCCACTCATATCAATGTTCTGTCAGGCCTGTCACACTACAAAACATCTGTTATTGAATACCCTAAGTAACACTACAAACATCCCCCAATCCTTTCTCATAATAAGTGTGCTCTTTACCCCCAAACATAAATTAAATGACCTATAAAAAAAGTGCAAACACCAAAGACCAATTGAAAAAAAAAACCCCACTGTATGAAAGATCGCTGGTCAAGCTCATGGTGTAGGTGTTTGCTTTGTGAGCTCAATAGTTCAGCCCCTGTGGTTTTGTCTGTCACTGAGCGCTCTTGCAGTGTGGATGTTCTCAGCATTCTCCTGGCCTCCTCTTCCAACTTACAGACCCCAGAGCTGTGATCCCACCATGGGGCCAAGCCATAGTGTTAACAGTGGAGCCTCATGTTGGTGAACTTTGGCCCTGAACAAATCTCTTTCCCTTCAGGGGTGGAGTGGGGGGTCCTGAGTTTGACTGACGGTGAACCTTGAGGAGGGGGCTGCATCTGTGCAAGTGCCCCTCAGCCAGCTAACAACATGAAACATTGCACTTGAACATGGAATTCATTTTAATATTAATCGCTTATTTTAATTAACTCTTATTCTCCTCAGCACTCTATTTTTTATTTTTTATGTATATTATATATTATAGTCTTCTTGGGGCTAAAATGCTTTTTCGATTGATTGGTCCCAGCGCCAAATATAAGCATTGTGTATGAGCTATAATTATAATACAGATGAAAGCTGTGATAAAGAATGTTTTAATATATGATAGTATGTCATCTAAACAGAAAGACAGCCCCTATAAAACCCCCAAAATTATGAATGAAAACAAACAAACAAACAAAACACAATAAAAAATAATTCATCAGAATTGGACTGGGGAGTTGATCTTCCAGACAGACAACCTCAGTTTCCCCATATATTCTGATACTAAATAAGGCCCTTATCAAGTTTAATCACAAATGGATTAGTATTTCTCTAGATGAATGTTTACATTTAAGTCTGCCATACTGTACAGACAGAGACATGCATGGCTGTGAGCTGCTGCTATGCCTTTCTGTGCTGCTAGATGTCAGTGGTAAGTAACTGAAATCCTGTTCCAGATCCTAACTCACAGGGTTGCAAATGAGCAGGGCAGTTTCACTGCATTAACTCATTCAATCTGTCCCACAATCTTGTGAAGTTTTACACTTAAATATTTGTCCTTTGTGTTTAGTTTACTACACATTGCTATAAATTAATCTTCTATCAGATTTCCAGAAGCCCCTCTGAAGGGCTGCATGGTAACCCTGATACTCCTTGACCAAAAAAAAAAACAAAACATTATAATCAGATACTGGTTTACAGTACGAAAATTTCATTTGAAAAATATAAATAATAATAATAGTTTGTGAAATGCATATAAGAAATATTGTTTTAGCCTTTTCAATTATGTGTGTGTGAAATATTTTATAATTTGCCTCTTGGGATGCTATAGTACATTAAAAAAAAACAATAATATATATATTATTGTGTTTTTTTTGTAAGATATATATATATATATATATATATATATATATATATATATATATATATATATATACACAGTATATATCTTACAATTCTACAGAACAGCTTGGGGCATCCCATGCTGTTGTCATGTACACAGCTGCAAATAAAACCCAGTTCAAAAACATGCCTCCTCACCCCATGTAAATGATAAGATTTGTATCCCATGCTGGTTATTTATGCCACTCTGGCTCCCTTTCAGAGCTCTGGGTCAGTTTATTTCTCGGCGTCATCCAGACCACCTTTGATACTGATATGCAAGGGACTTCCATAAGTTTAAACCCTACACTCCCGTCACTGACAGGCTCCTTTGGTAGATTTACTGATCCTCACTTTAGTTGGGGGTCCTCATGTTTTGTCCTGTTGCCCTATTAGACCTGAAACTCAATGGCTATCAGCAGCCAAGCAGAGTTTTCGATTCTTTCTAAAATGTTAATCAGTAACGCAGGAGCTTCATCCGCACAGGAGTCACAGCTCAGGCCCTGAGGAATTTAACAACCTCTGTACACTGACACAGAAGAGAAAACTGCCAATGGTTTTAATGTAGATATTTATTTGGACAATAGTACAATAGCTGCATAGTACAACATGGTACAGTATATGATGAAGCTTAGGTACAGTACAAGCACTTTAAAGCACAACCAAGACTAAAGGCTGAATAAGCAGAGGAAAGCATTGTAAAAGCATGCCTGCACATGATCCACGGTAAGCATCCGTTTCTGATTGACAAGGCAGCTTTGTCGACGTGCAACCTGCTTATTGCTGAGCAGCATCTTTCTATTTTATTGTATTAGTCAAAAACTAACAAACGAAAGACATCAACAAAATCTTTTCAGTAACTTTCTTTTCAGTAATGTCTTTAGTGGAGTAATGCATGAATGACTAACGAAAATAAGCTTCACTCAGTTTCCCTGTATTAGCCCATAAAACACAACATATTTGGTGGTGTGTATGTGATATTAGTAGCCTAAACCCAATACCACAACTTTATTCCTAAAACTATAACTACTGTATAACTCCATCCTCCCCTTCATAAGGATTCAGATGCAATGCTTCTTTTGATTAGCTTTCATCCTGAATGCCTCAGAGAGAGAGAGAATGTGTAAAAGAGAGAGACACATTTCGAAAGGTACAGTAAGTTATAAATGTGGAGCACACAGATTGCTGACAATATGCTGACATCATAAACAGCACAATAAATAAGCGTATTTAAAAATAGGTTTCATCAGAATGAATAATAACTCGTTTTTTTTAACATCTGCCACCAGATTGACGGTAACCTATTATATGGCAAAAGCAGTTTTCTTTTTTCCTCAAGGCTATTTAGTCATTGTCATCTGTAGCCACCTCAAGTATTTTCCCCAGAGATGAGACAATAACAACAGTTAAAACAATACGTTGAGAGCTTTTCATTACATCCTTTTGTATCTTTCTGGTTAACCCTTTTCCAACCTGTAGAAATAAGCGTCTGTCTATGATGCAGACACTAATTTGCCTTTGACTTTATGAATATATGAAACTAAATCAAGTAACAAACATTCTGCCCAATTCTTTCATCCGTGTCAAATCTAGTGGACATTTTATATCATGTTTATTTTTGTTTTAAAGTGCTTTTTCAGTACATATACTGTAGATGAAAAATGTATCATGGTTTAATTAAAACGTCCTTCACTTCCCACACAACACAAGTCTAGATTTATTCAGAGATACTGTATTTGTATGTGGAGGTACTGTAGCAGACAGTATTAAACATAGAAAGTTAAAGCATGGTCAAGCATAGGTAAGTATGTTAAAGAACAGAGACCAACCTTGATAAACTTTGGTAAATGTATTGTGTAAGCATGGGAATAGTATGGTGAACCACAACATTACCAAGCAGATTTTCAATGGTCATGTTTGAATTGGGTTAAAGAAACCATAGGCAATATTGAAGCAGTTATCTTGAGATACATGCAGACCCCTGTTGTCTTCACAGTGGCAGTGTAGGCTTTCTGGAAAGAAAGAACACCTTAATGTATGAGAACTGGAAATAACCCAACCAGATGCTAACAAGTAGTGTTATCTTTCACAACAGCAAAAATTAATCAGCGCAAGAAGAGCATAAAGAAATGACGAATATTCAAACTCTGAACACCTATTGCAAACAAAGTGCCAAGCAGTAACAGCTTTATAAAAGCTAAAAATTACCTTCTGAACTCCACTTTGTGAAACTGACAGCCGTGGATTTCAAATAAATACATGCCATCCACTCTTCTGCCTGCTTGAGGGAGAATTATTTGAATAACATGGAACATCACGACTCGCAACTGGATCAACAAATCAAAGTCAGGGACAAAGGTGAGGTCGGTTGATCAAAACTAGTGTCCAGTTACCCACCATAATCCCATTATCACGCTCTCCAGCCAAGACCATGACCAAGGGCCAGACAGGACAACCAGGCATGACATGGAACAAACATATCACAGCGATACCAGGCAAATAAACACCTCTGTGGTGGAGTGGACAGTCTAAACCGAGCGTTATGCCCCAGAGTCTATCCCGTCTGGATGTTTGATCTCCATGGCGGCCTCAGCATGGTGCTATAGAATCCCTCTCTCCACAAACTCATGGGGGATCAGTTGGATTTGGTCCCGGATTGTCGCCTTTGTGCAGGTGTTCCTGGGATTGATGGAGACTTAGACATGATTAGAATGTCTCTTCTAGTCTTTCGTGGGCAGTATGCACAACACAGCTAAAAAAAATAACACGGTTTTGGCACAGATAGGCTTTAGGAAGTTAAGTCACCCTGGTGTTGCTGTCTGGTCACTCTCCCTTATCAGCTTTCTCACTGAAGCAAAAACAAAAGCAAGATGGTTGAGCTTAGTAACAACAAACAATGAATTCCTGACGATGGGGATATGGTAGATGCACCTGTCCATGTATGTCAAACCTTCAACTATGGGCAAAAGTTTTGCATTACCCTATAGAATTAACTAATTTTGCTTCATAAAATCCAATGAAACTTGCTGAATAATGCTATGTTAACATATTGAATTACATACCTCTTTGTAGTTTTCCATATACTTAATGAAAAACTGACAAAAATGGTAAAATGTGACATTTCAAAATCTAACATGAAATACTGTACTACTATTATGGCTTCCGGTAGACTTTTGCGATATCATTTTGTAGTTTCTTTGATTACCTGCTGTTAAATAAAATATCTAAATTATGTTCATATAGCTTTTAAAATAAATGATGTCTCAATCCTAAAATTCTAGATAATGCAAAACATTTGGCCATAGCTGTGAGTTTTTAATTTTGAATACAGCTTATTCAATCGGCATTGAATTAAAATTTGCCATGGGACATTTATTTATTCCACATACTGTTAATGGTCTTCCAAGGAACTGACTGACATGTGTTTTTTTGTAGCTCCTTGTTTGGTAATATGTTTCTGACGTTATTTGTACATCGGGTAATAGTTACAGGAAGCTCCTGATACCGTATGCATGGGTTACGGCTAGCTAACTTGACATATCATATACAACTTCCAGTGATGGGATACATTATAAACCTCCCAGGACTAGAAGGGGGAAAATGCTCATAAACCTAGAAGGTAGAAGATGACTGAATCTCCTTTCATACAGATATTGAATTATAATGCTGAAGCAGACCCTGGAGCTAGACTGCAGCTGTCATAGTTTGTTGCACAAATCAAAACTAGTTTTGTTCTAAAAGTGTCAGAACAAAACTAGTTTTGATTTCTCATTGGAACTAGGTTTACACAAGTTAGGCCTCCCAATGTGCATAGTTTATGTAGAAAATGAATGGGCTGGTTACTTTAAATTGATTAGACATTTTCAGAGCACGTTATCCATGTGCAAATTAAACCATTTCTCTAGTTTAATATCAACACTCCATTAAAGCTCAGCACGGAGGCATCTTTATTTATTATTAAATAATCTTGGAAGAAATGTTTCCATTCTATCTCCAAATAAAATGACAGTTTCAAAGCAACATGTCTTCCCGATACTGTAGCACAGCTCTTCACCCTGCATATGCTGATGAGTGGCCCAACAAACTTTCTTTTTGATTTACTCCTCTAAACACAAAGTCTTTGGTAATCAAACTCCCAACCTGGATACACATTACCCTTTAAATGAACGTGTACAAACGTCAAGTCATTCATTCACTTAATGTAACATGTCAGCTGGCTGCCCTATGAACATTTTTTAGACAAACATTTAGAAATGGCTGCAATAAATCTGTGTTATTGCTATAAAAATCAGCTGCGGGATATGAGAAAGGGCCCGTCATGGCTGTTAGAGGCGTATTTGTATCGCGCCGGTGTCCGGTCAGCTCCTGCCAAGCAGGGTTATTGTGTCATGGCTCAAGCACTGATTGAATTACAGTAGACAGGGCTAAAGGGCAGCCCTTTGTGCCATTCATATGGCCATGCAAGGAAAGTGGGGGCCACTGAAAAAAAAATGTATTAGTAACATGTGTTTTTTTGCATGCAACCTTAAAAATGTAATGAATATCTTTTAGGGACAAGCAATGAATACAGACTTGGGATAATAGCATTTACATACAGGCTGCATTTCTTTGGGTTTAAGAATCTCTGCATTGATAGAACACCACTTGTGAAAATATTCCTTCAAAAACCAGCAGTACAGAGAATCGAAGTCTGTGAATTTATCAAAGAAACCACCACAAGAGTTCCTGAATACCCAGGTGCCACATATTGTAATATATTCTATTCTATATAGCCAACATATTATATGCAATATTAAAAAACTAAACAAAGCAAGTGCATGGTTTTTTTTTTATTCAGATGTCAAAAACAATTCTAAAACTTTAGCAAAAAACATGAAAGGAATTTTCCCAATACAGAGCTCATTCTGGTGTAACTAAAGGGGAAATATATTTTTTGACACCTTTTTAAACCGTGTCCCATTTTTTTTTTGCTTTGAAATGTCTAGTTACATTGATAGGCAGAACTAAAATGACTTTTCATCAAAACTGCAAAAAAAACAGGTTCAGAAATGCAGGTCTGGCATGCTTTGTTCATTCCCCAGCATGCGGGCTGGGCAGTGTCAGTACAGGTGGCTGAAAACAGAGCCCCTCCAGAAGATGGTGTTGTGTTTTATGGGGGGATCACGGGTGCACCAGATGCTGCAGAGATCTCCTCATTCCTGACACCCTGCGTGGAACCGAGCATCCTGATTGGACGGCCTGGGGGACGGTGACATAGATCAAGGCGAAATGCAGGGATCATGTGACCTCCAGACGTGAACAAGTGGTCCACATGAGCTGAAACTGGATTCCTCCTCCCTGGGAACGTGGCTCATGAGCTTCCAAAGCCACGGACAATCTGTCATCATCCACATAATACAGCTGATTGATGTGCTTGGAGTAACAGCCATTCATAATCTCTTTGTATACTGTTCTATACTTCCCTGAGATACAAAAGCAATTAAATAAAACCAGCGATTTACTTTAATTTACTCCCAATAATTTAATTGGAGGAAAGGATGCATTCAATTAACTAAAGTCAAGCACATTGATCCCTTTTTCCTAAAAGGAAAAGCAACATTATATTGTTCCAAAATCCTAATATATATATTTATAAACAGTAAGCTATTTTAAGAGCTACTACATATTCCAGTTACATTAGTCACTTAGCTAAAAGCTTTAGCTTGCAAGTTATTTAAAAAAAATATTCTAAACAAGTAAATATTGAATTTCAAATCCATCAAAATAAAACATGCTTTGACTGTAAATGTATGATGTAAATAAAGGTTCAGTTTTAAATACATTTTGTAATAAAACATTTCTTTGTGTTGTAACTGTAGTTTCCACACACGCAAGGTAACGGTTCAGTGTACCACAGTGGAATTAGGCATGCCTGCATGTGGGCCGATTGAGTTCTAATCCAATCCATTAATTCACTTTTATACAAGGGTGTGTAAACCCGGGTACGGACACAGGGATTCAGAAATGAACATGGTGTTTTGTTGAGCTGTGCCCAATCTCTGAATGGACAGCACACTCCTGACACACAGGGATTAGTGCCCCTCACTTTTAATTTGCCACATGATATTTAAAGAGCTGATAACGCAAAAGCATGCTGGTTGCCTGCAGAAATGGTTGTGCTGGAGTCAGAATTCCTCTTTAATAAACACCCAGGGCCTCTATTCAAGATTGATATTGGCCCTGGGCTTAGCCGAGGCTAAGTAATAACCCCCCCTACCCTCACCCACTGAAGGCCCAAATGCTGATTCCAGCAGTATTTTCTTGCACGCCTCACCATGTTTCCCTCTCCTGCTCGCTGGCTCACTCACTCTTCCCCTAACCCTGCTAGTGAGGAGAGAAAAAAACAACTATTTTGCTCTTATTTATGTCAAGGCTGGCAGAATAAAAGAGCCATGTAAAATCCAATTTCCTCTCAATCTCTTATTCGGTCTCCATGCCTTGAGATTGAGTGGCTAACCCTTTTAGTAATTGCATGAACCCCTTTCTTTCTATTTCTTTTCTCCCTCGCAACAACAAAAAAAGACGAAGGTAAGATCAATTTTTCAATTACCTACCTGCAGTTGACAGCGGTTGCTAGTGGGCAAGTTTAAAAAAAAGAGATAAAAAAGAATAAAAAAAAATAAGGACTCAACAAGAGCTTCTATGTCAATCTGGGAAAACGGGAGGCAGGATGGATGCGGTCTCTGCTCCTGCCATCAATATCCTCTAATATAAATGTCAGCTGTGCCATTTTACTCATAGCCATTTCCCACACTGCTGATTACATTATCGTATAATAGAGGGGAGCTGGTGTTGCTTCTCTCTCTCTTAACCCTCCTCACGGTAATGTGTCAATAGCCTGCCTCCATGAAACAAGTCAATTTTCTGCAGGCTTGGCAGTGGAATAAATCTCCCAGCTATCCAGAGAAGCAGAGATATTTATATAGAGAGAGTGCACGCATTTGTGTCCTCGGCTGAATGGGAATGGCCTGGGCTCAATCAGAGAAGAATTTAAAGCAGTCCCCCTAAGCTTGGCTCCCAGTGCCAGGACCTGTCGCATTTGTTTTACTCTGCCTGTTCTCGCTTAAACAGCAGAGGGACACTTTTATCTGGGTGGATTCTGCTTGGCCAACCAAGGAACCTTGTGTAGTGGAGAATATTGCAGCAGACAGCATTGCACTATGAAAAATAAACCACTGAATTTGATAGAGGATAGGATATATCAATAAAGAGAGTTTTCACTGGGTTACAAGGTCATTAAAGCATCTGTCCGAAGCATAAGGACGTCATTAAATGCATTTGGGTCTTAAACTTTTATCGGCATGCTAATGTTTCATGAATACAGAACTAGGTATTGTTTCTTATGAAATGGTTCTCAATACGGTACAATTACGTTGTATGCACTGAGACAGGTAGATTGTACAGACATCTCTGTCCAAGGTACTGATACTATGCTAATGTGAACTAATCATTTTTGAGGCACCTATAATTACCCATTTCTACTTTTACCCAAACACTACTGACAGTACATTTTCACAAGGGCCATGTCTTCTAAGATTAACACATGTAATTGAACTAAAAGCTCATACATTAAATCTGAAATGAAGGGCTGATTACTATACTTGGAGAAGTTTGATTTATAAACTAACATATTAATTCATATATTGTACTAGTATATATTTCTTTTATAGTTAGATTTTTTTAGCTTGCAGAAAATCTTCAAGAAAACACATTTTAAAATCCAATTTTAAAAAAAGGAACCTTAAGTAACCTAAGTATAGCTGTCCTAGAAGGTAAAGCCTCTTAAACACGTTTTCTAGTCAGTAAGCAGTACTGTGGGTGGAGTAAGCCCCACATAACTGACTGTGAGCCAGTCAGTATTCCCTTTGTGTTTCCCAGATCACCACTGAGTGGCAGCAGGCATCCTGCTGAGGTTATATATGATAGCACACAAGAGATTCCATGTATAGGACTATGCTGTGTGGCTACAATACCATAGCCACATGGTGCAGTTCCCTAACCTATCTGCATGCAATCCCTGCCCTTTAGTTTGAATGGCTATTTATTCATCTTGACAGCCTACTTGGTGGCATACCTGGTAAGGCTTTACAATGGTTGAATTAGAAAGCTGCTACAGAGATGACAATATTTTCAGGGTTAACTTATTTTATCAGCAGCTTTAAGCCTTCAGTTATTTCACATGTTGGCGTGTCAGTCTGTTTCTTTGTCCAGTTACAAATGCCAGACTCTGTTACCCCTTAACTCTGAAAGAATAAACGTTTTGCACATCTTCTAGACTTTAAGGTTGCCACCAGCAGGCTTGGATCAACAACAAACCCGAGGCATTCAATCACCTGCCTCAAACATTTTTATGCTTACGTGCCAACTATCAATCTACCTAACTACGTAATTTAGAGCAGGGCTTCGATGCTTTTTTTTCCCACAGGGAGTTTCAACGAGGGCTGGTACTTTATCTAACTGGACCAAACAAACACGACAGTGTGGATTCTCAAAGCTATATACTCCAAATTGTCATCAGAGCAACTTTTGTCTTAAGGGAAAAAAAACCACTATAATAATAAGTGTGAGCTGTTTATTTATATATCTATATATATATCTATATCTATATCTATATCTATATATATATATATATATATATATATATATATATATATATATATATATATATATATATATATATATATATACATACACACACAGTATATATATATATATATATATATATATATATATATATATATATATATATATATATATATATATAATAAGTATGAGCTGTTTATTAAAAAACATTATAATAATGTGTGAGCTGTTTATTTCACGTTTGGTAACGTTATTGGGTGTGTTTTTGCTATCTGGAATAACAAAACACATGTTAATGACGATTTGGAGTAAATAGCTCGGAGAATCTGACCACACATTTCTACGTAAAAAGGTCTAGGTGCCCATATCACAAGTCTCCCTTTTCTTTGTTTGAAGATCTTTTGATTTATTGCTTGTATTCTATATATCAGTTTGGAATATGCTGATATTTCAAAGACAACACAGAAAGTTGCTGCTCCTTCATGGTCCTGAATCACTTCAAGTGTTGAAATTCAAACTCACTCCAATAATCCAACAGCAATCAGACCAGGTGACCCACAGGAAAAGCACCAGGATGCTGCTGTTCATAGTGTTGTATTTGAAATATTTGCGCTTTCTGAAATAAGGTTAAAAAGCAATGGCTCACCTCTATTATACAGTGCTGTACATGACCCTCCTTTATTGAGTCCATTGTGATTTTCATTGTAAAGCAGGAAAATATGTCATTGTTTTGAATAGACTTTTCAATAGAATTTTGAGAAGTGCCTCAGGTATGATTTTTCAAAGCAGATGACGTCAACCATACCAATAATGAGACTACAGCACGTATTTTTACTTTTTTTAAATGGTACAGTTTATGTCATGAATTGTGTTTCTCTGTGACCTGTCATGGAATACAGCAGGTGAAACATGCACTCTGATTGGCTAAAAGATCCTCATCAGTCTATAGTACCGGTATTTAATATCTACTGCTGACAGATGTAATATTACATAAAAATTACAATTCAATATCCAGCTGCAAGAATAAGCAGTACATGATAGAGCAAGAGACGGCAATGGACACGTTGCTCAAATATCCAGCTGAGAAAGCACACACTGACCTTTTTGTTCAATTATATCAGGGTTAAAGGTCACAGACCTCACTCTTTACCCTCCAGTGTGTTGTTATTTTGAAATTACCACAGGGCACAATTTCTCAAAATTCAAGAGCAGAAAAAGGGTAAAGCTAACTTTAAATGAGTTAAGGAATGATATAACAGTAAGTAAAATGGGTTTTCGTCAACAGCGCTTCTTATTTTTTTATATATTAAAACCCTGAGCCATGACACAATAATTATTGATTGCTTGTGTGGAACTGAATGATGTCCAGCACACAACACTTTGTTAGTGTCTGACAGGCCAGGTCACAACGTAATGTCCGAATGCTCGGCATGTATTAAAAGTTTGCTCACTGTTGTGTGCTGAACTTAATCTATTTTCCAAAGGAATGACGGACTCTCTGATAAATCTCTGATAAAGTGTGCAAAGTGCTGTTCAGAGGACTGGGTTGCTGTGCAGATGGAATCAGGTCCCCCCCCCCCCCCCCCCCCACCCTGTGTTATAGAATTGTAACACAGTGACACATTAAACATGTATACCGTCACTTATAAAATTAAATTTTCAAAGGATAGCAAAGTGTAGTAAAGCAGAGGAAAGCATATATTTTAAAACCAAATGTTTAAGAATTTAATGCTGTAGGACTGATTACAAACACAATATAGTATAACATTGTATAGCACTAAACAATATTAGTGTTTATTTAAATTAGTTTAGACCAGATGCACAAAACCACAAGTGTTACCAATAAAAACATTACTGTGTAAAGTATATACTTACTAAAATGAGTTTCTGTTGCATACGATGTATGTCTAGTCCTGAATCACTTGATTTACATTGTAGTGAAAACATGAAAAGCACAAGTGAGCATGGTGAACCACTGGGAATGATACAAGAATGGCAACCCATGTTAAAGAGGGTTCAATAGATTCAATAGATTCAAGACCCACAGCTTGGGAAGCTGATGTGAATTACTGTTGCAGCTGGAACAATGCCTGTATTTGTCAACCTGATTCATTAACATTCAGTTATTTTTGGGTCTGTTTTTTTAACTTAAAAGATGAATTCCCTCATGAATTCCGAGTATTTTTTTTATTCCTGTTGAAATATCTCATAAGGGCTAGCATTGGTCTTTACCTAACTAGCGCAGCCATTTTACAATGTATTATCTTGATTACCATTAATAATCTATATATTTATATATTAAATAAACAATCAGGCAAGCAAGCTAGAAAAAATAAATACCTTTAATAAATAAATAATCTAAAATATTAGAAATGACTATTAAATAATAAATCCAGGTTTAAATGATCAAAACTATATTTCATTTCTTCAGTTCAGTACACATCCTGGAAAAATAGAAGTAATTAACTAAATAAATAACTAAAGCTGGTTTGGAAGAACCAGTCTGATACCAAGCCTTGAGTGTAGTTAAACAAAAGCTTTGTCCTGCCCCTGAAAAGTATTTGCATTCACGCACATTTGGTTAAGTGTGAGGAATAAAGCCATCACATTAAGAAATCATGAAAGGTCAGTATAGTTTTTGCCCCAGGTTAACCCCTCATTGATGGAGCTAATTCACTTTCCCTCTGCAGGTCCCACTGGGGAAGGTGATGAGTATGTTCCCACTTGACCCAGGCCCTTCAGGGAGGCAGGCAGGCTGCTACGTCAATGAAGAGAGACTCATGTTTACAGAACTCATTTTCACAATAATGGCAGCATATGTTTGCATGTATTTAACTCCATGGGGGAGGCAGCAGCCATATTCCTCAGTGCAGGCACACCAGGTGCTCCATGTCACATTGGGACAATGGTCACAAATCATTTACATGGGCAAACGTAGCCATCCATTTATCTATCTATCCATCTATCTGCCTATCTACAGTATCTAACAGATTTATACATTGTACACTTCATTATATTAAGGGAAAGTTGTGCTTTAAGTGACAAAATAAGTGTGCTGAATGCTGATTTTAAAAGAGAGCTGCTGTCCATTGACCAGCATAACACCAAACCAGATGACTTCCTAGATATTCCATAAATATCAGCTTTTACAGGTTATCAACATATGTCATGTGATACACAATGTTATGTGTTATATTAAACGTCTCAAAATAAGCAGCCACTTAAAAAAAAAAAAAAAACCTATATAAGGGCACACAATGATAATCTAAGAATCTTTAGTCCCATAGGATGCATGTGCGATGAAAGAGACAAGGGCAATACTGAAATATATTGATTTTACATTGGGAATAAGCATATGACAGTACTATAGAAAACATTCCTTTACTTCTAGGATTAAGTTCAATTGAAAGTTGTACCTGTAGGTTTTTTATGAATAAATAAGAATGAGAAACTATCGTTCCTCAAATGACAAAGATATACTATAGTACTGTAATATTTCATATGGAACATTTCGAATTGATATTTCTAGTAGTTAGTAATGACAAATCCTGCTCAGCTCATTCATAGTTACAGGATATATGGATTACCAATGCTTTGCATGAAATGTTACTGATATTGTGTGCGCAGCTCAATGCAATGCTTCCATTGGATAAGGTGAGATGGGATTCCAAATCAGCACCTCTTTCAAACTATGCCACACTGCCCAATGAACACAGGAAAAGGAAGCCGGCAGATTCAGCTAACCTGAAAACAACACTCGCTTCTGTATAGTAAGTGAGCTCCTTCTAATTACTATTCAATAAACTCCCGTTAAATTAACGGCTCAATCGGATGTGCACTAACATCTGCTCCATGCGCCTGGCCCCCCCCGGATCGTACATCTTCCTAAATCTCGCCGTGGCTGACATGTTATTCACTGAGCTGCCTGCCAGAGGACAAACCCTCTCATTTGATTGCAAATGACGGCGGAGTTGTCACTTATTATGTGATTGGGAGCCAGATGAGTTGGGTGGTGACCTGTACTGATATAAGAGAACATACTAGATGTGAATGGTAAAAACACTAATGCTAAAAATACTGGTGTTTTTCCTGCAATTTCTAGGACAGAGTCAGAATTGCATATCTGCCTGTCTGAACTCCTACAACAAACTACGGAGCTTGCTGCTTGATTGAATGGTAAGACATTTGTCTTTGAGCCGCTTGGTTTGCGATTCACTCCAGCCAATTCCATGCCAATTCATTACAACACTTCACTCCACATATCCGTTTTCATTTTTAATCTTATCAAGTTTATTCTCTGATGATGGGACTGCATTTAGGTTCACACCTTCTTGGTCCAGGCACCATGGTTATGGCAGTGCCTCAATTTTAATTTAATCTTGGCCTGTGAATGATTTATAAATCAAAATCTCAACATCCATTTTAATTAATACTGGGACTCGGTTGCTTTTTCTCTAATCCGGCATTCCCATGTATTTGTGTAAATATGCAGCCAAGGAAAAATAAAGTCATTATCACGAAAACGTTTATATTTGCTAAAAGGGCTAGCTGGCACAGCAGGCTAATTCACTGCCTGTTATTCTTTTCACCTGTGGAGGCCTAGTTCAAACGCAGATCCAGTGAAACGAGTCTGGTAGTCTCACACTAGGTCTTAGTTACCACCACATCACACAATTCAGCACAAAAGCCTCTTTCTTCTTGAGAGCGGTCCAAGACTGGTGCTCAGGTCAGGACTGTTGTGCACCTCAGGGATCAAATGGAGACATTACTATTGTCCCTCACCTTTCATGAGCAATGCCATTGTCTATCAACAGATGGAAGGGGAGTGGCATGTCAGAGAACTGAAGAGCAATGAAGCTGTTGTAAAGTGCAGCTTTTGTGATGAGAACGGAGATTGAGTCCTGACAGCACTCTCACTTAAATAGAGAGAGGCAGTGGTGGCCTACAGGTGCTCCTTGTATGGGAAGGGGGGGGGCTTTGTCTTTTAATTATTCCTAGCAAGGGCTGCGAATAATCTTGTTAATGAACACTTGTAACAAATTAAAAAGTGCTCAGCTTTATTTGTTACCAATTGAAATGCAAACAGAGCCCATCTCCTTTCCTTTGATGGCCCAGCCACAACAAAGGACTGGTTTGTGGACCGCAAGTCTGTTACTCATTAAAACCCATACGTTCACAAATCCACAGATACAAACAAGTTAATGTGGTAATTCAAAATGTTTTGCACGACGGAAAAACCTTGCTTTCACCCTTCACTCTAAAATGCTTTGTCTTTTTTTTTGCATTTTGTTGCAAAGAGCATATGCTCATTAATCAAGTCTCCCCTTTGCGTCCTTGTTATATATCTCATAAATAGGTTGCTCATCAATAATCCTTAGCCTCGTTGATCTGCAATGATTTTCTCTTGTTAAAGCCGAATGCTTTGCAGTGGAGGTTTAGCTGAAGTGTTTACGCCTACGAGAGAGGAGGGTATGTTTGTAAATAGCTACTGACACTCTGGGGTCACTCCATTAATCTCAGGCAGATAAATCTCTCGTTTTGCGTCTGCTGCAGATTTCACAATAGAGACTTGAGCCGTTCAGGTGATGTGAGCACTCCAGGCTACACCAAGGAGAAAATATGCCTCCTGTGAGGATTTAAAGGTGTAAGATTTTTGTTTACGCTCCTGCTGTGATGCTTGTATTTTGTCAAACGCAGAAGGAAATGTTAGTGCATTGGCATTGTTAATTCTGTATTTGGAATGTATATTGTTTAGGCGTAGCTAGAAATTTGTTATAAAAGAAATCCAGCTTTATAACAATGAATGTATTGGACGTATGATGTGGATTTTGTGTACACACTGTAATGACATGTACTTGTTTATATTGAGAGTAGTGTATTTATTTATTTTGTATACACATATTTAATGATGCTAACAACCACACCTCCCAATTTCTTGGACAAGCACACTACCGAATACTTCACATGTAATACTAAGAAAATGTGAAAGTAAAAACCCCATTTTTATTCCTGACATCAGCTCTTTTCTCTGTTGAAGTTGTCTTGGACAGTAAACAGTCTCTACATTATTCCCTCCAATTAGTACAGTTTAGGGTCAAGGGCTAAAGGTCAGAGCCTTCTATATCAGTTATAAAAGAAGGTTCCATTATTTAAATACTGTCTATAAAAATGTTATAGGAGACCTCCAAATGAATGACCAAGGGCAAAAGGTTTGTGGGTCACCATTTATTTTTTGATGTTCTGTTTACAATTCGGTTCATCGTAAAATGAGCTGCATTCATAATTCACAATCCCCTTCAACATGACCGGCTGTAGCCAAGGTCTCAAAGTTATCTAGGGACCTTGGTGTAAAATGTCAACATGCCGTTTGTGGGAAATTATGCTGCTGCCTTTTGATAGTTTCAATGATAAATGCAGTCATGTGATTCCTACTGAGGAAATAATATCAGGCTTGATGGAAACGCCATACTGAATTGTGTCCGTCAGATTGCAAAGCATCAGAACAGAGTACATGTGATACAGCCGGTGGTGACTCACGAGCACACCAACCTAGGCTAAGATCTAAGAAAAGCCTGTAATAAACAACATGGCTATGAAGTATCAGGGTTCTCCCTAAACTGCATGTCAGGGAAGTTTAGTGCTCCATGTGGAGCCCCAAACAAGGTGTGGCAGGTAAGTTTATCAGACTGTCTAGAGCGAATGCACACCCCTTCAATTACTGCCATCCGCTGGTATGCAGCTGTTAGAAACCCCCCAGTGGAGTACTCTGCTTCTCTGACATGGAGATTGGGGAGATCTCTGAAAGTACACTGCTTCAGTGTTACAGCATTTCACAGTTTGGTAATTCTTCGACTAGGTTAATTGGACAGCAAATATTAAACATAATATGATATAGTATACTGGTGTGTCCTGCCTAAGGCTAATTCACAACAATAAAAATGTCCCTTTTTTCATATACAACTGTACAGTACAGTGAGGACTGCATGTCCCCATTATTTATTTTCAACCTGTTGACCAAGCGGCAATGATATTACCATGAATGCCCGGTAATAGGTTGTTTTGAGGTTTCTGTTATAGATACAGTGCATCATTCCCTTGTAAAATATAGCTTGTTGATAGGGGGGGGGGGGGGGGTCAAGACTGTCATGAAGGAAGGGATATGCCCATGCAATCTGGCTTGAAAAAATACACATACACATTAATACACATACACATTATTTTTTTTACACAGTTATCATGTAAGGCAGAGTCAATAAAAAAGCAGAAAACAGTGTTTTGTAGGGCAGTACCTAATAAGTAAACTATGCAACTCCTAAGTGCACTTACCATAAACATGCACACAAAATCACGACTCACAGCCAGACAGACAAACTTTAAAGACCCTCAGAGGTGATGCTTGCACTGCTGACGAACACCAGTAACAAAATAACCCCCTCAGTTCAACAATAGCAGATAATAACAGGTATCAATCAAACTAATAACATCTCCACAAAGGGAACTCGGAGTGCCACTGTAGTTATGTTAGCAGCTGATTTATTTCTTGATTTTATCTGTCTATTGAATGCAATTACAAATCATTTGGAAATGGACCAAAATGTGCTTTTGAATGATACCCCTTCAGGATGTGGAAACAGTCCCTACAAAGCAGGTCCCACCCCCAGTATAAGTAACTCGTATATGCAGGGAAGTTTTATTGACAATATATCTAGTTTATGCATTATGTATGCTATTAGAGACCCAGAAACTCAGGCTAGTGCTTTCCCTTCTCGCTGTTTGTACTATTGATAATAACAGAGAGGGGCCTATACATACACTCAGCCACTATTTTCCAGAAGAAAGTGTAACTTTAGATGGGTCGTTTACATGGTTACAGGTCGTTTACATGGTTACAGTGGCAAACATCAATGAGAGTCAGTGGCACACATTTGCCCAATGTCAAGTAGAAAACTTTAAATCCCTGAAGATTGCTGGGTTATGTTTAGGAGCAACATGGTTCTGTTAAGAGGATCCCATCTGTGTCCGGTAGGGCTCACTTATGGATGCCAAGGCAGTTGTTTCATGCTTTGGTCAGTCTGATTGCATTAGATCTGCCCGTTTCCACAGTGTCCAGACATGAGCCCAATATTACATTTTTGGGATCATCTTAACCTGCAACGCCATGCTCTTGCACTGCAGGAATTGATGGCTCTTCTCACACACATCTTGGAAGCCTTGGACCAAGGTGTAATAAAGGCATTCATTTTGTTCAGGTAGGACAGTGACAAACAGCCTTCCCTATACTAAGCAGCACATTTTCTTCTATTTGTGGCACTGTACCACTAAAGCAGCTATATTAAAAGCATGTCTTGAATACGGTTTCTTTATTTTTTCAAAAGTATGTCATGAAATGTTAATTTTAATGAATGCTGATGAAAGGCCAAGAGCCGTCCTTACATGATGAATTGTATCTTTCCATGGTTGATATAGTGAGAGTACTGACAGAGCAATGTCCTTCTTTGGCATGGAGTCTGTTTAACTCCCTAATAGAGAAGCTCATCTGTTCTCTCAGATTCAGGTGATTGGGCTGGTGCCAGCCGGCTATCCTGAGGCTGTGTGATGCCGGTTTGTTTTCCAATATTTCTTCAGTCACAGCTGAAGGGGATTTTTTATTCCTACCTGGGGAGGGCTGTTGCTGTAAAATTAGAAAACAACTGTCAGATTTTGAGCCATGATAAATGCAGAGTCTGACTGGAAGCTGCTTGTTATCTCCTGCCCTGCCTGGACAGGGTGACGTGGATGGCATATAGAACAGGTCTCTGAAAGACAACAAACTCGGCTTTCCAGTGTACTGCTGTACTCTAGTGTGTGGATGTGGGCCTGTTCCTGTCTTGCTTTAATAGGAAAGAATGGAAGAACAGTTCTGAAACCATTTAAGAACCTCGCTTTGCTTTTAAAATATTGCACAGTAATTGCAAAAGAACAGCCTTTAAAGTATAATCTTCACTTGAGGGGGTTATTTCTGTATTACTGCTGTCTTCAACAATTTACACTGATTATCTACCATGTGGGGAAACACTACTTGAGACTAAAGGTTCACATGTTGGTAGAAATACCTGTCAAACTTTCTGATAGGTGCACAAGTGTGTGTGTGTGTGTGTGTGTGTGTGTGTGTGTGTGTGTGTGTGTGTGTGAGTGTGTGTGTGTGTGTGTGTGTGTGTGTGTGTGTGTGTACATAAGAAAACTTAATACATAAAGCTAATAAATACATTGAGTAAATCTAACCTTAAATGCAGTGCTATTCCTTATGCTAGTTCTAAAGCCTTGCTTGTAAAGTACAAAATATGTACTTCAAGGGAAAGTTATATTTGATTTTAAGAATCATCATAATCATTAAAAAGTGTGTCTTATAGGAGACATTGAAAGACACACAAACTGAAAAGAGATCATCATTAAAAAATAAAAAATAAATAATAGATATAATAAAAATAACAAAATATAAAAAATGTAACCCATGTAATTACTCTGTAACCACACCTGCAATGAAGGTGTAATTAGAGACATTTAATTTAAGGTGTTACTTAAAAAAAAAAAAAAAATCATATAGACCTTTTCCTCTTACCTTTTTCTTCATATTTCTTCATATATTTTATTTTTCTGCACATTACCCTGGTTTATTGTGAATTGCACAGTATATGCAATATCTAAAAAAAAAAAACAACTTGTTTCAGGAATCATGTGTGGTTAACTCAATGAAAAGATATAGACCCCTCTTTATGACTGTATTATATGCTTGTTTATCCCCTGGATAAGGGCGTCTGCTAAGAAATAAATAATAATAAATGAAGACAAATATCTGCACACACCGTGCATTGGCAATAATGCAAAACCCTACTGTAAAAATACAATCCCTTCATTTGAAATAAATATTCCAGCATATACCAACATGTCTGATTAAATCCACCACTAAGGAGAGAACTGTCCATGCTACAGTATATCCCAGCTTATATCAAGGCCGTGTTGCTTGCACTGCAAGGAATAAAGCACTTTGAGAAGCAGGCATGTGGATTGGAGCTATGCTAAATAAGCAGACCCAGGTATCTCTGTTTTATATAAAACATCAAATTAGTAATCTGTAGCTTCCTTTCCCAAGCAGATAATGGCTTACAGGGGCTCCTACTCTATCATCTCTCAATGAATCATAACAAATGGACGAGGTTCAGTGGTGATGTCATCAGCAGCTTAGGCTCTCCTTCCTGGTAGGAAGACACTCATCCATCATCAGCAGTTAAAAGTCAACGTCTTTTTTTTCCTGCTGAGGCTGCTGCTTTCTGTTTCTCAGCAAAGCCTCTCCACATGGCTGACCTTCGCTTCCATTCCATTTCCAACACCTTACCCCCCCCCCCCCACCCATTCTCTCTCAGGTTTAGTTGCGCACCGGTTCATTTCTACTTAGGAGACGCACCAAAGGGACAGAAGTAAATTATATCCAATAAGTGTACTGTGTGCCTGCTCTAATAACTTCCATGACTAGTAATGAGTTAATAAACTCATGGGAAGAGCAGGTCTTTATGTGTGTGTATATATATATATATATATATATATATATATATATATATATATATATATATATATATATATATATATATACACAATATGCAATATTTATCAATATTTATCTATTTCTACATACAGTATATTCTTTTCAGTTTGGAGAGAGGAGAGTGCCTTTTCCAATGACCATGTACAGATACTCTATCAGACTGCCATCCTCTTCAAACCAGTTCCTGGCCCTTATGCATCAATGGCATCAATGGCTAGGGGAATTGACATCTTGATGGTACCTACCCCTGCAAACTGAGCTGCACCTGCCACAGCATTCACATGCGACTACACTGTAACTCAGGCCTCAACATATGCCAGAACTCAATCCAGGATAAATATGACCATGGTATTCATGAGAGATGTGAATGTTTTTTTTGGAAGGAATTTATTAAATTAAAATGTACATGTTTATTTACTGCTTATGTGTCATACATATAATGAACATATATTTTAAATATTGAGATGCTTGTACATCCCTAGTATAGGTAAGACACCAATATGTTTGCAAAGTTTCACAAAGCTGTGTTTAAACCGATCTTAATTTAAATAAACCTTGTTTCAAAGTCACAATCTCACACTGTCAAATGGAACACATTAAGGCCAGTTAATAGAAAACAATATTGCAGTATATTAAAATAACAATGACAGCTCATGCAAATTAGGATAATCATTATTTTCCTAATTACTCTAGATGGCTGAAGGTTATTAGAAGCCTGCACTGCAACATTTCTATTACATTTACTAAATGCATTCCTTGCACTGTTAGGAAATACAGTTTGTGATTATTAAACTTAATGCAAATAAGCTGTAATGAAACAGATTAGGTTTCAATAATAAATGTATAGTTAGATCTGAACAATGCATTAGTTAATGAGATAGCAATTAGTTATTGTGTATAATAATACACAGGGAACAAAGGACCCATTAAATGTATTTTACCATTAAATTGTTACTGACAGCCTTAAAACACATTACCATTGCTGGCTGTTGTGTTGTTCTTATATATCTATATATATATATATATATATATATATATATATATATATATATATATATATATATATATAATAAAAACAAAATGTCTTCTGAGCAACATAATATCCGCTTCCATCACAGGACCGGTCCTGTCTGGGGCTCAGTATACAGGGAGCACACCTCCAATATGAATCTGTCACAGGACCGGTCCTGTCTGGGGCTCAGTGTACAGGGAGCACACCTCCAATATCAATTTGTCACAGGACCGATCCTGTCTGGGGCTCAGTGTACAGGGAACACACCTGCAATATGAATCTCTGCCATCAAAATGTGCAGAAGAGATTTTTCACATGGTGCATAAACAGTGAAATCTGCTGACCACCTAAAAGTTTCACAGGCGACACAAAGTACCAGCACTGTATTGCCTTCCTTATTCAATTGAATGTCAATACCATGTGACCCTCACAGCCCCATCTACTGTACAAAGATAGACAGACAGAAAGTTGGATTTTTTATCAAGTCCATCTCAAAGCATGATCTAAGCCGGGTAAAGGGAGATTTTAGAGAAAGGTGATAATAATTCAATAATAGAGCTTCAGATCCCAGATCACTCAATGGTGGCACACATGTTAATGTAAGGGACCATCTGGGCTTTACTCAAAGGGACCCCAGAATGTGCCGTTCAGCTCTCACAGTGTCACCACTGAGATATGCTTACAAAGTCCTAATCATTCCACAGCTCTCCTTGTTTTATTGATGTTTTCTTCATAAGAAAACCAGAAAAGGATAGTACATTTTTAATGAAGAAATAACTGTTTGCAATAAACTTATAAGTTCCAGAAACTACAGTAAATCTAATATCTGCTGGATCACAGGAAATAACCCAATTACTTGAGAAGTAAAATATATCTCACAGTTTACAAAACAAAATGAAGAAAGAAAAAAAAGTGTAATCTATTGAACAAAATAACAGTGTGACAGGCTGGTAAAAAGTTCCTTAAAACAAGATTTATTGAAGTCCTGTCTGTGAAAAGCACTGCAGTGTGTAAAGTTTAATTTATAGATTAGATTATCGAGTCATACCCTGCTACATTTTTCATTAGAGAACTATTGGCTGGAAACTCACGACCTTGCGATCTTTATATTTTAAACAAAAACGTTAGGGGCAGATTTAAGCTTAATGCAAGGGAAGGAAAAGTGGGGCCGGTGGACTCTTAAGGTTTTGTGAGCTACTGCACACTGTTTAGACAATTATAGATCCCTCACCCTCAAATCAATTTCTAATTATTACATACACGCTATATGTACCCATGTATTAACCTTGAACACTAAAACTGCAATACACTTAAAGAGACTGGGTGCACTTGTAACAGGTACCTCTTTTCCTCTGTACAACAGAGCCGTGCTGTGGCTTCACTGAGCCAGCCAGCCTGGTTGTGTTTCCACTGCAGAGTCCGAGCCAGGCAACTGACATCACACGCACAGTGGCCAAAGCCATTCTTATTCACCTGGAATTGAAGCATGTGAAATCAATCATGCATCCTATGTTGTCTATTTATTCCACTACTGTGTGCAAATAGTGAGATATGCATTTTTATTTACCCCAGAAGTGGTATAAAAAAAAAAAAACTGTCTGGTTTATAATGGTGTAAATATGGAAGGGTGGCTTTAATTTAATATAAAAAAGTACGTAACTTACTGGGCAACTTTTTTCTTATGAATAGCATCTTTTGAACAGGGTCCCAGGTGGGCTGTAGGCTAAGGTGATGCAGTATCCCCTGGTCCCAACCCTTTGACCAGCTGAGTAGAGTAACAAACAAGCTCCTTGTTGAATCAACAACACAGAGATGCAATGATGTAATTAAACAGAATGTGTTCTCTTTTATGTTTTTTTCTTTCTTTTATGATAACTTGGTCATGGTAAACTACTGATGACCTACTTCATTAAATGTCCAAAACTAAGTTATTATGTTTAAGATTTGAGGTATCATTAATCTCGAACCAGTCATTATCTTTTCATCCTCATTCACTGTCGCTTTCAAGATTGGGGAAGACTGCTTGCCCAGACTCGTGATCACATCTAAATGTCAGTAGTTCGCTATCGTTCCAGCGACAGATTAATTGTTACCAAGAAATATTTCATCCTTTAATTCCTGCTTCTTTAACCACAGCATGCGTCTCAGCCCAGTCACATTCTTTGTCATCAGTCTGCAGACCTAAAGTCATGCTCAGATTTCCCTTGATGCCCATCTCAGTTTCCAAAATGGGGTCATATCTGATTCCACACTTGATCCAACCCAGGGCCACATTCATTACTCAGTTAATTGATGGATGAGCCTGGATGCCTGCATACCAGATAAAATAAACAAATGATAGTTACACAGGATTTAAAGACAATTAAACAGGGAACTTTCTCCCAACCAAAGAGGTCTTGGCACTGAAGAGGAACAGGGCCTCCGGAAACTCACAACCATGCATTAGGCCGCACGGTTGTGTTATTGTATTTAAAGCTAGGGTTACCATGTGGCTCCAGATTAACCGGACGCTGTGAGACAGAACGGGATTTCAAACTTGCCCCTAAATTGAAATAAATGAAGGTGTAAATGAACCATCCTTAGCTACAATTAATAATGGTGCTTAAATACCCGCATGCGCGTCAAATAATTGTATTATACTAAGAATGAATTGCAGCCAGTCGCTATTTTTTTCTGTTTGTTAAAATTCAATCGCCCATATTATTCTGCAAATACAATCGCATCATCATCTCGTTGCTCTGTCGATAAATTAGCTATTTGTTCATTAAGATCTGATCAGAAGCAGCTGATCAGTGTGAATTGTTTGCTGCGCCCAAGCAATTCCACCACAGCAGGATTAATCTCAGCAAAGGTGGAGCTCATTTATACGTGAATTACTTTCAATTTAGGGGGAATTTTGAAATCCCGGTCTGTCTCAAAGTGTCCGGTTAATCTGGAGCCATATGGTAACCCTATTTAAAGTTACAATACTATATGCTTTAAAAAATGTTTTAAATCGGTGGAATATATTCAATTAACAACTAAGGCACCTATTCTAGTGCTTAAATACACAATCTCATTAACAAGGGGGTTCTGGGACGGCAGCATTTACATGACAAATGCCTCTAGAAACCAGCCAAAAAAAACAACAACAACAACAACAAAAACACATAACAACAACTGAATGAACCATATGGGTTTTTGGAATCCTTTTATTTTCAATATCAGCTAGCAAATGTGATAAGAAAAAAATATGATGAAACAAACCATGCAAAATGTTTAGGTATACAGTTCATTAACCAATCTACTTCTTTCTGTCTGTATAGATGTGAAGATAGATAGATAGATAGATAGATAGATAGATAGATAGATAGATAGATAGATAGATAGATATGACCAGGTCTACCACGGTAGACTGGTGCAGTAATCGTTAATTATTGACATTTCATACTTTCTACTGGAACAAAAGAATGCATCTGCGTGATGGATCGTATTTGACACTCATTCACAGTCTTATGACACTTTCATGCCATTGCAGTTTTGGAACGAGGTTGATGTAATAAATGTTTAATCCAGGCTCTGTTTCTTGAAAATTAGACCCACATTTCTAAGATTGTTGCAGCAAAGCTTGATAGCATTTACGAAGCGTCCGAGTTCATGAGCAAAGACTCATTCTTTTATGAATCTGTCAAATACAATTTCCTACAGACTTGGAAAAGCAATATCGTCCAATAAGCTACTAAAGCTATTGTTTTATTTTATTTTTTTAATTTGGCAAATTTTCAGTTCATTAAAAGGTTTTCAATCTAAGCTGTTGTATATTTGTAATTATTTATCAAGAAGATAAAGCAGATGTTACTACCAGAAGCATTGCTAATGGCACTAAGGCACTAAACTTAAGGCCAATAAAACATCACAGTTTTGAACTAGAATAAAATACTTCCACTGCTTGTTTTCAAACACACAATCCCTATAGAAACATAGGACAACTGGTTCTTGTGAGCAAAAGTTTGCTTGAATATCAAGATTTTGTAACATATGTTTGATAAACAAAACTGCTGTGCATACATGTATGCACAAGGCCACTTTTCTATATTTTAGCAGGGTTCGTATAACTAATGCTCAAGCCTTGCTTTTACCTAACAAAATACCGCAGCAAAAAAAACAAGTAAGCAGTGGATTTCTATTTAACTTGTTCGGACAAGCTGCAGAATCACTTAGTGATCACATGACCTGCAGTCATCCATCATGCCTTAATGCCAGTTACACAACATGGTTTAGGCCTATTTATAATCCAAATTAGATATTTTTTTCCTCAGCCTTAATGAGAAGTGACCTAATTTAACGCCTGGCTTAATTTAGCAAAAAGTTAGAAGTCCAGAATCTTTAACATGGGTTTTCTTTTACTTTGTCCCTTAAGATTGACTGTACAAACATACAGTCATTATCGTTGAAGACTTGTATTGAAATCTGTATTGATCCTATAAAATAAAATATCCCCATAGAAAAAAAAAAAGACAATACAATTAAACAGTTTCAGTGCACTGTTTAGAAGTCATTCCAAATACAATAACTCACAGTTGGGTATGCAATAATTCATAATTAGTATTATTTTACTTGACTGTTCTTGTTTGTGTGTTAAAATGATA
This sequence comes from Acipenser ruthenus, assembly GCF_902713425.1. Lineage (NCBI taxonomy): Eukaryota > Metazoa > Chordata > Actinopteri > Acipenseriformes > Acipenseridae > Acipenser > Acipenser ruthenus. Next base: position 3,678,476 of record NC_081195.1, read on the forward strand.
TCTGTGTGTAAGTGATTTTTAATGTGTTTGTGGGTGTACGTATGTATATTTATGTATAGTATAAACAAGTAACATTTTGTGTAGGATGATTTAAGCATGTATACACATGTACAATAGTTGTGTAATACTGTTATTTATAAAACAGTCTTAATTTTAGAACATCGTTTTATAACTTTGTATATTTGAAATATATAGTTAAAAATGAAAAAAAAAACGGTGGTTCTGTTTTGAAACAGTCAAGGATTTATAGGGATAAGCCTATTCTGTTGTATTTGTATTCTGCAGGAATAAAATCACATACAAAATATGTAAATAAGGTCAATAAGAGGCCAATGCCCATGACTTTCCTTATAGAATTATTTCATTGGCTACGTCTTTCATTAGTTCATTTTTAGTTTTATAAAGATTTGGTTTGCTTATAACAAATACTGACCTTGACACCTAATTACAAGCTTACAAGATTCAAAGCGACGTAAATCAATATTGCTGTGGCAGAAAATTGAAGAAAAGCCTGAAAGCTGTTGAAAAGGAATGGAAAATGGCCAAGTGACTTTTACAGCACGAGAGAGACAAAAGTGTCAAACATTAGCCTTGCCTTGTCTGCACAGCCAGGTTACTGCATGCATTGACTGAACTTGGACACATGGCCACTTCTTTGTAATTACATCAGGAACAAGCACATACACCACACTCTGCAATACCCCCTGTGGTACCAAGCAAGACTACCCTCTCAGCATTTTTCAGGCTGGCCATTTGATTAGTTTTCAGGATATGCCGATAGCTGAAACCTTATGTGTACATTATTTTGAAAGTCGGTAGGATATTAAAACACATCTGAAAGAGCAGTACAGGACAGGTCATATAAAAAATTATCTTGTGACAGATTATGGAAACAGTTCAGCTAGACATGGGTTGAAAGTCCAACGTGGCTGCCTACTGACTGAGTGAGAGGGTTGGATGGAAAGATTACCCAGTGGTTGAAAGGTCTACTTCGATCCACCAATTACCAAACAATATGCCACTATAACTCATGCACCCAGCCAGACTACCCGTTCCACTGAATCTCAATGATCTGTCGTGTCTGGCTGACTGAAAGACATAAAACAAGCAAAATGAAGTAAACAACTTGACTGATTTTGGTTTTAAATGGGCTGATCTTTCACAATATTGTTTATTCAATTATATCTTTGAAAGTCAAGATGGACACAGTTTTACGGGTAAAAAAAACAATCGTGCTGCACGGTTTACCCCCAGCAGCAGTGGTATCAAGACCAAGTATCACAAACCTTCCTGAATAAAATAAACACAAACCACTGCCTCAAACACCGTACAAACCTTCCTGAGGAAAACAAACACGAACCACTGCCTCAAACACCGTACAAACCTTCCTGAGGAAAACAAACACGAATCACTGCCTCAAACACCGTACAAACCTTCCTGAGGAAAACAAACACGAACCACTGCCTCAAACATCGTACAAACCTTCCTGAGGAAAATAAACATGAACCACTGCCTCAAACACCGTACAAACCTTCCTGAGGAAAACAAACACGAATCACTGCCTCAAACACCGTACAAACCTTCCTGAGGAAAACAAACACGAATCACTGCCTCAAACACCGTACAAACCTTCCTGAGGAAAATAAACACGAACCACTGCCTCAAACATCGTACAAACCTTCCTGAGGAAAACAAACACGAACCACTGCCTCAAACATCGTACAAACCTTCCTGAGGAAAATAAACATGAACCACTGCCTCAAACATCGTACAAACCTTCCTGAGGAAAATAAACACGAACCACTGCCTCAAACATCGTACAAACCTTCCTGAGGAAAACAAACACGAACCACTGCCTCAAACATCGTACAAACCTTCCTGAGGAAAACAAACACAAACCACTGCCTCAAACACCGTACAAACCTTCCTGAGGAAAACAAACATGAACCACTGCCTCAAACATCGTACAAACCTTCCTGAGGAAAACAAACACGAACCACTGCCTCAAACACCGTACAAACCTTCCTGAGGAAAATAAACATGAACCACTGCCTCAAACATCATACAAACCTTCCTGAGGAAAATAAACACAAACCACTGCCTCAAACATCATACAAACCTTCCTGAGGAAAACAAACATGAACCACTGCCTCAAACATCGTACAAACCTTCCTGAGGAAAATAAACATGAACCACTGCCTCAAACATCGTACAAACCTTCCTGAGGAAAATAAACACAAACCACTGCCTCAAACATCATACAAACCTTCCTGAGGAAAATAAACACGAACCGCTGCCTCAAACATCATACAAACCTTCCTGAGGAAAATAAACACGAACCGCTGCCTCAAACATCGTACAAACCTTCCTGAGGAAAACAAACACGAACCACTGCCTCAAACACCGTACAAACCTTCCTGAGGAAAACAAACATGAACCACTGCCTCAAACATCGTACAAACCTTCCTGAGGAAAATAAACATGAACCACTGCCTCAAACATCGTACAAACCTTCCTGAGGAAAATAAACACGAACCACTGCCTCAAACATCATACAAACCTTCCTGAGGAAAATAAACACGAACCACTGCCTCAAACATCGTACAAACCTTCCTGAGGAAAATAAACACGAACCACTGCCTCAAACACCGTACAAACCTTCCTGAGGAAAATAAACACGAACCACTGCCTCAAACATCGTACAAACCTTCCTGAGGAAAATAAACATGAACCACTGCCTCAAACATCGTACAAACCTTCCTGAGGAAAACAAACACGAACCACTGCCTCAAACATCGTACAAACCTTCCTGAGGAAAATAAACACGAACCACTGCCTCAAACATCGTACAAACCTTCCTGAGGAAAATAAACATGAACCACTGCCTCAAACATCATACAAACCTTCCTGAGGAAAATAAACATGAACCACTGCCTCAAACACCGTACAAACCTTCCTGAGGAAAACAAACACGAACCACTGCCTCAAACATCGTACAAACCTTCCTGAGGAAAATAAACATGAACCACTGCCTCAAACATCATACAAACCTTCCTGAGGAAAATAAACATGAACCACTGCCTCAAACCAAACACCGTACAAACCTTCCTGAGGAAAACAAACACGAACCACTGCCTCAAACATCGTACAAACCTTCCTGAGGAAAATAAACATGAACCACTGCCTCAAACATCGTACAAACCTTCCTGAGGAAAACAAACACGAACCACTGCCTCAAACATCATACAAACCTTCCTGAGGAAAACAAACACGAATCACTGCCTCAAACACCGTACAAACCTTCCTGAGGAAAACAAACACGAACCACTGCCTCAAACACCGTACAAACCTTCCTGAGGAAAATAAACACGAACCACTGCCTCAAACATCGTACAAACCTTCCTGAGGAAAACAAACACGAACCACTGCCTCAAACATCGTACAAACCTTCCTGAGGAAAATAAACACGAACCACTGCCTCAAACATCGTACAAACCTTCCTGAGGAAAACAAACACGAACCACTGCCTCAAACACCGTACAAACCTTCCTGAGGAAAATAAACACGAACCACTGCCTCAAACACCGTACAAACCTTCCTGAGGAAAATAAACACGAACCACTGCCTCAAACATCGTACAAACCTTCCTGAGGAAAATAAACATGAACCACTGCCTCAAACACCGTACAAACCTTCCTGAGGAAAATAAACATGAACCACTGCCTCAAACACCGTACAAACCTTCCTGAGGAAAACAAACACGAACCACTGCCTCAAACATCGTACAAACCTTCCTGAGGAAAATAAACATGAACCACTGCCTCAAACATCGTACAAACCTTCCTGAGGAAAATAAACATGAACCACTGCCTCAAACATCATACAAACCTTCCTGAGGAAAATAAACACGAACCGCTGCCTCAAACATCATACAAACCTTCCTGAGGAAAATAAACACGAACCGCTGCCTCAAACATCGTACAAACCTTCCTGAGGAAAACAAACATGAACCACTGCCTCAAACACCGTACAAACCTTCCTGAGGAAAACAAACACGAACCACTGCCTCAAACACCGTACAAACCTTCCTGAGGAAAACAAACATGAACCACTGCCTCAAACATCGTACAAACCTTCCTGAGGAAAATAAACATGAACCACTGCCTCAAACATCGTACAAACCTTCCTGAGGAAAATAAACACGAACCACTGCCTCAAACATCATACAAACCTTCCTGAGGAAAATAAACACGAACCGCTGCCTCAAACATCGTACAAACCTTCCTGAGGAAAATAAACACGAACCACTGCCTCAAACATCATACAAACCTTCCTGAGGAAAATAAACATGAACCACTGCCTCAAACACCGTACAAACCTTCCTGAGGAAAACAAACACGAACCACTGCCTCAAACATCGTACAAACCTTCCTGAGGAAAATAAACATGAACCACTGCCTCAAACACCGTACAAACCTTCCTGAGGAAAATAAACACGAACCACTGCCTCAAACATCGTACAAACCTTCCTGAGGAAAATAAACACGAACCACTGCCTCAAACACCGTACAAACCTTCCTGAGGAAAATAAACACGAACCACTGCCTCAAACATCGTACAAACCTTCCTGAGGAAAATAAACATGAACCACTGCCTCAAACATCGTACAAACCTTCCTGAGGAAAACAAACACGAACCACTGCCTCAAACATCATACAAACCTTCCTGAGGAAAACAAACACGAATCACTGCCTCAAACACCGTACAAACCTTCCTGAGGAAAACAAACACGAACCACTGCCTCAAACACCGTACAAACCTTCCTGAGGAAAATAAACACGAACCACTGCCTCAAACATCGTACAAACCTTCCTGAGGAAAACAAACACGAACCACTGCCTCAAACATCGTACAAACCTTCCTGAGGAAAATAAACACGAACCACTGCCTCAAACATCGTACAAACCTTCCTGAGGAAAACAAACACGAACCACTGCCTCAAACACCGTACAAACCTTCCTGAGGAAAATAAACACGAACCACTGCCTCAAACACCGTACAAACCTTCCTGAGGAAAATAAACACGAACCACTGCCTCAAACATCGTACAAACCTTCCTGAGGAAAATAAACATGAACCACTGCCTCAAACACCGTACAAACCTTCCTGAGGAAAATAAACATGAACCACTGCCTCAAACACCGTACAAACCTTCCTGAGGAAAACAAACACGAACCACTGCCTCAAACATCGTACAAACCTTCCTGAGGAAAATAAACATGAACCACTGCCTCAAACATCGTACAAACCTTCCTGAGGAAAATAAACACGAACCACTGCCTCAAACATCATACAAACCTTCCTGAGGAAAACAAACACGAACCACTGCCTCAAACACCGTACAAACCTTCCTGAGGAAAACAAACATGAACCACTGCCTCAAACATCATACAAACCTTCCTGAGGAAAATAAACACGAACCACTGCCTCAAACATCATACAAACCTTCCTGAGGAAAATAAACACGAACCACTGCCTCAAACATCATACAAACCTTCCTGAGGAAAACAAACACGAACCACTGCCTCAAACATCATACAAACCTTCCTGAGGAAAACAAACACGAACCACTGCCTCAAACACCGTACAAACCTTCCTGAGGAAAATAAACACGAACCACTGCCTCAAACATCATACAAACCTTCCTGAGGAAAACAAACACGAACCACTGCCTCAAACACCGTACAAACCTTCCTGAGGAAAACAAACATGAACCACTGCCTCAAACACCGTACAAACCTTCCTGAGGAAAACAAACACGAATCACTGCCTCAAACACCGTACAAACCTTCCTGAGGAAAACAAACACGAACCACTGCCTCAAACATCGTACAAACCTTCCTGAGGAAAACAAACACGAACCACTGCCTCAAACATCGTACAAACCTTCCTGAGGAAAATAAACATGAACCACTGCCTCAAACATTGTAACTCCTGAGGCTGCTGTTGATCGGTTGCATGCAGTTCTAACTGTGTTATTGGACTGGGATTTCTTCAGCACAATGATGATGAGGAAGTCAACAGACATCCGCCATTGATAATGTAATAAGACAAAACTTTTGCTGGCAGACAGCTATCAATAGCTAATTTCTACGTGATTGTCATTATTATTACTTACACGTGATAATAATGTCAATCATCTGCCAAAAGCTAAAGGTCTGTTGACAGCTAGCTGTACAAGTTTAGGGATGGCAGATGCCACTCAATATTTCCATGTCTAATGGCGGGCATCTGTCAGGCAGTCATCCTGGGAACATGTTCTCTCTTTAAATACAGTTCAACTCAAGCTTTTTGTAAAGGAAACTCTACTCACTATATGCAGTATACATCACAAGCTCCATATTTATTTTGTTGCTAAGTAATCAATCTGTAGTAACACTGAAACCTTTGTTAATATAAAAATATGCCCCAAAATTAACTGTCTGCAACAAGAGATGTTTTGCACCATTACTAGCTTCAATTAATTTAGAAAACTAGTTCACATACATACAGCCAGCCAGCCAACCACAGCACTGGAGCAAATGCATAACAAATCCATTGTGAATGTTGCTGGTACAACATTATTGTTACATTTAAGTATTGCTAACATGCATGTATGTTAACTTGCATAGCATGTACTTAACTAATTTTCTAATCAAACCTGATGTATGACCTACGTAATTTGCAGAGGACATAAACATAGTTCTACTTTATATAAGGAAACCAGTAAAAAATGGGGTGTGGAAGGTCATTCTCCATGCATTAAGAAGAATTTCTTATCTTGTAATATTTTACTGACACAGTTTAAAAAACTGAAATGCCCACACAAATGTCCAGCTTCTAAAATAGCTAAAAAAATAACATTAAAACAAAATAACTTGTTTAAACATCCACTGGATCCATAAATAAAATCAGCGCAAGGGAAGTGCTCCTCTCATTATCTGAGTTTGTGCTTTGGATTTCAGTCCCAGTAGATAATATGACTCCCTGGTCTTAAACACAGTTTAGCAATGCCTGGGTAAGCAGCTCTCCAGACAGTGCAGGGAATCTTATAGCTAATGAAACACAAGCAGGAACTATTTGAAATGAGTGTTTTCCAGTATTTGAATGAAGCTGAAATCAGTTTAGTTGAAAGAAAAGGTGGGGCGATTAAAAAAAAAAAAAAAAGTTGATGTGGACTGTACATAAGCACTGTTGAAAAATTGGTGTTCATTATTGAACCACAAGGTCTTTGATTGCGCACAAATAACAAATAACTTATATTCAATACATTAAATACACCCAGACATGTTTCCCTGCCAGTCAGTATTAAATGAGTGCACAAGTTTCCCTTTTAAAGCCCTGCAGTTTTGCCTTTCTGCTAGCTCACCGAATACCAGGCATTTCCCTCCTATAGCCTGGCAAAGCAGAGTCTGGCTAGCAAGCGTGATGTTTCTCTTAACAGGCAAAAGGTCAGAAATGAAGATATGGCTTCAGGGCGCTTGTGAATTCAGGATTCTCATATCTGCCTTGTGTATCAAGTTGTCCTTTGAAGTGTGTTCCATGCTGCTTCATTTATGGATGTATATGTTTTTCCTTGATCATATGCAGATATATATAGTTATGATCAAGGTATATGGTTTAAGTTTTAACAGCTAGTTCTGATGCATTTTCTAGCATAACAAGTCCATATTTAAAGATATTTACTAATTCAATTATATCAGAATTACTGATACAGACAAATACATTGCACTTTTTTTTAATTACATTACATAAATAAATTACTTAAGTTAATAGAAAAAGCCAAAGCGTTCTATTCAGTAGGCTATTTTATAATATTAAGTGGTGTAGGTTCATACGTTTGAAAAGAAAAAAACAACACATTGAATAGGGATGCACAGGTTGGCTTACTGGCAAACTTTATTTATATGCTGCAACTGACACAGAATGGGCAGTGCTGAAACAATGAGTATTATGTTGATTTGTAAAACTCTCAGACATAAAAAAAACCCCAAAAAACTTTAATATCTAATTAACCAAGTTATGTTGTAGTCATCAGACACAGGTTATAGACTATTTGTTTTATTCACTTCTCCATATCCGGTAATATAAATATCAATCTGAAATATTTTACATACTATTTAAGTTTTAATATGGCGAAATACATTAATTCAGCAACTATGCTAACCATAATTAATATTTTAAAATGTTATTGAAAAATACATTGATGTTTGATATTAAACGTCCAACTAATCGAGTCAGAGCAACTTTTTCAAACTCTAAATAGTAGTTTTGTAACGATTCTCCATATTCCCCAATTATCATAACATAACAGTATTATAATACTATAGTATAATTTAAAACACGTGCGCCACTGTATTCAATATAAATCAAGAAAACAACATTAAAATGTTCGGTAAGTGAGGTTAAAACAAACCTTTTAAACATTGTTTCCAATTGGTTAAACCCCTTGTTAATGGTATAATAGTAACTACAGTTCTATAGATACAGTACGTGCAAATCTTGACGACAATACGTAAGTCTCTATTATGGAATGTTAACCGTGCACTGACTAATAATGAAATGCAGTAAGCATGCCAAACACAATATTAAAGACAAAGGACACACCAGAACGTAATTGAGATAAAAAAACAAGAGCGAGATCATATTTATATGTCATATTTTGTGTCTTGACTAGGCCTACCACAATAGTTATTAGATTCATTAAATGTGTTGACACTTTTTAATTTATTCTCATTTTCTGGATACATTTTATTGGAAAATATTACATATTAATTATTGATTCAACAAAGGGAGCCCTTTGAACATCCGCAAAAAAATAATAATAATTGAAACAACATTTCTGAAAAAAAGGCTACTCCTTTCAAATGGTTTGGAAGAGTAATCTTTTTATAACATATATTAAGCGCTAAGAATGAAAGCATCACCAGTTCACTATCCTTAAACTACATCAATATTATATGGCAATAACGCTCAATGACATTATCTTAACGCTAAAATATTAAAAACTGCAGTTACTTGACTGAAATGCGTTTTCTGCTGCGCCAGGTTTATTAGATTCTAAACGATTGGAAAGTCATTGTGCTGGCCTCCCAAAAATGAAAGTCACTGATTTCAAAACAAAAATGTAAACTCTCATTGACTTAAATGCGTTGCATATGACATAAAACGCGAACTGAATTATTAATGTCTGCTGACTTGCAAAGCAAAATAAATAATAATAACAAAAAGTGCTCACTCGTGTTAAAGTTGGTTTGTATTTACATATATATATAACTGTCAATTAACATCACACTACACTGAGACCCGAATCAATGTACCTGCGCTAAATAGAATGTGCTAAGAAATACGCAGAGAAACACGTATAAAACGGATTACTTTTATAGGGCTTTGTTATAGAACCGAATAACAGAATAAGGTGTCGGTCATTCATAATCATATAGGGCCACATTAAAGCATTTACTGCAGTCTTTAATTAACTCCTTTTTTAAAAAGAGGTAAAACTCCTAATAATTGAAACTAAAACCAAACAACTGAGTTATATAACTTTTTCAAGTTCTCTTCGGCACTCTCAATGTGTTTTGTATCTAATTTTTGTAACATTAACGCGGGTTTTCCCCTTTAAAAAAATAGGAATTATTTTAAGAAAGGAGGAAACGCTATGGCTCATAATACTTCCAAGTGTATAAAAGTTACGATTCTCCAATAACTTGATTATTTATGGGCTTATTCTTATTTATTTCCCATCAAAATAAATAGAAATCAACAAGTCGTATTGGTGTCATGTCTGAAAATACCTGAACCAAGAAACACAGGGAATGTATTTTGAATGGTCTTGGAAATCACACATGCGTAATCATTAGTCATATGACTATAGGTTTAAGTGACATAACACACCATTTTCTACCTAATTTATGCTGTATGCAATGTCGTATACTCTTATGAATGTACGCGTTTGGAACGGCACGGTAAACGCGACACTGTGTTACGAGAGTCATTTAAGAAGTCTTCTTTATTATTTAACTAAATAATTATTACATAACACATGCGACACATTTAAAAAGCAAAATATAATGAGCCTAATTATTAAGGGGAATTGTGGGTTGTGTTAGGAGACACACCGGACAGGAAAATCAGTAAAGGCATATGCCGAAACTGCAACTAAAAGAAAACATTACACCAGCAGAGCTAGCTTACAGGTAAGGCCTACTGCAAGATGTAGGCTACACATTAATAAGGACATGTTATTATTTAAAATTAATAGCCGTGTAACGTTTAATTCAAAGAGGATTTAAAAGACTGAAAATTGCAAAAAAATAAATGCTGCCAGAGGGCTATAACATGGGATCAAACAGCGGAGGCCGCCTCACCACACTCTCAGCAGAAGATGATCACTCTTGATTGATTTACATTTTCAGTTTTATTTATAGCGCCTATATAATTGACATAGTATTCGTTCCCCAGTACTTGGATGAAATAAGCCCACATTCGAGCTCAATCCATAAAAGCCAAACTGTGGCGTGCCTTAACATCCTGAAGCAGCACAGAATACGCTAATTGTCAATTGTGCCTTGTGCGTTATTAACAAGTCTGTATAGCGTATCTGTGAAAAGTTTACGTTAGAAACAGCTGCTACCTAAATACATTAATTAATGAATTAAAAGTCTGAGATTTGTTTTTTTCTTTACGAATTTCTTTGTACCACCTTTTGCAATATTATACAAAGAACCATTCGAACAAATAAAACGAATAGGGGTTGCAATACAGAGTGTGAAATTACTGTCAGCCTTTTAAAATGTAGCTCAGCTGACGCAAACAACGTTTCGGTGTACATAGTGTTTGTCAAGGGAAAGTACACACACACACACACACACACACACACAGTAACTTTGCACCAGCATTAAGTACACATCTTTTTTGTTAAACCCGATATTTTGAGCCATATTCGTTGCATTTACAGCCATGCTCTAAAACACACACTTGACAATATTTAGTTTTGAAATCATAACTTATTTTTTAACGTATATAGAATATACGTTTTCAAATTTAAAATAGGTGGAGCCAGTTGAGGCTACACATTTCAGGTGGCTGTGTCCCTATGCAGTGTACAGCTTCTTAAACTTTGTGTTTATTCTCTTATTCATTTCTGAACTAAACCTTATTAAAGGTGCCCAAGATCTTTTAGTGACATATTCCCTTAGTTGAGAGGTTGTGCAGCAACAGGTTTGCTATCATAATGGAATGCATGGAGTTGCACTGCTTTCGTACAAGTTACAGTTTAATTTGGATGGAAGATTCCTAAAACAAAATCCTGAGACAACATTATAAATGAATACATCATCAAATTTGAGTAGCTTTGTAAATTTTGTAAAGGAGATTTATATTAGGCTTATCATTTCTTTCTTCAGATTTCCACATTCACACTGTAAAACCAAAGAACATGTGACATGTTTAATATCTAAATGGCATGTGTGTGTAGTAAAACAGAAACGTTCTATTCCTAAACAGCAGTGTTTATACGTAATTAGGTGTAACACTGGTGTTTAGTCGTTTGGAACTATAAATAATTGTTAAATGTTATGTGTTTAATCTGTGCCGTGTTTGCTAAATTTAATGTTCAGATTTTAAACACCAGCCCTGTTATGAACGCGTACACATGTTTAAAACGTGTTACAAATTATGAACACGTCCAAGAGTTTACAAAATAAACACCACAAGGTGTTTAAATGCTAAACACATTTAGAATTATAAACGCAGTGACGTGTTTGAAAAGAGTTACAAATAAGTGTTTAACACACGGTCTTACAGTGCAGAACACATTTTAATAAAGTTTGAATAAAGTGTGTGTGTGTGTACCTTCCCATGACAAACACTATGTACACCGAAACGTTGGGAAGTTGTCCCATTTAAGGAACAAAACAAACAAAAAAAAACTTAAACAAATGGGAAACAAATAAGCGCAAATAATGTGTATTTATGGGGGTCAACATCTGCATAAATTAACCGAAATGTTTTTTTCAGTACCAAAAGCTATACCATAAAGACGATTTGCTCCCGTTACAAAAGGATATTTTTACACGACAAAAACCGTGGGGAAGAAAAAGATCTAACATACATCCGTGAAATCAGATATTCCACCATTTGCTTTATGTATAAATTCAAAAATAAAACTGTCTGGTCAGTCTTTTAAGGTATGAAACAATGATATTACATTGTGGCACCACACAAGTTCTAGACACGGTAATTCTATAACAGGAAATGCTCATTTAAACTGTCGAGTCTACACTTTCTCAATGACCTAATAAATCTGGAAAGTCACTTGTAATCCCCCCCATACAGTTACCTGTCCCGTTGTGAGAGTTTGGAAAGCCACGTTTACCATTTTAAGTATTCTCTTTCTTTTTAAAGTTTTAATTTATAATGAAGGTCAATACTTTATATGTGATAGCAATTAGTACTTGTATGAAGACTATATCCCACACTTTAGCAACCCGGTGACTATATGTATAATGCAATTATAATATAAGTTGAATATAATCATTATTGATACTGGATTTGTATGATGTTTTTTTTTTTAAAGTAGAATTTTTGTAACACTGGCTATATATATGTTCAATACTGTAAAAGCGTATAAAGTTGGACTATAGTTTAAAACCCCTATCATGAGTTGTATGGTAGCAAAACGTTAAAAACAGCGTCCCTTCGGCTTGCAGTTTGCTTGCCATGAGCTTTGGCATTTTAACATGTTGGCCTAAAATGTATAATGGGCAGTACAAGCCCGTGGAAACAAGCACATCAATCGTAAGCAATTGACGTACAATAGGCTACAGGAATAAACGTTCTTAAAATGGAAACTCAAACGATGCACGATAACATGCCAGACTAATGTCGAGTTCATACAGGATTTTGTCTGCTGTCTGTAATCATTTTATGTTCTGAAATTGCTACACAAAGTCGCGCCTAAAATACAAAACATATGTAGGCTGATAATATATAATCTGACAAGATCGCAGACTCCGCAGAATCACGACGTCCATCTGACCAATGAGTGAAGTGGACAGCTGGATACGAGCACACAGGGCCCTATTCTCATTTGCTTTATGCGCTATTTAGAGGGTGCGTAAACTCCTCTTTAGCGCGTAAAATGAGAATAGGGCCCTGTGTGCAGTCACTTCCCATTGATAGGATATTACCATGGTAAACTATGTACAGATTAAAGAGGAAAAAGGAAACCCCACACCAAAGTAGACGAGGTGCAAGTTCCCAAGGCTGAAGGCATAAATCAGCCTCGAGAAAGAGAGAACCGCACACTCCACTGCGCTCCAAAATATCTCGAACGCTAACGTGTTGGTCGTTTCACATTAATTTTCAAAGACTTAACGGGTCTCTCAATATTCACTATCACTGTGTATAATCTGCAGGGAAACAAGAGCCATCCAGACGGTTTATGAAAGTGTGTATGCAGACAATCACCTTCTCAGGGTGTAACATACCACTTAGTGTTCTATCTTCATCCACATATCTGTTGTGTAGTGTATATGTATTTCTCTTGATTGTGTGTTTTATGCTATGGTAACATATTGTTTTAAAAAAAAAAAAAGCAACTTTCATTATTTATGTACAGGGGTTGGAAATCGTTCCCATAACAGTATCAACAGAGAGTTGGCCACATACGCCGTAATATTATTCTTCTGTCTTACCCATTTTAACTGAAAGCGACATTCAACATAGATGATAAATTACAGGATTTCAGGGAGAGTGTTTCTACAACGTATTACTCATTAAATAAGTCCATTTACACAGAAGAGGATGATTCGTATCTGATTTGTGTCCTATTACAAGTGTATTTACTTGTATGTCTTGTGAATTTAGTCTAACACGCGCGTCTTTTCTGCTCCATCCTACCTTTGTACTAGCTTGTCCAAGCAAGGCATACTTGGTTAACCTTGACAGATAACGTGGTGACTGGTTTTTATATCCACAGTGTATCATGTCCATATCTTGAAAGCATTTACTCAGATATTTAATTAACACCTGCTGATTTTAACAAACAAGAAGCACATAATTGTGTAATATAGATCAATGTGGTCAATTCAATTGGTATATGTGTCTAAAAACCACTGTTGTTTAAAATATTAGAAGTTAAGAGAACTTTGTGAAAACCGACATCTCTATCAGTGTGTGCCAGGCTCTCAAGTATATGCTGGTGTTTAACCCATTAAGTACCAAATATTTGTTGTTGTTGTTGTTGGAAAAATCAGACCACGAGCTGTATCTATGTAATTTGATACATTCTAAATCAATATTTCTTCACAGAAAAAAAAGACCTCGTGTTGGCTACAAACTGCTGCGTGATTCTTTGTAGAGTTAGACGTGCCCGTAATCAACCAGTGAAATCTCACGCCGGCTATGACGACGCTCCTTGAAAACGAAGCTTTATCATCACCGTGGGATTCTAAAACACCAATGAATTGAACTTTTTTAGGCTTCAGTTTCTTATTTTATATTGAGGCGTCATAAAAGCACCGGAAGGGCAATGTCTGCAGAATTAACAGTTACATTTAGTGTTAACTTTTGCTCATGATTCGGGACTGATTGCAACTACTCCTGTTAACCAACAACAATCGTGAACATATTCATGAACATCCCACTTTATTTCAAAGTAACTAATTGAATCTTTATGAGCAGGGCCGTATATCACAGGCATCGAAAATGCCAGTCCATGCCAGACGACATATTCACTGTTCGCCCTCCTCCATCTGTGTGCAACTTTTCGGCTCAGTAAATCTTGTGGAGATTTATTTTCATGCTGTGCAGTTTTTATGTTATTTTGTTATCAATTGGATTTAATTACAAGCTGTTAGGAGAATACATTAAATGTGATTAAGGGTGGCACTCCCCCGGTATGTCGGAACACAGCCTATAATCAGAGCCTACAAATAATAATAATAAAAAAACGAATTGGTAGCAAAAACAACTACTGTCGAGCACGATGGCGCCCCTAGTGGCAGAAAAGTCGATTTAAAATGGATCTGATTCTGATTAAAAATATTTGTTCTCACAATAAAGGAGCTATGCTCTGAATACGGTGCTATACCATCCACCATCTCGAGAATATCGCGCGTGGGTATATGGATGATGATGATGCTTTGCAACTTACAACTCTGCAGAGACACGCTTTCGATATCTATCTATCTATCTATCTATCTATCATATATATATATATATATATATATATATATATATATATATATATATATATATATATATATATATATATATATATATATATATATATATATATATTACACTCATGTAGTGCTGTACAGAACTTACACCCACCGAGTTAATGTCCCTCAATCCAAACAATAGCAAGTCTGAAATAAATACATACATAAACAAATATATAACTAACATGTCTGTATAGAGAAACAAATAATATATTTCATTGTTGTATTTGACATACATCCGCGCTCAATCCTCTCTGTGCAATACGCGTGGGAAATAACTTCACCCCCAAATCCATTCGTCAAATCTCGAAATGAAAAAGTGTACAGGCCCGCAGTATCAAATCTGCAATTATTCATACGAAAATATGGTTCTGGTGACCAAAAGTGTTAACGGTCTTGTCCATGCTTTAGGGAAAGATACTTCTAAATGCAAAAAAAACACCAAACTATTTTAGAAAGACGAAAATAACAAGTTGCTTTGGAAAAACTCCATGACTAACCTAGGACTATGGATAGTGATTCGTGATGCAGTACAGTTTAAATAATGATAAGTCATATGCCCACTTTAGTTCAGACACAGATAGACACGCTAGGGTTTATTTTGCAGTAAAACATTAGGACAGGGAATGGGCATTGTGTTATCTAAATTTCTTTGGTCAACATTAGGAAAAAGCAAGGTGCCACCAGTGTATGACCTGTATGGACAACAATACAAATTAATTTGTATTTTAAATAAAATGCAGCACATGTATCACGTTCTTACAAATGCAAGATCTTGTAATAACAATACTATTTTTTTGTAATGCGGGTATGTTTATCCTCAATGTAAAGTTCCCATTCATGTCATAATGACCCCTTTAAAGTCAGCCGGGGAAACTGCAAAACAAAAGCAGATATATGCTTGTTTAAAAGTATCATTCGTTATATCGTCATTCATTTTTGTGGTAATTCGTCGAATGTAGATTGTTATTAATATTAAGCTAATAATCGGTTAGTTTAATATAAATTACTTTGAAGCATAATCATTTGCAATTTCTGAATGTACCTATCTAACAAATTGTATCACAGTAGGAAACAAAACACACACACACGCAGAAATAAGGGATGTCGCAGCTGTATATAATGTCAAATCATATGCACTTGCCAGTATTATCCTTTTCATACAATAAACGTTTTACTGTATACAAATTACCAACGGAAGGCTATATGGACACATATTTGATGAAAAACAACCACTCCTTAACATTGTGTAACCTATACTACACAAGCTGAAGATACAGGAAGAAAACTAATTCCCAAATAGCCAACACATTAAACGACAACTCCCTTCCATAATAATATTAATAAAAAAATGAAATCAAAGTTGTATGATCCTAATAGCCTATTCATTTTAAACCTCATGTTGTGTGTGAGTGTGTGTGTGTGTGTGTGTGTGTGTGTGTGTGTGTGTGTGTGTGTGTGTGTGGTGTGTGTGTGTGTGTGTGTGTGTGTGTGTGTTTACACACTGCAAAGGAGAGTTAAAAGAGCAACATAGACTGTATGTTTTGGTTAATGAATAGAGAGATCCACCACATTATTTAACATAGTTAAAGGACAGGCCCCCTCTCATTCCTCACGTTTATCAAAATATAAGAAACCACATGCAGTCCTAATAACAAATATATTGGGCCATACCTTTAAACATGTTTTTTTTTTTTTTTAGTATTCATTATGCTATCAAGCCACTAAAGAGAAGCATAGGAGCATGTGGAGATTTTAAAGGAGATGAAATATCTCCCCAGTGCTGTGAGGTGGCCCTTTGCACTTGAATTATAGCTTAGAGGATTTAGCAGAGCTGAAGGGGACTATGCCTTTCGCTTTCTTCTCCCTGTCCAGGGGTATTAGTAGTGATATATATTTCCTGGGTTGTACATTGCCTTTATAAAACATATAATCTGAACCACCGGCGAAGGATTTTTATAGGAGAAAAGGGGCACTAAATAATGGTTAAGTAACGTTAAAAGAAATTCGTTGATAAATACATGTTCGGCCTTTCTTTATTAATGTATCGTCACATGAGAACGATCAACCTAAATAAATGCATATACTGGCAAAACAAAACGATCGAATTGATTAAGGATTCGATTTTTGTATATATATATATATATTACTCTGCTATAGAAAAACTTCATTTTAATGCAAGTTTGTAAACAAAAATATAAGTATTTCATTAAGATTAGATGGCAAGAAAAACAAACAGAATACGGTAGCCATTGTATAATAAAATACACAGACGCAACAATATGACAACACAATTATAAATTAAAATGACCTTAATTCAATATATTGTCACTTACCTCAAAATATTGATCAGCCGGCACGAAACAGATAATATTAAAAAAAGACTGAAAGAATAAAAACAGCGACATTTTTAAAAAAAATCTCATAAAAGACGTGCCATTTTTCTTTCACTATATTGCCAAGATACAATAAAGCCTGGATGTAATGTAATTTAAAAATATATATGGCCAAACAAATAATGTGCAAGAAAATGACAAGAGCATAAAGCATTATAATTCAACTGGGCTCCTCCTACAAGCTATGCCTTCTAATTAATGGCGCGCCCAACTTGCAAAAGCATGCATTGGACAGAAAGAGAGTGAAAGCGTGAAAGAGAGAGGGTGAAAGAGTGAAAGAGAGAGGGTGAAACTGCCACTGAAGATAATTGATTACCTCCCAATCAACAATTACTTGTTAGCAATAGTCAATTGCCCCTACTCTTTTGGCTTCACCATAGTCAGAGAAACAGCATTGTCCCTTGGACTGTCAGGGCTGAGAAGAACACATTCTTTTTAAGAGGCACCGTGGAAGAAGAAAAAAAGTGGGACGTAGGAGTCAAAAACCTCTACAACCGGGGACTGCAAAAAAAGAAAAAAAAGAAAAAGAAAAAGGTGTCTTTATTACTTGTAGACCCCTGCTACTCCTTTAAGAAGGCAGTGTTGAAATTTGAATTATATAACTTTTCTCTTATCAGATCCCTTTTCAAGACATTTGGGGGGGAAAAGGGGATAGAACATAAAGTGAAGAATGACTTCCAAAGAAGATGCGAAGGGTCCTTCAGTGGAAGAAAGAAGGCGAAGCCCCCTGGATCATCTACCACCCCCGGCAAACTCGAACAAACCACTCACCCCGTTCAGTATCGAAGACATCCTGAATAAGCCATCAGTAAGGAGAAGTTACACGATCTGCGGGACCGCTCACCTACTCTCCGCCGCCGAGAAACACGCTCCTACTGGGCTTCCCCTGTCCGGCCGAGGACTGCTCACCCACACCTCCCCGCTCTGCGCCCTGGAAGAGCTCGCCAGCAAAACATTTAAAGGACTGGAAGTCAGTGTTCTCCAGGCAGCCGAAGGTATGCCACTCATTTTTGTTACTCATTTTTATTGTTTACAGCAGTGCTAAATACTAAAGAACATAAAACACAGAACCTATTGTTTACACATTTAAAAAAAATAGTCTATACGCAATAAATTAAAATCAATATATACCCAATTGTTTTACTTGCACCTTTCAATAATAAAAAGACCCTGAAATGTATTTCTGATGTTTGTTTGTTTGTTTTTTGCGCATAGAAGAGCATTAGATTTATTATAATAATAAAACGGTATGTCCTCAATTGAAATCACTTGTGTGGAATACCAGTGATTAATATAAAGTCCTCGGAGTAATTAAAATACAGCATGTACATTCATTACGCGGTTTGAAATTATTCAGGAAATGTACAAGAACTGGTATATGACGCATATTACAATGTATACAACAGTCCCTACAAAAAACAAAAACAAAAAAAACATGAAAAGCATGGTTACCAAATACAAAATAGCCATTCCTTGATGATTAGAAAGTACATTTGTTGATGAACAGAGAACTGTTTAGTGTTTTATTTTCTCTCATAATGATTAAATACTAATTGCATTTATAAAAATAAATAAATAAATACAAAAATTCTAATGGCTTACAATTGTGATGATGCAAATGCAAATGTTGTGTGTGTGTATATATATATATATATATATATATATATATATATATATATATATATATATATATATATATATTCGCCGAAATAGAATGTATGCAACAATAAATAAAATAATGTGATCTAATTTTTTTAAATTCTGCTACTTTACAGGAAGAGACGGTTTGACGATTTTTGGCCAGAGGAACACTCCCAAAAAGAGGAGAAAGTCCCGAACAGCATTCACCAACCACCAGATCTATGAACTGGAGAAAAGATTTCTGTACCAGAAGTATCTGTCCCCGGCTGACCGAGACCAAATCGCCCAGCAACTTGGTTTAACGAATGCCCAAGTAATCACGTGGTTTCAAAACCGCAGAGCCAAACTCAAGCGGGATTTGGAAGAGATGAAAGCGGATGTGGAATCCGCCAAATCGGGTGCTCCAGACGGGAAAAGTGTCACACTAGACTTTGAGCCGAATCCCGGGGCCATAGGCACATCCAGATCTCAATCTCCACTGCTGTCACCGGAGACTCCCAGCAAACTGCAAATGTCACCATCATCACCATTTACAGACCACGCCACGAGCCAAGAATGTTCAGAAGACGAGGAAGACGTGGAAATTGACGTTGATGACTGATTTTTGTTTCTCTTTTATTATATTACTCTAAAACCTTTTATATAAAAATCATTCAAAGCAAGCATGGACTATGTACTATATGCTGCACTGTTATATATGCTATAGTTATAGTAACTTTATATAAATATAACCAAGGCAGTTTTTTCAATTAAAGCAATAATCAGCATACAGAGACAATGACACAGTACTAACGACTGCCAAATCAGGTAGATTTCGTTTTTATGGAATGGTGCAATTATGTATGGCTTCTATATATTTTAAAATAAAAAATAAACACCCACCCACACATTATTATTATTATTATTATTATTATTATTATTATTATTATTATTATTATTATTATTATTATTAATTATTCTTTTTTTGTTTTTTACAATTTGTTTGCTCGGTTTAGCCTTACATGGAGTTATTCATCGTTTCAGAAAATACTGTAAAGCTTTCAGTGAGGCTGAATTCAATTTCGCAGATTGCATGGTACAGGTGTGCATGAACTACTTTACTCCTTTCTTTTTACATTATTATGCGTATTCTTGCAAGTTTATACAGTTTTTATACTGTATATATTTACTTTTCTTAGGGCGAGTAGATTTGTTCAAAATCTGCCTCCATTATTAAACATTTTCTTTGTCTGCTCTTTACTGTTATATTATGCCTACTAAACCAAGCTACCTTACCTATTTTTGTATGGTACAAGGTGGTAAAACTACTAAGTATTTTATACTCCAATTTATAGAATATTGCATGCCACACAACCTTAAAAAGACCCTATCAAATACCATTGAAGAAAAAATAAATAAATACAGACTTTCTTTTAATGAAAAATATGTACAGTAAACCCAGAAAGAAAACGTTTAGATTGTGGAATAAAAGGCCTGTTATTTAAGTTAATCATGTCATTAACAGTGTCGATTTATTTACTTTATTTTAGGATTGTACAGACTGCTCTGTTTGAATACAATAAAGTAATTAACATAACAGACTTTCCAGGATATTTTGTATGGTGCCTTAAAGTGCCTTTCATTTAGGACACTAAAAAACAGACTGTGTTTTGTCTTGGAATGTGTGTGTAATATATATATATATATATATATATATATATATATATATATATATATATATATATATATATATATATATATATATATATAGGCCTATTGGTTTTATAGACAACACAAATGTATCAGGTGCTGCGTTTGAAATACAAATGGAAATATGATGGTTAAGATCATATATGTTTGATGTCCATTTTGCTGAAAGATACACACATTTAAAAAATGGTCATATATCCAGTGCTGTTGAGATTTACACAGCAAGATTAAAAACACAACCAGAGCAGGGGGGGCGGCGTGGTCTGTTTAAAAGCGAAGTTAGCAGAGTAAATATATGAAGCAAAAACCGTCTCCCATTAGTCTTCTATTGTTTCCCCGTAAAAATATACAAACCAGCGTTTTTATACCAGCATTCTTTCCGCTTTCTTTTTCTTAAAGCGTAACTTGCCTCCTTGACCCTGCAACGTGTGTTTTCCTTTTCTGTTTAAAATTTATGTGAGAAACACAAATCTGGTTTGGAGAATAAAAAAAAAAAAAAAGATGCCAGAAAAAAACAGGGAGTTTTGGGCCAGTTTCTCCGAGGCTATATAACCCTTCTTTGAGAAAGGATGGGGCTGTAATTTTTAGCGTAAAGCATGAAAACGGGGGACAAATGAGCAGTCTTCCCCGATGTGACAAGCGACAATGGGGCTTGCACCGACTCCCGCAGCTCTCAATACGGAGACAAGTGTGTCCCACTGCACAAAAAGGACACAAACGTTTGGAGGCCATATGGTTTGTGAATTTTCTTCACAATTTCCAGACAATTTGATGGATTGGGTTAACCCTCCTTTTAAACTGTTTAACTCCGTTTTACAAAAGCAATAATGAATACATAGCCCTCCTCTTCACGAGGGCATCTGTGCACATTAATGTCGACTCTTTTCTTTTCCTTTTTTTAAACTTGGCATTTTGAACAAGTCTATGAATTACAATGAAACTCTCTTTTTTTTTGTAAAGCACTTGTCTTTCTCCTTTTTTGGGTGGAAATAATGTTTGACTTTTGTCCAGAGATTTTTAAAAAGCGCTACATCTTGTGATTGAAGAACCTTCATGCTAAGCGGGGGAGTCGTAAAATGTTGAGATGGTGACATTTATGCGAGGGTCTGGTTAAGGTTTCTTTCCTTTTGTTTGTTTTCTTTTTTGCTTTTCTCTTTATTTCTTTTGTCTTTCTGGGGTTTAATGAGGCTGAAAACATGATGATTCAAGAACGAAAGAAAAGAATAAAGAGAGAAAGCACTAAAGAAAGAAAGGATTTCTGTACTAAATAGAGTGGATTGGAGTTAATTTAGCCTTCACTCTTTCAATTCTAAAATAAATTCAGACCAAACAAGGGCACAGCAGCGCACGTGGCTGTTTAATTCAGATATTGGCAACGGTCACTATAGTTGGTTTAGTTCATTTTATGTAAACAAAAATATCTAGGTACATCTCGAAATGCTTAACAAATAGGTCTAATTAAAAAATACTAAAAAAAAAAAAAAAAAAAAACCTGCGGATATTTTACAGAATTGTAAAACAGATATTAATATAGGCCTATGCAATTGTTACACCACCATAAACAGAGCGTACTGTATAGGCTAAACTGTACAACCGAATGTATAATAATTTAACCCAATCTTAAGCAACATATTTTAAACACATTTCACTCTTTTTTTTGTATTGTATTGCTTGAGAATATTTAGACTCACCAAAATAATCTTTACAATGTACAGTTAATAAACGTTTTTAAAATCTGTTACACGGTGTTTGAGTTAGGCTCAATTGGGCCTGTGCTTTACCACATATTTCCACGTAAGTAGGCCAGTTCCAGTAAATCCTATAGTTTCAGATACACACTTAATTCATGTCGCGCATACCTGACTGAGGCGACGCTGGTTTTAAGGCCAAGCTTATTCTAAACGCGAGGCATCAACTTAAAGCCGTGTAAACCTTTCGTGAGGATGCATACGCGTAATGGAAATTTAACGAGATTCCGAGATGCTTGGGGAGAAAAAAAAAAAAAAAAAAAATCATTTTGAGCATAGTGCCTACGCTTCAATTGGCCTTTGACATGAAAACACGGTTTATTCTACTTGACTGCTAAGTTATTTTTAATTATATGAATGAAATTAAACCATTATTATTATTATTATTATTATTATTATTATTATTATTATTATTATTATTATTATTATTATTATTATTATTATTATTATTGTAGAGTTTTCAATATTTTTCAATAATAATAATAATAATAATAATAATAATAATAATAATAATAATAATAAAAGGTTTCATAAAGAAATATAACCAAGAATGTAGTTCATGATAACACTAAAGAAGGTCGTACGACTGTAAACATATGCTACAGAATTTTAGGGAACAGCAAATGGTCAAAATAAATGGACCTTTAAATATATTTCAAATTAACGTGCACTTTACATTACTATTCCCGATAGATGTATTGTGCGGCGTACTGTGAGTTATACAGGCCTACACATTAGACCCAGGCCTGCATGAAAATCAAGACAGTGATGTTTGTAACATTCCTCTTCAAAGCGCATACGCGGAATGCATAGCTGCTGTGTGGGTGTTCAGAGCGCCTCATGTTTTTTTGTTTTTGTTTTTGTTTTGTATTTGAAGTTTATGTATGTATTTGCACAGTATGTGTGTCTATGTGTTATGCGCTTGTGGTTTGGGGTGTATTTTAAAGGTGGGTTAGGCCTTGTGTTGGTTGCAGTTTCTTTCTTGCACGTCAGATGATATTCATAATTACACGATTTTAATTTGCTACATCATTGCCAATAATAGCACATAGGGCTATTATGCTATCTGCTTAATTTCCGATGTAAATATTATGATAACACGTTTTCAAACGTTATTTAGAAAAATAATGATGCTATTATTATTATTATTATTATTATTATTATTATTATTATTATTATTATTATTATTATTAAATTAATAACAACTAAGCATATGCCTTCATTACCTCAATGTTGCATGTAACGTAGATGTTTAACTTCTTTGGATAGCAAACCCATATTATTACTAGCTGCCGTTCCTTCAGCTAATACAAGGCCCACATGCAGAATAAAGATATTATACCACCAAACGAGGTAGAGCAGGTTGAGTCAGTGGATTTCAGTTCCTTATTTTATTAGGTGTCAGGGATGATGTCAAACGTGACAACGATAACTAATACTACAGTCTGAGGGACCAGAACGTGGTAATTAATCCCAAAGACTTAAGTGTATTTCAGTTCAGGAGAAAAAAAAAATCACTAATTCAATCGTCCGGAAAATTGAAGTTTGATGCATGAGTCTCTGCTGAAAGAAATGGTTCCTTTCTCCCTCTCGCTTTTCTGATTCTGGTGTAGGACTGGCGCTGATCCCTCATCCTCATGTTTTCATAAAATAAATGAATACATAAAATGCCATACAAATACAGGTTATTATTATCTGTCCCGCAGTAAACAACACATTCCTTGGTTTGCACAACCTTGTAACATTTTTACCTAAACATGTTTTATTTAATTTCAGCCTCTATATTAAATCATATTTGCAAAGGAACAAACCTGTGTTCCTTTTTTAGTTTTACACCCCCAGATGTGATTTATAACACGCTTGGCCAGCTGCACCTACAGACCTTCAGGTTAGAACAAACAGCTTTGTATTGATGATGTTACAGTAATGCTAAATGTTTGCTGTGATTTAGTGAAGTATGCTTACATATACTTATAAGATACCGCAAGAAATAATATGACAATTAACAGTACTTGAAACATTATGCATGCAATTCGTGTTTAAGAAGTGACGGGTTTCTAGTTTATTAGACTGTTTATTTTCCATTGTGTGCAGCACAAAGTTGAAAGACTCCTAGTTATAGAATTCAGAAAAACAGAAACGCAGGTAACACCACCAATAATTTTCAATTATTACACTGACACTCCCAGGAGCAGGAATATCCGTATCCACCACTACAAGCATTTGACGTAACTCGCCAAGTAGCATTGAGAAACAACAGAAGCCTTATATAAAGTATAGATCATCACACAGGTAGGTATATTAGCCCATCAAAAGTCTTACACAACCGACTTTCTATTGGGTAACATTTAAGATGTTAAAAAAGTCACGCTATAAATGTCACTCTGAAGCTAAAGCTTATTAGCAGTATAAAGACAATTCCGTTTTCGATTATGGATAAATCGGTATTACGTTTTATAATAGGGTATATTTATTTGTAAATAATGTATAATTATTTTAGTTGGAAACATTTCAGCAATTATAATGTTATACCCTTGGGGAAGAACGCTTACAAGTTCATAGCTATTTACATATGAAAAAAAAAAATCCACAAATAGAACAGTCACTGTTTACATTCAACACAATCAGATATCGATATAACGTAGCCCGTATTTGTGATCTGTATTCTTTATAGATACACTGAAAACAAACAAACATACAAACAAACAAAAAAAACTGTTTTAAAGGTTAATTTACATGACATAATTTTGTCACTTCTTTTTACCTTTAATAATACGGAGTTATACACTAGAATTCATCTACAAATATAGTTTTAGTAAGTCAGTATTAAGGTACATTTACAGGAATAATACCTTTTTTTTATTTTACAGTGTAGCGTATACATTGATAAGCAATAATGTAGCATATACATTGATAAGCAATTGACAAATGCATGAATATCCAGATAAAAAGGTTTATGGAGACACACACATAGACGCACATATGACCTCTATCCAGGTATTTTTTACAGTAGGCCTACTGCATTTAACAATCGTCCATATTCTATATTTCTGTAAAATTATACATTTATTTGAAATCAGATCTACTTGGTGATATAACACAGGGAGACGGCTGCATCTTTAATTATACACATTGTTAAATGAAGACTGCAATTGTGTTGCTCCAATAGTTTCATTAGAAATCCAAAGCTTCAAGACAAAGAATTTTATTACACCGATAATGCAAAAAATAATAATAATCACTGTGGCCAGGTCGTTATCATTTTTGTTAACTTTTTATCGACTCTTTGCTGGATGGCATGTCACAAAAGTGTATGATTTGAGATGAAAAATGAGTCAGATTAACCTAAGGGGAGAGCTTGATTGATTACTAAATAGGATCAATTTGAAAGTTTTAGTCATAACGTTCCTGTAGAGCCCCTTAATACTTCAAACTTCAATTTTACGGGCGATTGAACTAAGCATGTCCCTGACAAAATTGATATATGTATTAATTTGCTTTAACTGTTGATTAATTACTCTCCACTGAAAGAATTATATGGAGCTGTTTGCCTCAAATTTGCATATTAATCAAATTCTAGTTGATAATTCAGATGGTACAATGGATTTAGGGGGATTGTGAAACATAACTTGCAAAAAAATACATAGAAGCTGTTTTTGACTCGGATTTTTATACAGTTGTTGTTCTCTCTTGTTTTTTGCTCCCTTGCTGCTAAGCTGCTTGTCTAGTGCATTAAAATCAAAGATGCAGAACGAGTTAGCCTGGCTGTTTGGTGAAAACAGAAATTGCCTGTCCAGTTTTATGATGTGCTCAGGCTGAGCAGGCAGCCCTTAATGTGCCCTGTCAAAATGTCTAGGATTTAAAGGGGAAACAGGCTAATTTAACACTCGGATAGTTAATGGGCAAAAAATGAAAGAAAAGAGAGGACACGGTTGCATTCGTATACTCCAAAAGGGAAAGGGAATCCAAAAGGATTATTATTATTATTATTATTATTATTATTATTATTATTATTATTATTATTATTATTATTATTTTCAAAAAATGCCAGAGGTGCAATACCTAAACAGACTTATGAAAAACAAACCCAAACCACGGAAATGAAATACAGTACATATGCAGGCTAGTCTTATAGCTTCTATTTCCACCGCTGGGAACATGTTCTGGAACCCATTCTTAATTAGCACTGTTCTAGTGCTTGTCCTCTCCACCTACCTCTGAATGCCAGTTCTCTTTTTAATGTTTGTAGGCAAATGCTGAGAGATAAAACATGCCTGACTTGCACTGAAAGCATATCATTATAAATACAAGTCTGAATGTGTGTTTGCTGCCTACTTCTGAGAACAGCTGACTCCATGGCCCCCCTATGCCATACCCAGTAGGATTTACTCTCTAAAGAACTGCCAGTCTCCCTTCAACAGATTTCATATTGATCATATTGATTGTTAAACATAACCTGACCCACACATGAATTTAAGCATGAGTTTGGTGCATGTCCCAGCAATCGGAGGGGTAGAAAAAAGCAAATTACGCATTTCAGAAAGACACTACACAGTGAAGCAAAAGAGTGTGTGTATCTGTCCCAAGGTTCTGTGCGCCTCTTGGCTCAGGTGAAGTTAAATAAGCTTTTATAGTAGGTAGTTGAAACTAAAAATGGTCAGTTTGCTGGAATAAAACAAACAAGTGGTTATAATGTATGGATCTGTGCTAATCTGTGCTAACCTGCCCTCTTTTGTTGGTCAACATAGAGAACTACATTTTCAAGCGTGACACTTTCAAGGAGAAATCTGTCCTGAAGACTACCCATTACAGTGCTTGTGAAACAGTCATGTAATGGAGGCAAAAGAAAATATGTTCATCCATAACTTCAAACACTCAATCATAAATTCAGAGATAAAACCTACAAGAAACTGAAGCAATGCCTTCACCAGTGTAGTGAGATAAACAGCATTTAGTTAGGATGGGTGTGCCCTGCCCTATGAGAACTAGATGCAAGTGTCACCCATTATTATTAAACATGCATATATGAACGGTGGGCAGCAGTCATAACGTTTGTCAACTTGGCTCAGGTACCTGGGACAATACCAGGAACAAAACTACTGAACCAGAGGAATGCTATGAAAGCTTAAAGGCTTTCTCATTAAGTGAACTCACTTACATTAAGATAACGTACTCACCTACAGTTCCCGTCACTGCTTGGGTTTGCTTGCAGTTCAGCAAGTGTACAAGTTGACATAGCAAGGACTGTTCTGTGGAAGCCCACAGTCACATAGTAATGGAAGGATGCTTTCTATTGTCATATGGTCCCAATCCTTGATGACCTTCATTTTCTCTGTCCTCTATTATTTTCATGTATACTAGGTAAACAACACTTTAGAAATAAATAAATAAATAAATATCTGCAGTTTCCTATTAACACCATATATTGTAGATTGTAAATGTATGGCCAGTGTACAGTACTGCAAATGTGCTAACTATAATGGTTTTATACTTTTACAACAGATAGCAGCAACAAGAAAAAAGTCCTCTATCTCATAATTTATCTAAATCATTTTAAAGCTAAAGGAATTCAATACAATAATTAATGCTGGATAATTAATGGAACAATAATAATCTTACATCTATGGCAGTAATGAACAGCTCCCTTCAGGGTATGCTCCCATTTCAGGCTCATTTTAGAAACTAAGTTACAGGCTTAATGTACTCACGACCATGTAACTGATCATCCAGTATTGTTTTCTGCAATAATTTATAGTATTATATCATTGCTATTCATTCATGTCAAGTTTCCTATATATATGCTGTGTAATGCAATAGCCGACAATGCAATTGGACTACAGGCTTATCCTTATAAGGCCACACCACACCTAAAAGGTGATCACAAGGCAAGCTTACTCAACAAATGAAGGGCTGCTTGTATACTGCATATACACCACTCATTGACATAAGTGTTTAGGCATAATTTTCTTGCCATGCATCTCATTATACACAACCATGCATCTTCAGTCCCATCCAAGAAGCCGTAAAATTAACCCCCTGTGCTGTTTACTAATTCTGTAACATTACTAAGTCATTAGTCAAGTAATAGTAAAAACAGAGAATAGAGAACAGGCTCAAACCCAAGTGTGGTTTGTTGATCAACCTTCTTCCTGAGCCAAACCTTCTTCAGCAAACTTCTTCCTAAGCAAACCTTCTTCAGGAACCTTCTTCCTGAGCCAAACCTTCTTCAGAAACCTTCTTCCTGAGCTAAACCTTCTTCAGAAACCTTCTTCCTGAGCCAATCCTTCTTCAGAAACCTTCTTCCTGAGCTAAACCTTCTTCAGAAACCTTCTTCCTGAGCCAAACCTTCTTCAGAAACCTTCTTCCTGAGCCAAACCTTCTTCAGAAACCTTCTTCCTGAGCTAAACCTTCTTCAGAAACCTTCTTCCTGAGCTAGACCTTCTTCAGAAACCTTCTTCCTGAGCCAAACCTTCTTCAGAAACCTTCTTCCTGAGCCAAACCTTCTTCAGAAACCTTCTTCCTGAGCTAAACCTTCTTCAGAAACCTTCTTCCTGAGCTAGACCTTCTTCAGAAACCTTCTTCCTGAGCCAAACCTTCTTCAGAAACCTTCTTCCTGAGCCAAACTTTCTTCAGAAACCTTCTTCCTGAGCTAAACCTTCTTCAGAAACCTTCTTCCTGAGCCAAACCTTCTTCAGAAACCTTCTTCCTGAGCCAAACCTTCTTCAGAAACCTTCTTCCTGAGCCAAACCTTCTTCAGAAACCTTCTTCCTGAGCCAAACTTTCTTCAGAAACCTTCTTCCTGAGCTAAACCTTCTTCAGAAACCTTCTTCCTGAGCCAAACCTTCTTCAGAAACCTTCTTCCTGAGCTAAACCTTCTTCAGAAACCTTCTTCCTGAGCCAAACCTTCTTCAGAAACCTTCTTCCTGAGCTAAACCTTCTTCAGAAACCTTCTTCCTGAGCTAAACCTTCTTCAGAAACCTTCTTCCTGAGCTAAACCTTCTTCAGAAACCTTCTTCCTGAGCCAAACTTTCTTCAGCAAGGTTCATCCTGAGCCAAACTTTCTTCAGCAACCTTCTTCCTGAGGGGGATCACGCTCTCGATCACAAAGTGTTTGAACAGGTCTTTCTTAATGTGGTTATAACTTACCAAATACTTCCAGAATTCCTACCTGTTTTACCACTGTACTTACCTTCCAAGGTCATTTTATCTTAGCATTGGTTATTGGCTGTAGAATACAGCATGCCAGTCAGTAAGGGAAGCAGCTGGTTGGCTAGTGACACGAAAGAAAGCGTTGAAAGGGTGGGTCAAATTTCACTCTCCAGTTGAAATAACCAAGTGTAAGACTAGTTGAATGTAAGCCTAGCATAGAATAGTGTAGTATCAAATCACATTTAAAAATGAAAATACAAAAAATACAGAAATCCATACAGTGCATAGAAGTGCACAACAGGAACGATTTATTGAATTATGTTGTTAGCTCTACAACCACTATAAAAGTAATTTCCCTTTATAGTATTGCTGACAACTCCAACCCGTAGATGCTGTTAATGATGTGTAATAATCACTTGAATCGGTGCCAGCTAGGACAAACAGAGCTCTTGTATAAAGTCAGTAGAAAATGGTGGCTCAAGTGACATCATGTTCACAACATTATGAATGTATGAGCCACACTTCACTCTGCCAATGCTCAACACTAATTCATAGACAAATCCACTGCACAATATACTCAAGTGCATTAGTGCATTAATTAATATGTGCATCCAGATGTAAGTCACATATACATCAGAGTATTAACTGGAATCGGGCGATTAGGTGACCAAAGAGTATACAACAGGTAGATGCAGTTGTCTGCAATGTATTATATCTTTCAAGGAAGGAATGGGTTCTACCAAAGCGACTGCACCTGCAAGTCAGGTCAGATAACTAATTTGTCCGAAGTTGTTTGTGGAGCACATGCATCGCTGTCATTGAGCTGAAGAGTGGGTATAGATCCAGGACTCGTTTTCATCCATCATGTATCACATCTTTCTGTAGTATTTAGGCTTTCAAAGAACATGTCTGTTAAAATATAATAAAGAGGCTCTGGAGCAGCAGTTATTTTTCTGCTTGTTAAGGGATTTTTTCCTCCACTTTTGAATTACATTTTATATTAAAACTGTCTCCAAGAGCTGTGGTATAGGTTTTCACTCTTGTGATAAATTTATGTTTTAATAATTATTTTTCATGTGATATTGATTGAATCTGTAAATAAAGGCTGGGCTGGCTTATTATGGCTCTGAGCTGTATTCTTCAGCAATAACTCCCCATGGTACTTCAAAGTTTTTCTCTAGACTCTTCTTTGTTCTCTTCTGATCTACAATGCCCTTTCTATGCCCAACATTCAATATCAATTATTATTATTATTCTGCTATTATTTGGATTCCATAGATTTTTATAAACTGCAAACAGATACAGATTTAAAGGCTATCCTGTTCAAGAGCTCTGGCCGTCCTTTCCAAAAGTGGAGGTCTTCAGAAAATGGCCATTTGGGGTTCACGGAACCTAATTTTACCTTATACAAAATATAAATAAATAATCCATGCATTCATTGTTTCTTATTGGAGTGGGTTGCTTAGTGACCCAGTTCATCAGGATATGAATTGTGTACATTAAGTTACACTTTAAGTTGTATGTATATAGTCAATTAATGTTGTTCATATTAGTAACAAGCAATTTATATATATATATATATATATATATATATATATATATATATATATATATATATATATATATATATATATATCAAATTAGCTGTAAATATGTATGTATAGTGATAATCTTAGTCTGGTATCAATTTCTCAAGCAATACAGACAGGAACACTTTACAGTTACCAGTTTTGCATTGGCTTTTATCTTTTTTTTGGCCATTGCTCACATATTTGACTTGAGAGCCAGATGTCCCATTGTAACTGCTTTTCTATTCCATCCTCTTCTTGGCACAGTCACCATAGGCGTATAACAAAAGAGAGATAAACCACAGAGTGGTCAGAGACAGCGCATCTAGTGTTCAGCCAGAAATTGAAAAACATGTATTGAATCAAAATGGATTGAAAGTAATCATGTAGTAGCCACTCCACAGGCTCCTGGTTGACAACCATTGTACAAGAAACAGAATATGTAAAGGATTACCAAGTGGTAGTAAACAAACAACAACAACAACAACAACAACAACAACAACAACAATAATATAACTGTATTACAGCATTTTGTTTTTTTTCTGTTACGATTACTCGATTGAAAGTGAACAAACTTTTCAAAAACAAAATGTTGTCAATAGATTGTACAGTTACAAAACGGAATAGGTATTGCCATAGATTCCTTGGTCAACCATAAAAAAGGGAGTTTCAAATTATGTTTGTAACCTAAGCTAGACATATTTCAGGGATATAAAGAACCAGGAAAGAAATCATTTCCAATGTTATACTTGTGTACTTAAATAAATGACTGAAAAATACCATTGCATATTCAGTATTTAAATAGAAAAATACTTATCTTTGACAGAACAGTAGGTAATTAAATAACTGGATTCAAATAATGCAGAGTCTGCACACTTTAACACATACTGTTGCGCAGGAGAATTAGGGTAATTCACATCATTATCATATAGATTACACACTTGCTGTGCTGGTTTGTGTGCTTCTATTAATACCCCTTTTCCTGGGAGGGTTGTATTTCCTTTAACTCAATTTACTTCTCTACAAACGCTCTTACTAGCCATCAGGCCAGTACCTTGACATGTGTCAGGCCAATAACTTGAGATGCAGACCCTCCTTTGCCTCCAAAACTTAATCAAACAGTCTTACTTTGACAGTTCACTGATATTATTGTTTAAAATAAAATGTATTGGCTTCCAAAACATTGTATTGTGCAGCATGCTTTCTCTACTCAGAATAACTCTGCAATAGCTAAAATGACCTGAACTCAGTACCTTCAACTCTGTTTATTTTATAACATCCAGAACTCAGCACTATGATGCAAGTCGCCTTGTTTCAGTGTTGTATGGTGTCAGCTTTAATTCAATTTGATTCAGCGAATGACAAACGAGATCTTGTCCCCACTGGACCGTACACTCAAGAATTACTGAATTGTATCGCCATCAAGTGGAGAAACTGCTCTACCACACTATAGAAACCTGTCCCAAAGACCAATCTAGTGGACAAGCCTCCTGTACCACATTATAGAAACCTGTTCAAGGAACACGTCCCAGTTTAACCAACACTGATTCCCATCAAAACAAACAAAAACACTTTGATTTAATGTATATGGCATTATCCCAGTGCCAATAAGCATTTATAATTAACACCTTGTACTTTTGTGATAGTCAAGCATTCAAGCACTTTTTAAATGCTGGCTTCTGTCAACAGATGCAGTTAGGCTAAAGTCACTACTCATTCTATAGCACTATAGTTTTCCATTATAATTATTTGTTGGTGCATAAAAACGGATGCTTCTTTAAAGAAAGTGGTTAATACAGAGACAAAAAGAGGGCAGGCTTTAGTCTTAAATTAACAAAGCGAATAAGTAATAGATGGATTGTGTTTTATTTTCTTTGTCTAACCAGAAATGCAACAACATTGCAGCACATTTAACAGCTTGGTTCATACAGAGCTTGTACAAGGGCATCACCCAGTGGCAGAAACAAGCATAACACTTTTATGGATAATAAAGGAGTATTAGTCAGGATTCATAAAAGCAGTGCTTCACAAAACACTAATAACTCAAAACAGACCAGAAAATACCTAAGACTCAATCAGGATGGTATGGGCTATGACTGCATAACATTTGCTCTACATATTACTTCCATGGGATGTTCATGGGTTGTTTGCTGCCTGTTTCTCTGCATTTAGACACTTCTTTGTCGTTTGCTGTACTCTAGTCTAGACATTACAGGTAATGTCAATCTGGAATTCAACACTACCAACTGTATATGGATTCTGCTGCCACCCTGTGGTGTTCCTGAAGCAGTGAACTTTGCCAGCTAATACAAACCAAGACCTGGTAAGGGTTGGAATCTGTAACTCCCTACAGCAGGGGTAATGTTGTTTTTTAGAAGGATACCAGATTAAGAGATTACAAACAAACAGAATATCTAATGCCAAATAGTGCCTTCCTTATTTGAACAGTGAAATGTCATTTTTCAGTGACTGTCACAGTTCTGTCTACTGCTTTAAAAAAATTAAATAAATAAATAAATAAATAAATAAATAAATAAATAAATAGATTGTTAGTGATTTTAATGAATGCTTTCCAAACTCATAACTACAATCAATTAGGCAATTATAGGTAATAACTTCAGACAGAAACTGTGTGATAGCCGTTTTCACCACACCCTCATTTAGATATCAAGCAGACTGGGCTGAACAAACAGAAGTGGGGTCCATGTGTTAAGAAGAGCTGCTACGTTTTTATATTGGTAATTATGGACTGATTCAACTAGGGGTTTCCACTTTGAATAATTATGAAAAGATTGCATGGAGGCAAACATTCATAATTCATTTATGGCATAGTGTGTACAGCCGGCTTTAAGAACACATGGAAACTCTGCTTATGTGGTTGAGCAACTGTGGTCTCGTGCAATGCAATCCACACCTTCCCTGGATTCTTATTAGCAAAAAGGCAGAATCAATACATCTTCACACCAGATAGTCATCTTGTTCACCCACCCCAGTTTGGTATGGTTTGGGTTCCAATCTTGGGTTCGTGCACACCCCCAATAAATGACGTTAATATGTTATTGTGGCAAACTGGTTTGCAGTGTGCATGTGTAGAGGTGATGCAGTGCTCAATAATAACAAACACACCACACTTCATGGTGAAAAACAGCTTTTTACTGTTCTGCAAATAATAATAACTGGATGTGTATGGCACAGTTAAAACCCACGGGGTTCAGTCCCGAAATAATACTTAATACACTTTATACACACACACAATCACAATTACTAAGTGAGTACTCCTAGTTCAAGTAGTGAAATATACAATAAGAGTGAAACAATAAGCATAAAGGTTGATTTCACCCATTGTCTGCTTGAATTGAAAAATAAAGATCGAAAAAAAAAACCCCAGTAAATTCTAAAATAAACGTTGATATTAATCATCGATTAGTAGCAAGCCTAATAATAAGTAATGCACTATGCTATGCACACTACCCAGAGGCCAGTTCATTGTAAACAAACACAAATACAAGTTATGCCATCTACTGGTCATGTAGGACCACTGCATCTACATCTTTGTACTAGTGCTGAAACAAACTTTTCATGTACATGTTATCAAAGATGTTAATTCCAATTAACATGGACTTTTCTGTACTCTGTATATTATTTAACAAGGTGAGTTTAAAAGTTCTTCTATGTTATTTGCATCAGTTTATCTTTCATGTTTCATATGTATTATCATTGCAGTGTTTGACATTCTCTCAGTGTGTAGGGTGTTCAAAATGCTGCACTTAAAGGTCCACAGAATTCAATTAATTACAGGTATCTGCAAGTGCCTAGCACACAACATAAGTTACTGTACACAAAACAGGAGAATTAAACACATTTTGAGGTGTATTTTTTATCATTATTTATGAATATCAGTTGGGACTAGTGTTACAATATACAGTATAATAAAGTGTTCAGCCAGTATGACTTTATTTTTCTCAGTTCTTGACTCAATACGATGTGCTGCTCCCCTGGGTAAATACAAATACAAATCCACATGCAAAAAAGACCTGATAAAAGTTTATTGTAGTGTGATCAAAGCGTAAAGAATACACTAGCATAAAACACAGATCAGTATGGTATAGGAATTGGAAACAGCAATATTATTGCACACAATGAACAGCAACGATCCCACCCAGTTCATCTATTCAGGGATATTTAGTAAGTTGCCTGAGTGTAGTAGGACAATACTCCCTCTCCAAAAGAGCAACCAGTTAGCTCTTCAGTGATACCGATATATTTAGCATGCAGAGCTCTCAATACAATATTTTTACAACAAAGATTACAAACAAAGAATGCATACAACCATGTGCTTGAAAGAACAGTACAGGAATCCTTTAAGCCTGTGCAAATAAACTGAGTTTTATAAAGAGCCAGCTATGTTTCTTTCACCCTTGTTAGGATCTTCAGCTCCCAAGGGACAAACCAACAATAAACATGTGTGCATTTGTAATGGGACTGCAGTTCATAAACAGTTTGTTCAAATGAATATTTTATACCTCACATGTACCAAACGGTCACCATTACCATTCCAGATAGGGGCTACACCAGTTATCAAGCTATGTCTTTTAATACGAAGTGCCATTGCCTGATCGAACCCATTTCCTTTGCATTTCCAGGAATCTGTTAAGTGTTGATCATTGAGATAGCAACCTACTGGATCACATTACTCTATCCATGTTATATAAAGAACTACCAAGAGGCATGGAAAGGATAGAATGTTACTTTTTATACCAACATACAGCACAGGTTTTTAAGTGATTTTATGGGAAAAAGAAGGGTGAAAAAAAGTGGATTGCACTCTTGAAATACAAACATAAAAAAGCACTCTCCAAACATCAATTTAGCAAGGAGATAAAAAAAATACAAATAAATCAATTACAAGCTGGCGAAACAGAAAACTTGATCTAAATGCAGGTGTCAGTGTGTATTATGCAGCTCACAGACAAAAAACACACACTTTAAAGACACTCAGACAATCTGTTTTTCATACTTTTCAGGTAAATATGAGGCTGGATGTGATTTAGAGATTAAAACCGAAGACTGGTAACTAAATGTCCTTCAGTTCACATGTGGAAAATACGTATCAGGACTGAGGGGGATATCCTGGGTTGGAACCCCTGCAGATTTAATTGGTTTTATCCGAGTTCAATTATGTTAAAGAAACTAACATGTTAAGTTTTTTTAATGTGTGCATCACCCCACCATCTAGTTATGGATTCCACATTCACAGCAGCCTAAAATGTTAACGACATGGTGCATCACTGGCTGCCCTTGCAGCATGTCATTTCTGCTGCATATGGATCTCAAGTGATATATGGTGGGGTAACTACACTTCTCTTGAGTGATCATGGGACAGAGCTCTACAAAGGCAGTCAACTGTTTGCTTGACTCCCTGGTTAAAACAAAAAATAGCACACACATGCAACCCTTGTGATCTTGGACTACACTTATTTTCTATCTTAAAATTGTGTAATTATAGACAGTTTATCAGATTGCACTTTAAAAATGAAAGAAAGTCTCCACCACAATGAGAGAGCCCCTCTTCAAACACACACAAGTATCACGGAAGACCAAACACCACAAGTAACCACAGTGTGGACAGCGCAGCCCAGCAAGACAGCTTGAGAGGCTACCTGAATGCCAGGGCATTCTCACCCAACACAAACATTGAACTGGTTCTGCATTTGTCTCCCGGGGGTGAGCCTTCCATTTTCCACTGTCTCTTACCAGCCCCTGTTGTTATACAGTGCTTCCCAGTAGGCATATCATATTTCTGTATCTGTATTTAATGGGTAACGTGGCTCTGTTTAATGCATTGTTATGGCAGTTTTGATCAAGTATCTCTGTCTAAATGAACTGGCTAGTGTTTTGCAGCTAGAAATGCTTGGCTCCAGCAGTCTTGGCACAGATACACATCATACAACACATTCTTCTGTTTTGAGTCTATGGTGAGCTTTTAGAGGTCATTGGGGATGATATTCTACCAGTGGATATTGTTAATAATTGAATAATAAATTACATTCCAGTTCTGTATTCACTCATAACTTCCTCAGTCAGGACACAGTGTGTGATGCCTCAATTTTAATGCATTGTAGGGACTGAACCCTACTCTGTATGTTTGGAATGAATGGATATATAATAGAATGATTGACGGGGTATAGGTTAATTACTTTGGGATAGTACAAACATTATTGTTTTTTGTTGACTGTGATATGATTCATAGGATATATCAATGTAGGTATCACATTCACGAAGTGCATTGATGCACAGTATTTCACTGATCCACCTTGTATCAAATCATGGACTATAAAAAAAACTGAGCTCAATAGCATATGAGATCGATGCACAGCACTTTTTGCAGGGATTTTACACTGTTAGAGGTGTAATCTTTATTGTGTTGTAAATGTGTTGTGTATGAAGCGTTTATTAACAATGCATTCATGTTATATAACTTGTTTGCATGAGGACAACATTTTTTTGCATTAGGAGAACACAGTTCTTTTCTACACTAAAGGTAAACACTTTAATAAAGCATACTAAGATCCTAGACTTTAGATGACATATTCTTTACAGTCCCATAAACTACTGATAAGTGCAATCTTTGTGAGTTCTCCTTGTTGCAGTAACTCAGATACTGTGTTTTGAATGTGTATGCATCTGTTTCAACGTGTTTTCACCTGCGTTCAGGATCTGCTCTTCTGTTCTAGCTGCCTGTCACAGGTATCTGTAATGTAAACTGTATCATCCAAAGTGTTCTCAAGCTTCCTTTACAAGCACTAGATGGTGCTGTAGCTTACTCATATACAGACCGTTTGGTTGATCTAGCCTACATTACATATGTCTATAGCAGAACATAGGAACTGACAAGCAGCATATTAACCCTATGCTAAGTCAAGCATATTAACCCTTTGCTGCCCAGTCCAATATATCGGACATTGAGAAAAAAAGGTATTACATAGGTATGAGAAAATATCCAGGGCAGTAAAGGGTTAACACAGACTTATCAAGGTAAATAAGCAGCACACAATGTCAGTAAGAACCACTTAAAATGATTGCAAACATTATAAATAGGGCTTCTGTATTTTGTTTTTTATTAATTTCATTTTTTGGTGCTTATTTTGAGTTTTTTTTTTCCAGGGCTTTCTCTTTTTATATATGTATGAAATTATTGTTTTTGGTTACTTTCTAAATGCTCAGGTGTCTTTGTCACAATATGTATAGTAACTCAATAGTGCTTGCACACTTAAATTGTACCTTCTTTCCTTTGCTGTCTTCCACAACTAAACCCTTATGGTCACGGGACACATTCTTCTGGGGTTTTTGTGTGTCTAGGCATTTTTTTACATTTTGCCACAGTTCGCAATTCTGTTTTAAATTCTCCCTATCTAACTATAATACAGCTAACACCGATTTATCAGTTAAAACCGAAACTCAGAAGCCCTAATTATAAAATAGCAAGGGTACAGAAAAAAAAAACATTGAATTAAAGGAAATACTTCTATTTGCTGGCAGTGATTTGTGAAAACACATCTCTTACATACTGTAAGGTTGTTTTTTTTTGGTTAAAAATAAAACCAAAGAAAACAAAAAACACTGTAGAAGTATAGTAATTAGAAACATAGAACAATGAACAAACGGACCTCTTGCTTTACTTTAGTATTTTAGGGGGGAAATTCGTAGCAACCTGTCTGGTGGAAAGTACTAACTTGTTTGTTCAGATTCCAAGTAATCCCATTGAGGGATGTCATTGACGTGATGCATGCCGTCTGCTAGGGATTGAGAAACAGGCTTGCGAGCTGCCAGAGTCTGCCTCGAAGTATATCTGCAGTGAAACAGCGGAGCTGCAGGCTTCCTCAAGAGACACTTTAAGGGAACAAAAAGAAGAGATGAGCTAGTCTGTCTGCAAGGAAGGAAGTTCTCTCACAACACAGTGTCTCCTTGACAACGTCCAGTGCTGCAAAGGTGAACTCTCGAATCATAAGATATTTATTTCAAAACAACTGCACATTAACTGCTTGAGAGTTTCTGAATGGACTCTGAGATGCATTAGTCTAGAGCAGGGGTCTCCCACCCTGGTCCTGAAGGAGCCCCTATCCAGCAGGTTTTATAGGTGTCTTTACATCATCAGTGGCTAAAGATCTGGAACACCTGTTAATCTTGACTAATTAAGCCAATAATTGGTTAAATTAAGTAACTGAGAGATTGGGTGAAACGAAAACCAGCAGCCCCAGTAGCTCTCCAGGACCATGGTTGGAGACCCCTGGTCTAGAGGGTACATCTACACCACAGGTAGTAGGGACATTTTCAAAGGTTCTACTGGCGCCTCTGGTTTTGATCCCTTTGAAAAGGGCAGCCAAACTGGGACATTTCTGAAGTGTTCTTTGAAATGTTAATTCAACTTTTTTTTTTTTTTCAACATTTCATTTTAAAGAAAAATTAAGCTTAATCACAGCAGTTGAGTGCAACTCCTGGGCTAAAACTACATGTCAGCACTGATGAAGGCAAGAGCTGAAATGTTGATTGTTCTTTTTTGTTCCAGTATTATCTCTGAACGCAGTCCTTAAAGAGTAAGAGGTACACTAATACAACCTTCTATTTACTCACGTGTTGTTACGGTTCTTTAAGTTGTTTTCAACGTTTACTTCCTGGCAGCATCTGAAACTTTCCTTTTTTAGCTGCACCTAGATCTCTATCAAATGCACCAAAATGCCAACATGATAAAGACATCTCATACAACAACACTGTCTCCACCCTCCACACACAATACAGGTCTGTATTCATGAAACTTTAAGCCAAAGCTTCATGAATACGGCTCATGAAGACGCTGTCATTTAATCCTAGCCCACAGAAAAAGACACTGATGATGTCAAGAACGAGCCAGCCAATAATAAATAAGGGGGGTGTATTGAGGTGCTAGGATTGGCTGACTCATTCTTGACATCATCAGTGTCTTTTTCTGTGGTAGCAAGTTTAAAGACAAATGACTGTCAGCTCAGTCAATCAGATCTGTAATAAGAGTTTATTGAGGAGGACTGAAACTGGTTCTGAATCAAACCTCCATGAAACCTGGAATCAAGAGTTCTCTTTGTCCCTGTATTCTCTAGGGTTATCAAAGAAGACTAAACATACCTGGTAGTTGATTTTTGATACTAATATACATTTTAGAACTAGGCATTCATTGTAACAATCTTAACCAAACCTACCGGTTTCTAAAAGATAAGTGAACCCTGGACAAAAAGGCTGCCACTGTCAGAAACAGGTTACCAGATAGTGTTTCAATTAATCCAATTGTTACTGCTTTGTCCCTCTTGTGCTCATCTCTGATGTGACACGTAGCCTCTGTGGAGAGTTTAACAACCATTCGGTTATTGGTTACGTCACATTCCTCCTTCCCCTTTGAAGTGACAGTAAGATGTGTTTCTGTGCATGTCACTGCGAGTGTGCTTTCACACCGCCTGTCTGTCAGGGCTGAAACTGAAAACCTTGCAGACTCAGCGACGCCAGGATAATGCACAGTCTATGAGCTCAGCCCAGCCCTAAGCTGGTAGGATCAGGCAGAGAGAAGATGCAAGGTTAGTGCACTGCATAGAAGACAACATACAGTATAGGGACTGCGGAAGACCTGGTGTATTTATAACACAAATGATATAAACATTGGGTCATTCTACTTAGGAAGACTATTCTTACTAACTATAATACATATTTATTTACTATTCAGCAAGTTTGGGCCGTGTCCTGATACACACTAAAGTGGTTCAGTATCATAAACCAGCATCAAGAACCAGTTTAATTAAACAACACAGACAAGGTGAAGGACTATGAATATATTATACAACAAGTTTACTGCACTGTGTTTATTTTTCTTTTTAAACAGCTGAAGAAGGGCTTTTGCCCGAAACGTCCTGAAAATAAAAGATTTTTTAATCTTTTAAACTTTGTGTACATTTAAAAAAAAACTTTTCTTTCATATGCCTTCATTTTTGTACACTGCAGTTTTATATATATGTATTTTTATACACCCATATATATATATATATATATATATATATATATATATATATATATATATATATATATATATATATATATATATATATATATAATAAAAAAAAGAATATGAACCAATAGTTCAGCACTTTACAACAGACACACCAGAGAAAAAATTGAATTAGATAACGTACAACATAGAATAAAAGAAAATAAATGGATAAATAGACTAGATACCATGATGCCTGAAGGTTTAAATAGAAAGGAAGAGTAGATCGTTACATCATTAGCTACAGAGTGAATGACATCACAAAGACATTAGATTTAAAGAGAAAAAAATGTGTGGTCACCATGGCATCAAAAAGCCTATAAATGTCTCCAATGTTTGTTTTTAAACACACTTTCCCTTGACAAAGGCATGGCTGCGTTCCTAAATTCAACGCTGAGAAGCAACAACTCTCAAAATCGTTCCTAAACTCACCGTTGAGAGCTAGTGACGCGCAGCGTTGCCTCAACGCTGACTCAACGAACTCACGTTAAACATACCGAAACGTTGGGAAGCTGGCTCTTTAATATACATAAATAAAATGCAAGTGTGACAAACGGAAAGTCAGTCCGTCATACAGACAATCAGCCTCCATATAAGACAGCTGCTGGAGAGCGATCTGAGATTATGCCACATTCAGTAACTTGTGATAAATTAGGGTCCAGCAAGTTTAATCACAAGACAATAGGAGGTTTTCTAGATTCTAGATGTATATGCTTTTACCTGAGAGTAAAGTTCACTAATCAGTATGCTTTCAACTTCTGACCATATCTAATTTTTCTACGTGAAAAATATACCTGTTAAAAGTGTATAAGTAACATTAGCTCTAATCATTTGTGTTAGACGTTTGCCTTGGGCTTCTACAAGTTGGATTATATATAAAACATCGGCAGGATAGGGACACTTCAACCCTCGGTCCTCCAGAAAGTGTTGTGTTCTCCATTACCGGACTGCACTGTTTAGTGTGCTTGTAAGTATCTGAAACAGTAACACATTACAATGAGTAAAAAACAGTTATTGGTATGGAATACATGGTTCAAATCACCCTGCTCAAATAAATACAGGACTTTAAATTAAACCTTCTCTAAAACGTATAATGAATCCACATTGCTTTACAAACATAGGACTATGCATATATGTCTGCCGGTATGTGCTGTTGTTTGAGTGAAGCGTGAATAGAACCGTAGAACAACTTAATGAGACTGTAGGCCTACAGTGCAAAGGAAACTATGTTTTTTTTTTGTTTTTTTTGTAAAAACGAAATTGTGTGGTCCCAAAAAATGAACAGTAGATTTTTGCAGAATTGCTTCTTAAAGGTACCCGCATCAGAGATTGTTCCACATCCAGAAACTTATCGCAGAAAGCAGGAGCAGGCATTTCCACGAGGATGGCTCTCTGTCTCTGTCTCAGCTTGTGCATTTGGCCCATTAACCTGCTAATAAATCTCACCACTCAACAAAGCCTTCTCTCACCTATTGGAAACTACCAATAACCACCAGACACCAAAACTAATTAAAAGACATAATGTAGCTACAGTGCATACTGAGACGACAAACTCTTACTGTGTGGCAGTACCGGTAGTAACCAATGTCTTTGTTATTGTAATATCCATTAGATGTTGTTTTCCATTTTGACCACTAGAGGTCTCTAAAGTACTTGGAATTATCAGTCGCAGTCCAAACCTGCTTGTCGTTTACTTTTACTTTGGACAAAAACAAATAAGCCAACAAACTTAGCAAAAAATGGAGGTATATATACACACACGAGGCGGGGGTATTATCATAAAATGACAGGAAAGAAATGCGTGCTCAGCTGGGATGTTGCGAGCTGGCATGAGCTTCTCAAGAAGCTAGATGTTAGAACTGCAATCACTCCCGAGTTCTACAGATAGTACAGCCCAGCTGTGAAGACGACAGACCC
The DNA here is from genome assembly GCF_902713425.1 of Acipenser ruthenus. Classification (NCBI taxonomy): domain Eukaryota; kingdom Metazoa; phylum Chordata; class Actinopteri; order Acipenseriformes; family Acipenseridae; genus Acipenser; species Acipenser ruthenus. The sequence continues at coordinate 3,721,916 of NC_081195.1, forward strand.
GCAGGGCGACTCCCCCTGCTTAGGAGGTTACTTAAAGAGGGGTAAACTACATGCATCAAAATGTAACTATCGCATTAGTAATATTAGTGTGGCTACTATGCCATCGAAGATCATTTACTTTTATTACGCACTGCGAAAAAACAACAGAAAAATTACACAAAGTTGCATCCGTACACTCTTATACCTATTCAAACACCTGGGCTGAAATAATCCGAGTTGAAAACAATTACATTGCAATTAACAATCACATTCTCGAAATGCAGTGTGAATAATAGGGCATAAAACAGCATTTGTGTTGAATGTAAACCAAACGGTGGTCTTAATCAGAGATCCAACCCTAGCGTTCTCTTAATGAACTCAAACTGCCAGTGTAATAAACGAGACGGTGGTCTGATAACCTTGGTCCTGTGCCTTTGATTGTAGGTATGCAGATAAACAATTAAGAACCCGGTTGAGAAGTAAAAGTTAATTGAATGGACTGGATGCATGATTGCCTACCCAGGCATTAGTGCTGTGTAGCCTAAATAAAGATGCGGATTATTTCATGGGTATTATGCTCTTAAGCGTGGCAGTGGGGATATTTAGGGTAGTAATACAAACATTTAGAAGTTGACCACATTCAAATATATTCTATAGAATAAGAAGAATACTGTTTGCCAGTTGCCAATGTTTAGCTGACTGTAGCATAGTGTATGTGCAATACCATCTCAGATAGTTCAATGTTGTGCTCATGTACCGACATGCTTCACTGATTACTACTGTTCAATATGAGTTATTGTCAAACAAGCCAGGCCAAGCTCGTGTATAATTTAGCGTGTTTGTCTCTATTTGAACATTTCATTAAATCGGCTATAGAATTGAGCTTTTGTGTATCAACTTGATTTCGTATTAAACTGTGAAGCATTATAAAAATCCATAGGCCTCTGCGCTTATAAACGTTTAGACTTTGTGACAACTGTACAATTGATGACACGGGCTGTGTTTTGTAATAATTGTGTTTAGATAACGAAGGCTCTGCAATTGAACCAGATACGTCGTATATGGAATTTAAATGACTTCCACGGTGAGAAGCATTATCCCTTGCATCATTCCGTCAACCCAAACACTACTCAATGTATTTCTTGAAAAAAAGGAAAGTATATCCACACTGTTTCACAGGTAGAACACGTTTGTTTAGGTCCCGGCGGGTTTCTTACAAAGCCGCTTGAACATGTGAGCTACCGCGCTACAGGTGCTTTTAGGGTAGGTCTGTAGTAGGGTAGGTAATTGTTATGAAAAGCAATCGAGTGAAGAGGCTAACTGTGGATACAAATCAATTAAACTTCTTTTTTCTAAAACTATTAACAGAATAAGAGCCCTATGCTCACTTGGTTTGCGCGCTATTTACCAAAGGCTTACACCCACTGAAAGCCCTTCTCCCAGTGCGACTGTAGGTTTTTTTTTTCAATATTATATTTATAAGGAATGCTGTATGCGAGCGGTTTCAATGCAGTATAGTATAAGCTAATGTGGATATTTAATAAACTGCAAATACTGTACAATATAATGCTTCCAATAAAAATACTAAAGTCTTGCGGAGTCCAGTGTATAGTATTATAGGTGTATTTTATGATAGGCCTATTTGATTATGTGTGTGTGTGTGAGAGAGAGAGAGAGAGAGAGAGAGAGAGAGAGAGAGAGAGAGAGAGAGAGAGAGAGAGAGAGAGAGAGAGAGAGAGAGAGAGAGAGAGAGAGAGAGAGAGAGAGAGGAGGGGTACTGGATTTATATTTTAAAATAAACTATTTATGTAAACTGAGCTAATAAATAAAAGTCAACTTGTACCACATGCACCTATTATCATTTTGGCAAATTGTAATTCCACTGCATTTACTAGGTCACTATTTTACTCAACAACAACAAAATAAATATGACTAAAGTGATTTGTATGATGTTTGTAACACTGTAGCCTAGGGTATTCTGTACATTAACACTGTACCCTGAATACAACTAAAACGTATTTATATCTGTCAAGCGACACCATTTATCAAGATAAAATGCATATAATTCGCAGCAGGTTTAGACATCGAGATAATAATCGTTTTTGTAACATTCCCAACGCATTAAGTTTCATGAATAGGCTTATTCGAACATATTGTCAGGTACTATTTTGGATGAAGCTGTATTGTAAAATGTTTAATGATAGCTTTAATTTCATACCAATGTCACAATTATGTATTTTTTTTTTATATTACTTAATATAACACGAATATTCTGGTTGATTCAAAAGTAATACGTATTCATGCGACTGACTCGCCTGGACCTTCATGCAGATGTTTTAAAACAGCGACGTTTACACATATTGAATGTAATAAATGTCATGTTTATTTATTTATTTTTACACAAAAATGTACACAAGCACTATTAGAAATTAATATACATAAATGTAAGTGCATTTTTAATGAAGGGAGTTTGTAAAGAAGTTATGAATAAGACATGAGTACAATTGAATAACAAACTCCAAAAATCCCTGTGGTTAACATTGTAGCGTGCTTCCGTGGTTCTGTTCATGAGAAATGAATATGGATACACAACAAGAAAACAATATTCACGAGGTATGTGGGAAATCATAAAGACTATTTGGGGTACTAGAAGAATGGGACATTTTCGTCAATCCTAACACGGTTTATCTTGGAAAATAAGCAGGAACATTACTTGGAAATCAAAACTAAAGTCAATAAAACGAAATTACATTACCCTGAAAAAAAGTCAAGTGTCTCAGAGACAGCCAGCGTATGAAACCTGAAGGTTTGATCAATACATACAGCAATTTGCGGTTTTCAAAGTGATTGTATATCACATCTCCCTTCATCAGTTGGATTTGTAAAAAAAAAAAATACAGCACGTTATACGCCCGTTATTTCATCGACGTGTGATAAAGTACCATGTAATGAAAACAAGAATAATAACCATAAAAAACAGCGTCGTTCCAAAAATATTTGTAAAAAAACAGCTGTGAAGAGCCGAGATGCTTCTTATCTTGTCCAATGTAAGGGCATTTCACAAAATAAAAAACACTTAAAAAAAAGGCATCTAGCAGAACGAACTTTCTGTTAAATATGGAAACTATGGTACATTATTCATGGAACATTATTGTGTGGTTTACATATAAAAAAGACTAACATTAAGTAGAATATGTCTGCATTTATCATGTCTAAATTGACTTTGTGCCCACATTTTTATTAATATAACTTATGACTTATTTTTTATATATTTTGTAAAATGTAAGCTTCTTCTGTTCTCTTCATCTTGGAGTTCTGCTCGCAAATTGTCTCTGTTGTCCGCATAATAAAACTACCCCCACCCTCCGTCCCCCGTCCCCCGTCCCCCGTCCCCAGTCCCTTCTATTCGCATGCGGAGGCGACTGACGTGACGCTGGTAATTTTACCCGTGTCGTCTGACCAGGGTTGCAGGTTCTGGAGCGCGAACAGGGAAGTGTTATGAAGGCAGATGGGGTCCGCTTGCACGGGCTGGCTCAGTGTTTTCTGGAACGCTTCTTGCTGTAGTTGCATTAGTATCCGGTTGGCCTGCTGTCTCTCAGCTTCCCTCTCCTCTGCAGTCTGTCGCCTACAAAAAGAATCCAAAATCAAATATAATGAAATGTGCATTCCCTATATTGCCAAACTGATTACTTTGAAAAGGCAATCGGTGTAATGAGACACGTGACACCATAACACTGGACAACAGAGTTTTCATATAAAAAGGGCCGGATTTCCAAGCTTCTGTTTCCCTTAGTTACAAAACTAGATGACATAACTAAGTAATATCTCAAGTCTCTAAAGCATTTAACACATATTACCTAATTAAAGACTGGAGTAAATCTGCCCCAACGAATCCTGTTATTAACAACAACAATTCTGCATGACCAATTATTGAATTCACTGACATTAAAATGCCGTCTCCCATCCACTCCAAAGTCCTGCATTAAAATGCCGTCTCCCATCCATTCCAAAGTCTCGCCATAACTCTGCGTATATACACTGTATCTGTATTTTGCCATTATAAACTTTGTTCACTTTATGTAACTAATAGGTGTAGACAAAACAGTTATCATCAATATTCTTCAAACTAATCTGAATTCAGGCTCATCTGGTGATGTGTGTTATTATGTGCATGTTCGGCTGAGACACACATTACAATATGTATTTTTCTGTTACTTTACGTTTGGGAAAGATAAGTGCTTGATTTATATGATTAAGCGGATTATACGCAATTCTTTGAATCGATGTAGTAAAACAAATGGTCTCACTTGTTTTAGTTACCTATAATTACTACTTTAGATTTAAAGTTAGTTAAGAATGTAAGCCGATGACAGAACCATCAATCTGCGACTTATTATTGTCAATAGCATCTGTCTTGGAGCTTAACAGAGACACATAGAAATGGCTTCACAACCCGATAATTACAGAGCACTAATCTCATTATTGGTCTCTTAATGCGATTTCTAGATCGGTTGCCTGATTAATTTACTTGGTAAATTGAATTCCGAAGTGGCCTAGTGGCCCTTTAGCACTACAATATCACAATGCCGTTCAAAAAAGAAACCAGAATGTACTTGCATTCGTTTACGCAGAACGGATGATTGTAGTTGAAATTATTTCGAGTATCATCGCATTTAAACACTATATAATGCTGATAAACACAGCGCACCACAACAATTCCGGTAGTTTTCAGGAAAATATTTAGGCCTACTAATAAATAAATAAATAAATAAATAAATAAATAAATAAATAAACCTCCGAAAACTCCACCTAGAATAACAAAGATATATTTACATTAAATTTCCTATTAGAAAAAATGTATTGTGAAATGTTGACTCCCGTGCACAGAGTACCATAAGTAATTTTACTTTGCCACTTGCAACTCAGATAACTTTTTGAATCTCCGTGCCCCTCTCAAACATAAATACAAAGTTGAAACATTCTGTACAATTACAGAAAAATACAGATCAGTGTGACCATCACATACTGTTTTTTAAAATGTATTTATTTAGTTAGTTTGCAGAATAAAATATTGTGGACTTGCACTTTCACACTGCATTATTATTATTATTATTATTATTATTATTATTATTATTATTATTATTATTATTATTAGTAGTAGTAGTAGTAGTAGTAGTAGTAGTAGCAGCAGTAGTAGTATTTTAATGACACGTGTTTCTAAGTTTTTTTTAAACCCCTGTACTTGTAACCAGCATCAGACAATGAGTTGTCATGCGTGTGGATACATTGTATTAGTGAAAAGAAAATGCATGTTGAAGGCAGGATAACTTGTGTATATTTCATTTATATCTGTCAATTTGCACTGAAGTAAAAGATGGAATTCATTTAAACTATTTTGATCCATGTCCTTACTCGTCTGATCGAGAAGCATGTTCCGAAAAATATATTCATGCTGCAACATTCTGCTGTAATATTCTATTTAGTCGAGCAAAGTATGAAAAATAGTCTGGGATTACTGTAAAAAATAACGTGTGATTACGGTAAAAAAAAAAAAAAAGATGCACCTTTAATAACACGCAAATATACACTAGAATTAATCTACAAATATAGTTTTATTAAGTCAACATTAGGGTAAATTTACCGTAAAAATACTGTATTTTGTTTTACAATTTTGAAATTCCCTTTAGTTCTCTTTATTGGAGATACCAATTTTGAAAATGGTGCTCTAGCTGTTTGCTAGAATATAAAATATTTACCGTATAGGCCTGATGTATAGCTTCTACAGAAATAGTATCTATGGCTACTGTTTGATCGTGCAATTTACACATTTGAAATGGACTAAAACTCGCAGTCGAGATCCGAAAGTTTATAATTCATTATACAATACATTTCTTCACAAAAGGTCTACTCAATTTGTAATCATGCTTGGTTGGAGGGTCTATAATGTACACATGCTGATATCTGGGAAACCTGACAACAGCGATAAATAGGAAAATACATATAGTATCTCTATACTACTACATTACACGGTTGTATTTAATAAGAGGTATGTGTTTGCGTGTTTGCACCTTGAGAAAGATATGTACAACATATCGAAACGTTGGGCAGCTGGCTCTTTGAGCTAATATATATATATATATATATATATATATATATATATATATATATATATATATATATATATATATATATATGACAAATAAAGAAATAAAGAAATACATCTTTGAAACATTTGGAGTGAGACTCACTGGTTTGTGGTCTCCAACGATATTCTGCCCTTCATAATGAAGGCTTGGGGGTGGGTTTGTATAATGCATCATTGCACAGCAAGGATTACTTTGTTGCCTGAAATTATAGCAGTCATGCAAAACAACAGATGCTATGTCAGAACGTTTACACATTTCATTTGCAGAGTGTGATATGACACTTTAAAAAATGACCAAATCGATTGTATTTTCAGCAATATATATTCAACTTAGACCCCTCTTTGGATATTAAACAGGAGTAGTCAAACACAGCGATTTAAATCTGAACATCTGTAAACAGTGTACTGTAAGTAGTGTTTAAAACGAGACGATATGGAAATATAAGAGTAAGGCCATATAGTTATTTAATCAGCATTTACATTGGCTAAGTGATGGATTTGACATATATTGTTAGTTTAATTTGCAAGACTTCAAAATGCCAGAACATACAGAATAAATGATATGTATTTTGTACTTCGTATCTTACCTCCATTTTGTCCTTCTGTTCTGGAACCATGTTTTGACCTGGGCATCTGTCATTTTGAGTGCCTTTGCCAGGGCTGCCCGTTCCGCTGAAGCCAAGTACTTTTGCCGATGAAACCTCTTCTCCAACTCACAGATCTGGAGCCTGGTGAAGGAAGTTCTTGGCTTTTTCTTCTTTGGTGGGGTCCGATTCTGGTATGGGTGACCTATACGACGTGTTACAGTGAAGGGTGAGAGGGCCACTAGATTGGGAGACAGACAGGGCAAAAGCAAGCGGCAAAAATGAGCAAGGTATTAAAAAGGCTTCGCCAGTGGAGAGGCAGGAATAAAGAGACAGAGTGCTTGCAGGGTTAAAACTTTCGGGGGCACGATGCCAGTCAGAGGTCCTACTGTGTTCCTAAAACTCACACTTCCTGGATAATATTTGTATATATATATATATATATATATATATATATATATATATATATATATATATATATATATATATATATATATATATATATATATATATATATATATACCCATTTTTTTAATATGTCCTGTCTAGGATCGATCAGCAAAAATACATCCCTTGACATAAAATCTATGTAGTCATAAATAAACTCAATTTTCCAAATGAGACGGTTCATTCAATTGAATATAAAATGTAATCAGATTGATATTGTACACGTTTAATGCAAACATTAGAGAGATCATATTTATTTATATTTTTAGAAATAGTCAATACCCCACCCCCTCCTTTTCCATGGCTAATATTGTGTACCCGAAGTGCTCAGAAGCAAAAGTTCTGCCATCCAGGAAACGTGTGTTTTAAGAAACAGCAAAAAAATACTAGAAAAAGATTAACTTAGGAAATGAAAAGGTTTAAAGCTGCAAAAGTCTAATGTTTAAACGGATGCTTTTTCACAATCCGTTTAAAACGCGCATTTATTTAATAAAGTGGTAAAGGTAAATACATGAATAAATACATATAGTTTATATCACGATCCTTATATTATTATTATACCATCCAGGCAATTTATTGCTTTGGGTGTGCACGTCATTATTACAGTTTTAAATGATGTTTTATTGGAATTATGCGTATCCAATACTCATAATTACCTTTATCAGAGCAGTGTGACTTCATGAAATAATTACAAATTAGAAACTGAGTTTCCCTGTTCTGAACAAGGCCTCACCCGGCCCTTGGCAGTGTAACTGTTTATTGGAGTTGCTGCTAACGTGTGGTTTCATTGACATGAGTTTTGGCCACAGTCTGGCTCTTTATAACCCTTTTACCCTTTTTATACAGCACAGCACATTGTCTTTGAATACGCTTGAATCTTTTGCACTGCATGGACATTTTACGACATTCTGTTGTTGGTTGCATTCTGTTGTTTCAGATAATAGAATATTGAGCACGGCATTGCATTTTTAGTATTATTATTTACCATAGTTTTTAATTAACATTTTATATATTTAGCATTGGCATTATTATTATTATTATTATTATTATTATTATTATTATTATTATTATTATTATTATTATTATTATTATTATTATTATTATTATTATTAGCATGTTTAGAGGAATGAGCTGTGTCTGAATCTATCAGAATACCGAAGCAATATCTTGTTGTAGATATACATTTTTAAACTATCATTGCACCTCGGCTTTATTTTCTAATTTTCCAACATTATAATCGATAAAATATCTGGTTATTGTCTCGAAAGCATGGAAAATATAAAACCCATTCATTACTGCATTTAAAATATAACATCAATACAAATTCGGTCACTGACACAAATCCATATCTTTAAGTTAATTCAGTTGTTATTTGTTTAAATAATTTATTAAGGATCATTATACGCACAGTTTTTCACGATGTCACATAATTGCAGTTATTAGTTACAAACATAGCACCGTGTAACCTGATAACATAATGTATATGGCTAAGAACTTTCTTTCAGAGAGCTTTATTTTCATTTTGATTAACCATACACTTTCTAAATGCTCTGCATTTTGAACGTACACCCCCTTAAACTGACGGTTGTTGGTACTTGGTGTAGAATTTAGTAACTAACCAAAACGTGTTTTGTGAGTGTAAACAAAAAGTTCAGTTTTACTGTCTGCAATGAAACCAGTTTTATTGGACGATAACACACAAACTTTTAGCTGTAAAGTTAGAATAGACGAAGCGTGTGCTACTGCAATAGTGCAGTATGTTATTCTAGACGCTTACCTGTAAATCTGTCTTTCGTGTATCTTCTATTACTTTCCATCCAAGGAAAAGTCAGTCCCGTAAGATTATTCATCCCGTTCACGCTGCCCATACTTGGCACGGTTGGCATACCGGTGGACATAGTCTGGTGAACACTACCTAAGGGTCTGTGCGCTGGCACGCGGATCACGCCTGCCGAATTCAGGTTATTCCCGTTCATGTTCATGCCCATGTTGACATTGTAACCTCCAGACAAAGATGCCATGCTACAGGCGCTGTTGTTGTATCCCACAGTATTGTTGGTGTTGTAGTTGCCAGTCATCGTATTGTAGGCACTGCTCACAACGCATCCCAATCCATAGTCCGAATCTTGCAGCCTGGAGTTGGAGATCATGCAACTCCCTTGATCCGAACTGTTCAGAATTTGATCGATTCCAAAACTGATGGGTTCTGCGTGCGACTGGTGGATGTGATGGGCCCCTATATGATCCATGGTTTGATGAACCCTTTGCAAGAAAAAAATAGAGGTCCCCCAGTCTGATCGCGTTATCAGATCGGAGGTACAAATGTTGCTTGGTCTCGCTTCAGTTGCTCGCAAAGCCGTGCGGATGGTGGAAGTGAGTAAGGTAGAGCTTGAGTCCTGTTTTTTTTTTTTTTTTGCTTTAGGATTCTGCCTGCTGCAGAAACTAAAACATCAATCATACTGCCAAAAGGCCTGGGTGAGACAGAGCCTGCGGGTTTAGGCCCTGGAACTCCATTGGCTGGCGACTAAGAGAGGCTCTTTGACTGACAAACAGGAAGAAAAGGGAAGGAGTTTCTACACGAGCCAAGCCCCAAAAATCAGACTGCTGCCAACCGCGGCTCCTTGTAAAGTTAACTGGATCAACCACGCAAAGCGTCATCTTACAATGTGTATCTACTGCCTGGAATCAGTATGAATATACAAACCATTCACTGATTTCCTATTTTCACAAAACAACTCCAAATATTTGATTTAGAATAATAATGTTATATATATATATATATATATATATATATATATATATATATATATATATATATATATTATTTAAAGCTTGTTTGGGCATATCCGTGTTGAAACACGTGAAAATGGGCGGCAAGGTGCTTAAGGTGTTTTGTGTGTGTGTGTGTGTGTGTGTGTGTGTAAACTGGGGCATTGTGATTTTATTTAGTTTAAGATATTTTTTTGTATATATTTTATATATTTTTATATATTTTTGGAATGTCCATTTTTCGCTTTTTATAAGCACAGGCCCTGCCGCTTGTTTTCTAATATTAATCTGTAAACAAAAGAACAGTTCTGAAATGAAGGGCAAACAATGTGGCTGAAGATTAAAGAGCATTCTAACTCCACAATAACTAGTTTACATTCTGACACTTAGGGAATAACTACGACGTCATCTTGAATAATGTTAATACATAAATAAATACACAAATAAATAAACTTCATCATTAAATACATAAATCTTATGAATTGATAAATGCTATGTTTCCTCATAACGAATGAAATCAATAAGCCCATGACGCAACTGGCAAATGGTATCTTACATCTTACAGAAATGAAGAGTTAGTTACTGCATTTTTTAAACCACAAAATGAGTGCCCCACCTTCGTTCCAAAAAAAAAAAAAAAGAAAAAAAAACACTGGAAACCACCTTTTAAAAACATGTTTTTTTTTGTGTCTGAAATCTGATTGAATTATTATTATTATTATTATTATTATTATTATTATTATTATTATTATTATTATTATTATTATTATTATTAACTCATTGTTATACAAACGAATAATAAACATCCAGTACTGTAATTAAGTCCGTACAGGTTGAGCTAATTCAGGTCTGGTTCCACTGGTAACTTTAGGTACGATTACTGCTAATAGGGGTCTGTGTTTATTATGATCATGCCTGCAAACGCATGTGGACACGCATGGTGATTGTCCTGGTGATTCTTATATGGAACACTGTGCAGCTCGTGTTCTTCTTCGTTGTCTTCTTCATCTCATCACTAATTATAACATGTTTCCCTGAACAGAGGCGTAGAAAAAACAACCTGTTAATTATAAGTAAGTAAAAAGGGCACTATCAGCAAGGTTGTAAATGATATACAGCATCTGGAGCTGGCTATAGCATTGCCTACATTTTGTAATATGTGTTACTTCAGTTGGTTTTTCCAATTAACAATATTAACAACGTGTGTGTTTAAAAACTCAACCGCGCAGTGGCCGTAGCTATCCTATTCGTGTCGGCTTAAGTAAACTGAGACCCTGCAATCTCGACTGTGATACAAATAAAAAAATAAAAATAAAAATAATAAAAATACGCAGAAACAGTACCACATGCTCTAGCCAGTGTCCTCCCGTTCAGTTATGAAGCTTAACAAAATGAGGTACATTTTGTACCACGGGCACATGTCATTGAAACAAATGAGAAATAAATATTTGTAGAATGATTAATGAAACGTAAAACTTTCTTTTCTTTTACAGAAATGTTAAATGGTGGTCATACATTGTGATGATAGCAGCCCATTAGCATTGTCTCCAGTTTTTGGCATATGCAACCTGGATCAGCATATTAGGAAGTTATCTGTGTGCATATTTCTAAAATTATCTATCTATCTATCTATCTATCTATCTATCTATCTATCTATCTATCTATCTATCTATCTATCTATCTATCTATCTAACAGTTTCATGATACTTATATTTCACGCTGTTTTCGTTTTAAGAATATCGACAGATTGTATTTTTTTTTTTTTACTTAATAAAACTAAATGTCGGGGATGTATTTATCTTTAAACTGTAACACAGATTTATGTGACATGTGACCTCACAAATCATCATAGAAGTACGTATAGTAATCTTGTTTGACATTACCCATCCAGCAGTAAAGCGCACAACTGTGCAATTAATTTATAAATCCAAGAAATAAGAAATATTTATTCTGGGATACTATTTTCGGTTTTAGGTTAAAAAAAAGGCCAGTCCAGAACCAAGCGGTTGTGTGAAGTCATCTTTAGATATCTATTCGCCTACTGTTATGGTGAGGGTTCCTTTTATTGGCAACATGAATGGTTGATAGTCAGGGAAAGGGGGATTCTTTTCACGGGGACCTTGGTGGAAATAACAGACCACGTGATCTTGGTGCCGTTGCAAACAAATACATTAAAATTAAAAAAGTCCAGTTTTCATTGACAGTCAATAAAACAATATGATAAATGCAAAACAGGCCTATATATTTTAAGTAGTGCAAAAAAAAGAAAAAAAGAATCGACAAGAATTCTAATCTGCAAATTTACACTACCCAGAGGCATTTACAGCCATCTCGCTGTGTGTATATTTTAATTGTCAAATCCTTGATTTTTATTTAGCAAAAAATGGACTAATTGAGATGTAAAGCTTCTCTTTAAATGTGGGCTACTCTTATACCCGTTTTAGATTAAAAGGGGGCTGGTAATCAAACCACTACGAGTCATGCTCTGAAAATTCTGAACACTTTTTAATTTTTTTTATAATTTGATAAAAACCTTTATATTACAATAACATCAAATGGGTACTGGGAATTCGAAAGAATGGATAGAATGGATAAAATGGATGGGCAGCAGTGTGGAGTAGTGGTTAGGCCTCTGGACTCTTGACCGGAGGGTCGTGGGTGCAATCCCAGGTGGGGGACACTGCTGCTGTACCCTTGAGCAAGGTACTTTACCTAGATTGCTCCAGTAAAAAAAAAAAAAAAAACAACTGTATAAATGGGTAATTGTATGTAAAAAAATAATGTGATATGTGTACAATGCAATATCTTCTAACAATTGTAAGTCGGCCTGGATAAAGGCGTCTGCTAAGAAATTAATAATAATAGCCTGCGCTTAGTTTGCATTTATTTTTCGGTTACCTTAGACCGTTTGTTAGTTTATAGTGTCAGTGATAGGATATTGTTAATTAAATATAAAAGTATTTAAGTAATCATTGAGGTGGTAAATATGAATTAACATGCGCGTTATTCGTTTTATTAAATACAAGTGGTGAGATAAATTGCAAAGGTATTGCCTACATGTTAAGTGTACATGTATATTGGCTCAATAAATATTAATTACGTTTAGTTATTTAGGCCAGTAGACAGTAGAAAATGTGTAACGTTTAAAATTACCGAAAGTTCAATATTATTCAATACAGGATAGGTAATATAATTACTTACTATATCTTGCATTTGATTTTACTCTTATAGGTAACTGTACTCACGTTTTTTGTAATTGCTCTTATTTGAAATCATTCTCATCCATTTATCATACTTACTACGTGTTCTTAGTGGACTTTATTCATAAGCAAATATTTACTATAAGTTTTAACTGCTCTTAGCCGAACTCGCTCTTACTTATACCTTACTGTAGGCCTGTTTTTTATTTTGCTCTTACTTGAATTTGATGTTATTGTACTTTCATAACTGCTCTTATCTGTATTATGACATTCTGTAATGTGATATTTTATAATGTGATAACTTGTGATTTTACATTTTATAATGCGATACTTTGTATTGTGTTATTTTGTAACAATAGTAAGTAGCCCTGGATAAGGGCGTCTGCTAATAAATAAATAAATAAATAAATAAACAACAAAAACAACAACAACAACAATAATAATAATAATAATAATAATAATAATAATAATAATAATAATAATAATAATAATAATAATAATAATATGCTAACCTAACTATATAATTGTACAAAGCATTAGTGTATTAATATTAGATATAACATCCCTGGCTTTTTTTTCTGGGTAACTGACCGACATTAAATTTTAATGAAATGCCCTACCAGATTTAGTGGAATGTTAACTCAGAAGAACTGGAGCCATTACATTAGCAAAGTTTGAGCACTTTCACTAACGGGTAAATAATTAAACAGCAACGCTACACTAATGCCTTCAATGCCATGTATAGGCTACTGTTTAAAAGGCGACCAGGGAGAAGTTATATTTAAAGCCATTATGTAAGAAACAACACTTTATATTAATGTATAGCATTACTTTCGGGACATGCAATACACAGGCAAACACGTTTATTTCCCCCATTCAAATTGTGATACATTTGATTAAATGTTATTAAAGGGTAATTGGTGTTGGGTGTTTATCATACCGTGTAGCATTAGGAATAAAACATAAATATTTCATGTAATCTTCTGAGGAAAATGAGCCCAATTCGACAAGGGAAATCCTGAAAATGGGAATTTAACGCGTTTTAAAGGATCGTTAATGTCCTAAGTAATTATTTTTGATTATGCGTGTTTTATATTGAGGATTATTCTAGACAATATACGTTCTTATTAGATGCTGTTTCACTCGCTCAAACGCGTTGTAAATTTACAAATTATATAACTACATTTACTATATATTCTGATAGAAGTTCCCGAGTAAATGTTAAAAAGCCGTGCCTTTATTGACCTGCATATTATAAGCATATGGTATTTTGATTTTTGAAATACAGTGGTATTGGAGACAACTCAAGCATCTGTTCTGAAATACTCCCGCCTGTCTAAGGGCAAGCAGTACATCTAAAAATCAAACTCAATTATTGAGCGCCTTCATTGGAAAGCTTCTCAAGTATCCTGACATATCAGCTAGGTTGCCAATTGTATACTTAAGTGCCAAATAAATATTTATATTGATTTGTTCTGGCGAAGTCCAAAATTAATAAAACAATCTTTAATTCTGTGTTTTGTCCGGGCAGATCTTGGAGTGCCCAACAATGCCTGGTTAGTCCGAAATGAACCTCAAAGATCTGAGGTCCTCCGACTCTGGCCTGCTTGTTATCCCCAAGTATAAGCGCACCACACTTGGAGAACGCTCGTTTAGCTTCATGGCTCCGACTCTTTGGAACTCTCTCCCAGCTTTGGTGCGTGATGTTCCCACCGTCACTCGCTTTAAATCAACTCTCAAGACCCACCTGTTCTCTCTTGCTTTCCATGCTCTTTAAGCCTGCTATCTGCTATTAGCTGCTGTGTTGCTGCAACTATTTCATGTATTAAGTTACTATCATGTATTATGCACTTTCCACTGTATTTGATGTATTATGCTTTTCTTTTACTGTATATCATGTATTGTGCCTTTCTCTGTATTTAAAGCATTATGGATTTTCTTGTTATTACTGCATCTTGTAAAGCGCTTTGTGATGGTGGTCCACTATGAAAGGTGCTATATAAAATAAAGACTGATTGATTGATCTTTCATTTTATGTTTTTTGGGGGACAGAGACAGAGCTACAATTGAAGAGCTTGTTTGACCCACCTACCTGAGTAGCGTCACTCACTCACTCACTCACTCACTCACTCACTCACTCGCTCATCTAATTCATAAAAACTACACAGGAAGTCTGGTTTCAGACAATAGGCTATTTAAAAATGTATTTAAAAAAAAATAAGAAAATTCAAATTTCTCCCCAATTTGAAATGCCCAATTTTAAGCCTGACTCACCGCTGCAACCCCCGTGCTGACTCAGGAGAGACGAACACATGCGTCCTCCAAAACGTGTGCTGTCAGCCGTCCGCTTCTTTTCACTGTGCAGGCCCACCATGCAGCTACCTCAGAGCTACAGCATCAGAAGACCAGGCAACTTTGGGTCGCTTGCAGGCACCAGGCCAGTCTACAGGGGTCCCTGGTGTGCGGTGAGCAGAGGACACCCTGGCCAACCTAGGCCCTCCCTACCCCGGACGGCCAATTGTTATTATTATTTTTTTTTATTATTTGTTTATTTAGCAGACGCCTTTATCCAAGGCGACTTACAGAGCCTAGGGTGTGTGAACTATGCATCAGCTGCAGAGTCACTTACAATTACGTCTCACCCGAAAGACGGAGCACAAGGAGGTTAAGTGATTTGCTCAAGGTCACACAATGAGTCAGTGGCTGAGCCGGGATTTGAACCAAGGACCTTCTGGTTACAAGCCCTTTTCTTTAACCACTGGACCACACAATTGTGTGCCGCCCCCTGGGAATTCCCGTCCACAGCCGGTGGTGGAATGGTCTGGACCCAAACCGGTGACCTCCAGGCTATGGGGCTGCGAGAGGAAGGGAGTATTTTTGCAACTTAAAATCGGAGGCTCTGCCTCTAGACAAGGGAGAGAGAAAAAGACGAGCTGGATTCCAACCGAAAGAGCTTTCCCTATGGAGTCGAGGCTAGCCCTAATGGCCTCTGGTCCTCTGAAAACACAAAGTCCTCTGACCTCTCGGAGAGTCGTTATAGGCATTGCCTTGTGACTGGGTCCCAATTAAAAACCAGGTTCAACCCTCAGAGGACAAAGCCTTGATGTAAGGAAGAAAAGAGAATCTGAAAGAACACAAATGATTGTTAGTTATGGGACTCGAGCACTAAGAGTATGAGGGCCACGTCCCAGGAGGATAAAGAAGGAAGTAAGACAGAGCGTTCTTTCTTGAGGCAAGATATAGCGCATGAGCTGCGAAAGAATAGTGTGGCCGGCAGTCCCCTCTGACCACACGAAGAACCTGCAGAGTTACTGGAACTCTAGGTCGGGGAAGTGAGACTCATTATCCCCCCCCCCAAAAGATGGATCACTGGCTCCCCGCTAAACCCGCACCTGTGAAGACAAACAAAGATTGTGTGCCAATGTATAACATAAAAGCAAGAAGAGACAAACAATGACAAACAAAGACAAACAATGACAAATGAAATGAAAATAGATGGTTAGCGGAAAGAGCTATGTGATGGCCATCCGCTCGGCAGAGAGAAAAAAAAAACCCTCTGTTAAGAGGAAAACCTCTGGAGGTGCTGGCGGAGAGGCTACCCCCACTCTGGGCATGCTAACTATAGACTGATGTGATGCAGTGATTTTGGATAGCAGTGATCAGATGTAGGCATTGACTGCTGAAGAGGACCAACGCCCCATGGTCTTGATCAGGTGATGGCTGATGCGGGTCCTGGTTGCTGAAGAGGCACCAATCCTAAAGGAGTGTGTGGTGTGGAATTGGCGAGAAAGACCTGCTCTGGTGATGACAGCGGAGAGGTGGGAAGAGAGCCAATGTCTGGTAATGATGCTTTTGGAGCAATCATAGGAAGTCTGAATCTTAAAGAAGTGGGAAACTGATATCCAAACAATTAAAGATGAGCTGCTGGAACTTCAATTGTAGATTGTTCCAGTGTTACAGCAAGGTGTACCACATTCTGATGTCTTTTTTTGCTTCTGAAAATATTTTTACGTGAGAATCCAGGTTTTTTGCAGTTGAGGCGAGAGCGAGAAGATGAATTTTCTGCCTTGGGGAATAATGCGAATTGTGAAATTGAAGTGGCCGAGGAGAGATAACGAGTTGCATTTAGAGATTGATTTTGATACTTGGAAGTTGTTAATGAGCTGATGAATGTGCACCAGATTGTCGAGTGGGAGGTTGGCTTCGGATTTGACAGTGTCCCGGGTGATTCTGAGGAATTCTAGTCGGGTTTCTGGGCCGATGGTTTATCTTGAAAGTGGGATGCCTACTGAAGAAAACAGGGATCACAGATTGGAGATTGCTTGAGCCGGGGGGGGTGGGTGGGTGGGGGGGGGAGCAAAGGTGGGGATATAGGAGAATGTCATCTTCCCAGCTGATCCCGAACAGGTGGTGGAGGGAGGGATGATTGGGCATGACTTAAAAGTGTCTAAAATATATCCACCGTGATCTGCTGCTTTGATGGATTTAATAGCGTCGGAAGCTATAATGTAACAAAGGGAGAATTGATCGTGGGGAATTAGGGTGTTGAGACTGGAAGTGGAACTGCCTCTCGGGGCGGAACGATCGATGATTAGGTGCTTTTTCCGATATTTTGCGGGTCACTATTCCGATGGGGCTAATCCTGAAGATGGGGAACAGAGCTGGGAAGGGGCCGGACATGAATTCCTTGTCCATCTCAACTTGAATCGGAGACTCGTCAGCTTGAATTAGAAACTCAGTGATTCTGGGTTCGGAGGAAGCAGAACAAAGATTTTTGCATATGAATGGGACAGAGGGAGATTATGAAGGGGGCCAACCAAGGCTTTTAAAGTAGGGAGAGTCTGTGACTGTGGGGCGGTGCAGAGTGTATTTGTGTGTCTGTATTTGTGTGTCTGCGACCGCAGGCGGTGCAGAGCGTATGTGTGTCTGTGATTGCGGGGCGGTGCAGAGCTTGGATGTGTCTGTGACCACGGGGCATTGCAGAGCATGTGTGGAACTTGGTTATCTTCTATTACTTGCCTTCGGATCAACGGGGAGAGGGTGTGACGTCGGATGGCGGCTGCTAATTACAGCATCTGAGCCTGAAGCAGATGCTGTAACCGGGTTGTACTATGGAATGCTGAATAAATGGGGCGGGCCAGAACTGTCTGGGCTGGGGTGAGCAATGAAGCCGCTGAAATAGTAGATCTAATGAAGGAGGGGGCAGAGATTGGCACATGAGAGGCTGAAGGAGGAACTGCAATGTTACTGCCGTGATTGTCTACGGCATCTAAATGAGTGTTTATTGCTGACAAGGCGTTGTTGATGCTGCTGAGTGAGCTGGGCGGTGAGTGAAAAAATCAGCTTTGCAGCGGTAAAATAAAATTATGAAAATATGTTTAGTTCAGTAGCAGTGAAAACTAGAAGTGTACAGGATGGGAAAGTCCAGTAAAATAGCAGTGTGAAGACTGTTTCCAAAATTAAACTTGACAGAAACAACAACTCAGCCATTTCTTAGTATTTGCAAGCAGTCTAAATTAGAACTGTACTTGAAAATGTTCCCTTTCAGAAAAAATGAAAGGAGCTTGGAAAATAGATTTGAGAATCTAGCCCTCAATGTTGCACAAATATCAAAAGTAGAAACCATATGTGGTCACTGGACTTGATTTCTGACTACAAGCGTGTGCTGTGGACCATTGAGGGCGGCTGATGCCCGGTTGTAGGTGGAAACATCACCTACAGTGCTAAACCCAAATAAATGGCTGCCATGATTGAAGTGGTGAATACTGGGCTTGAACTAATGGAGATTGCTGCCGTGTTGGAAGCTTAGTCTATATCGTTGAGCCTGCATTAATTGAATGGCGATGGTGTAAATGAGGGACTTCGTGTCCTCAAAAATGTTGTTATGAAGCTGAAAGATGGGATCTGTTTGGCTGCGCTGCTCTGGAGAGGAGGGGACGACCATGACTGGAGAGGAGGGGCTGTGCTGCGGCCTGTCCTGGGACTCGGGGTGAGTGAATTTGCAGGAGGCAACGTGGATGTAGCACATATAAAGATACAATTATTATTGAACAATGCCATATGCTCGCTTCCAGCTGGGATGTTGACATTGTTGTCATGCAGGGTTTTTAAGAGTTTGGCGAGAGCCCAATCCTTATAAAATAGCTGCTCTGGAGGCTGAGCCTGCTGGCAGGGGCGTTTTGATCTCTGTAGTGCCGGGGCAGCAGGTCTTTTTTTGCACAGAGAAGGGGCCGCAGCGTATGCAAAAGCAAAACGCAAGAGAAAGAGTTGAGTTGTGACTGGATTTAAATAGGGAGTTAATGATGATAGGCAGGCGAAGAGAAGCGAAGCCCTGGCTCACACACCCCAAACCTTCACTAAAGTTAACATTTAAAAGAACTCGAAGGTATAGCAAAGCAGAAAAAAAAATAAAAACACCAAAATAAAATCGCTGTCTTTGTCACTTCAAATAATGTCTTTAGTGGTTTGTAAACGCTACAGAAAAACACAAAAAGACACTTCTGCACATTAGCCACCCCTCTCCGATACAGATCTTGAACAAATTACTGAAATCTGACACCATCTTTTTTTTTATTTTACTCCCATTCTGCAGAAACAACAGCGTCTTGGAGGCACTGGACTTCGTCTCCTACCGCACAATGCCCCCCCCCTCCCCCAAGCTCCCCACCAGGCGTCAGTATAGTCGATGTATATGGACACCCTATCGGGCCTTATTGCATACATATATACACTGTAAAAAAAACTGCTGGATTTTTACTGTAAATGTACCTTATAGTGACATGTTTTTTTTTTTTTTTTTTTTTTAAATGATGTACTTTTAATAATACGGTGATATACTCTAGACTGAATCTACAAATACAGTTTGGAAACAACTCCCCATTAATATTGTTGAAGCTGACATCGTGGGATCCTTCAAGAAGCTGCTTGATGAGATTCTGGGATCAATAAGCTACTAACAACCAAACATGGGCCAAATGGCCTCCTCTCGTTTGTAAACTTTCTTATGTTCTTTTGTTCTTATGTAAATTTACCATAAAATATGGTAAAACATAAAACATGCATCCTATTTGTCAAGCCAACTAAGACTATTTATTATCAACAGTGGTATTGTGATGAATGTATGTATTTATTACACTGCTTTATCACACTTGGCCTTTTCAATTAACAATCCCCATGTTTCTCAATGGAATGCAACTGTGTTGTGTGCTGGTGAGATGAAGATACTGGAAGTAATGCAGATGTGTTACAATATGTGTGTCTGGTACAGGGAATTACACAGTTTGTACAATACAGTATCTTTGATTTTGAAGTGACTGTATTTGAATGGTAAGATGTGTTATCAGTAATATTGCCCTGTTCTAGGGTGTACAATAACTTTGGCAGGGCTCATCCTCTTCTCTTGTTACTTCGTTCTTGGAAGCCACCTCTTTCAAGCCAGTTGGTTAGTATCGGCTTTCCAAGTCTACCTGCACAGCTCTTGACTTGTGAATTCTTCTGGGAACCTGCTGGCGCCAGCTCCATCAACCAAACTCCTTGTGGTTGGAAAGAAAAGAAACACTCCCGTCAAGCAGAGGAGCTGTTGAATGTTTCAAGAAGGCACGCCCACCGGTTTAATTGCCTTTCTAAATTGGAAATGGGAGGAAAGTCAGTGCCAAAGTACCTTTTCTGGTCCCACGCAGTCCATAATAATAATAATAATAATAATAATAATAATAATAATAATAATAATAATAATAATGTTATAAGGTAATCCCACCTGCTCGCAGTTTACACGTGCGTCTACTTTTTTTGAGATGCACCACTTACATAGAGATTTTGCATAACAAAGATCAGCCAAATCTGTGCATGCAATTCTGAGTCTAAATTTTATTTAAGAGGACATACACACACACAAACTCCTTCAACGTAGGTTCGCACGCTATTAGCTGCTTTCGTAAACCAATGATAGCTTTTAGTGTCTTGTCATACATAATGATATTATCAAATAGGTGTCACCGTGGCAACTATCTATCTATCTATCTATCTATCTATCTATCTATCTATCTATCTATCTATCTATCTATCTATCTATCTATCTATTTATCTATGTATCTATCTATCTATCTATACACACACACACATTTTTATATATAGAAAATTGTAGTATGAGGCTTTTTAATAGATTAAATTCAAATCATGGGTGTGCATAGGTAGATCGCAGCTGGCTTTGACTGCGTATAACCCAGAGAATTAATAGATTTAAAAACATCTAAATGTTTATTTAACCGTTTGAGAATTCAGACTCGCAAAAAAAAGTGTTTCTAAAATTTCAGAATTAAACATACATTTTAAGCCTCCTCAAATCAATTGAAATATATTTTAACATGTATAACTCACTTTTTAGTTTTTTTAATGGCACTTTGCTAGATTCTTGTTTTAGTTCCGGAACATTGTATCTATAGAGTTTTATTATTAGCCCCGAAAATGTAAGCAGCCTAAATATAACATAGCATGTCTTCATAGTATATGTTAATATGTATTACATTTGAAGTGGTAGCTATCTGTAGATATCCACCTGTCTTTCCTTAAGTTGCTTTGTATGAATTATGCAAATACTGCACAGCGCAGTTGTAAGTAAAAGAGAACCACCTTACGTTAAAAAGAATAAAGCGTATGTAGAAGAGCTTACTCTTTCTATTTTTACAACATGAAAGGTTGAGATGAGATTCAAATCTTCTGAAATTGATACTAAAATAAATATCAAATGGATTTCTGTTTATTTCTGTTTCTTTAAACACAGCAGATTCACAAATCTCAACACTGAAACCCGATAACTTTTCTGGACAGATTGCTGGAAACAGCTGATATGTTTTTTTTTGTTTTTTTTTTTTTCTCGCTGGGATAGTCTTGTCATGATATTCAACGAGTGGGGCTCAAAAGAATGCGATTAATGATGTCATATTCATCAGAATTATTTATGAAATAGGGACCCACCATATGTCCTCCAAAAGCACTTTTCTTTTCAAAATGTAATTGAAATTACTGGTTGAATATGGATTTTAACAATACGTCCCTATTCTTTTTTTTTAACATGTCCCTTTTTTATACTTGATACAGGTGGATGCTTTCTTTATATACACGAACGAATGAATAATATAATCAAACCTGTTATTGGAAATTGACCATAATGTAAGTTTTTACAGCTTACAGACGTTGTAAATTTAACCAGCCCAGAATCAGGCAAACTCAGCTCGAAACTGAGTATAAAATCGCCTAGGCTTGACTAACATTGCTGAAAGTATTGTTGTGAATATGATAACAATATACGCGTGGTGGGTATTTGCATTATGAAAGTTAACATGGATATACAATTAAAGACTTCACAATGATACTTCAATTAAAAGCTGTGGCAGACATAAACGAATTACTGCTTTTGCAGTTGCAAGCGAAAGCAGAGTATTTTATGTCGATGTTGCCTCGAGTGTCATCACAGTGAATCTGTGAAAGTGGTTGTAGATTCTGTTTACAGCCGTATTTATTAGCCTCCATAAAACCTCAAATTACATTACGAGATTAAGATCCTTTTACGGCTCCTTATTTTCTCCCTACTGGTTCCTGAGGGGGTGTTTAGACACTCTCCTTCATGCCAGATTAATAAAGTCACAAGAGAGAGATATGTCAGTCTGATTAAGACAGCTCTGATAGAGCTTCCAGTGAATTCACTGCATCCTCTGCTTGAGAGCATCTCCAGAATGCCTGATAAATCTTATGCATTGTCCTTTAGAGACCAATTTATCTCATAAACACTGGAGCACAGCACATTTGAAACTTACCATTTGCAGTTTTTTTAAAGTTCACACGATTCTACACATTTACGCGGTGTACAATTTATTAAAGGGATTTGATACCAATAGCATAACACCACTTTATTAAATCCAATTACATACTTGTACATATTGTCATTCTTTTTCGATTCTTGTTGAATAGCCTGTATCATGTAAACAGAGTAGCACTAAAATAGTGCTGACGAATCTAAATCCCATTGACATAACGAGTATAGAAGGTTACATAGAAGAATGCTTTTTTCTCTTTACCTCTATACTGCTCTTTCCCTTTCTCTCTTTGTTATTTTGATTAAGCTTTTTACAATCATTAAGAATACAATATAAATAAAACTATGTATTAACGCCTTGGTGTATTGCATGTGTGCTTGTTATACCATTGCACGTGGTAAATATATGCACATTTGCTTCACCCACACGTTGGTGTAAGCGAGAATATAGCTAAATGTCTTTCTTCAAGATTATTCAACTTTAGTCTTTTGCTTATCAGAAAGGATATGCTTTTCCAATTTTCGAAACCAAAGGCATCAATCCACCTGTCATTTAAAAATGTTTTTTTTTTTTTTTTGCCTCGGGCCCTATGGGCTACTTTTATAAGAACATCGCCCATTTAAAATAATTGCTTTAGTCATACAGCTGCTACGCACATATCTGGCCTAATTCAAGTTCCTAATGTTTTGCACTGATTGCACGTCTCAGAATGGGTTTTGGATGTTTCACGCTTACGGAAAAATGGGAAGCCAGAAAGAACCTACTTCTCGCCAGCGGTTCCGTTAAATACGCACCTGAAACTTGGCCAGCCTACCAGGAACTGTAACAGCAGCTAACACCAATCGGGGAGTTTTTAATTGCTTTAAAGTACTGAGTGCATAATTATTCCCATTTCGGTTGATCTTGAGATTTTCTTTTGACAGCTTTAATTGATGAGAGTAAGTAGCGCTTGTTTAGTTTAGTTCAGCAAATCTCACCATTAGAGTAGCCTACTGTAATTATTTTCAAACTGCACAGACACCATTATGAAACAGACAATACAAGAATATCTTAAATATTCTGAAAAAAATAAATACATACAATGGTTACACTGCGTCATTAATTTTACGTACTTGTTTTTAGCCGACATTTTTGTTTGCTTGAGTAAATGGTACCATTAATTATAATTGCGTGTATGAAGTTATGCATTACCTGGCTTACGCTTATCGTTAAGTTGCCTCCTCCTCCTTTGCACCTGAACAGAGCTGACCCTTTCTGCTTTCAACCTTTGGGTTTTATCAGTGAGTGTTTGCCTTTGTAATGGGATGGTTTATCTGAATTTAATAATTAAGGACATTGTTTGACCAAAACAATATATGTGTAAATGCTGAGGCTACCCATATTAGACAATTTATTGCAGCAGGCAGCCCGACTCAAGGGTAATTCAATAACTGAGGATCTTGTTAGAATAAAGTACTGCAATTGAATGAACTGGATGAGCGCATGATATATATATATATAACCTTTTTATACAATATGTTTGCATACAACAAAAATTGGAACATAGCTTATGCTATTAAAAAGGTTTGTTATTAAAAAAAAAACAACTTATGGTTCATTTTGTTGCACTTAAAAAAGTGATAGAATGATAGAACCTGCAGTGCACATTTTATGCACGAGACAATTTAGTGTTTAGAAATACCCCTTTGTCAAAGACTATAAACACATAAAACGGACAGTTTTTCCTCTAACATTGCTATTAGGCACTTATCTTTAAAGACAATACATTAATTGTTTAATGTTGACTACGTTTTTTTTTACTTGTAAAAATACAATAGGCGTAACCCATCAATCTTTCTATATAAGGCTTTAGGTTGGACTTAGTGATTTACTACAAAGTCGAATATAGCCCAGATATCGTAAGCGTAACTTTTTATTGTGTTGAAACATATTTCCTTCGAGCGAATTTACAGTGAATTTACACATATGCATCACTTTTATAAAGAAAAGGCATCTGTTAATGAAAGGTCGAAAAACGTTTTAGAACCACCCAGCCATAAAGACAGCTAATATATTTAATTCAATTATTATTATTTTAAACGCCCACTCTTTGTCTGCAGAAGCCCGCAGCACTAATAAAAAAAGCCCACAGTCAACGTTGCAGCCTTGGGGCCATTTCGTATATGTGCTAGGCACGGCCACTGCTGCTCCCTTCCCTTTCTCTTTCACGCGCTCTTTTATTCGCTGTAACAAATTCAATTTGTCCCATCCGTTTTAAGACAAGCAGCTACCAGCCAGTACCGAACAGCCAGTGGCACCGTGATTAATGCAGGGAACAATACAAGTGATAGTGAAACCATAACCAGCTCTCAGCTGCCCAGCCCCGTCAGGTGCTGTTGGCTTTGTGTTCCCCCCACCCCCCTATACTTCCACACAATTTCAAAAGAACAAAGATTGATTACCCCAGCTCAAAATAAACAGCACATTTGTTATTAACTTTTTGATTATGGATCCGTTTGAACAATTCAGATTTATCCAGAGCTTTATATATTTCCCCTAAAGGCCACATAGCCCTAATTTCAATTAACACTGATTAAAACGACAATGCAATTGATATTATTATTGCAAGTTTATAGATTATTATTATTATTATTATTATTATTATTATTATTATTATTATTATTATTATTATTATTATTCATGGTAGTAGTCGTAGTCGTAGTCGTAGTAGTATTGGTATTGTAATAGTCGTAGTAGTCTTTTTAGTGTGATTTGATTTTGTATTATGCTTGAAATGTGCATTTGTGTAGAGATTTGTGTATCCGCAGACACCATCGGAAAGTGCAGGCGTGAAAGTAAACACCAAACAATGTTTATCTTTTATCTTTGGCGAAAGATATTGTTTATTTAGTATAGCTGTGATAACACATATTATAACGCATAGCCCATCGCTATAACAAAACCCGCTTAAAATAACCAGATAATCAGAATTAATACTTTGCATTCGCTCTTTAATTGCTTAGCTCATATGTTTCCAGTACAATGCATTATCCCAGATAAAAGTAAATATAATTTGGGGAGCCATGCATACTTACTAGACACTGCGTGTCATATTCTGTTCATTTCTTTTTTCTACCCAGAAAACCGTGGAATACTAATTTATTATTAATAATAATAATAATAATAATAATAATAATAATAATAATAATAATAATAATAATAATAACAAACTAAGCAAAATTAACATGCGTGTTTTATTTGATTACAAATGAAAACAACATGCTATTTATTGGACCTTTTCATTTTGTAAGGAAAGAATGTATTTTACAGGGACTAGATTTTAATAACAGTAAAACAACAACAACAACAACAACAACAACAACAACAACAACAACAACTTGAATACAGAACGAGCAGTTGTTTTGCATTTAAGATATAATTCATTTGGAATACTAATAATGACATCAACCTGCCTAGCCACTAAAATAAATTATTATTGAAAACATTTAGTTGAAAATTCAACAGAGCAAAAGGTAACATTCTAATTAGATACATAGTTTATGAATAACCTGGGAACCCCGGACTGTGTAGATTCCGCAGAACACAAAAATGTACAAAAGTAATAATTAAAATACATACATAGTAAAATAATAATAATACAAAAAAAAAACTTTTAAAAGTAAAAACACAGTTGTAACCAATAAGCACGTTGGTTTCAGTATAAGGAAAATAGTATTCAAGCCTCCCTGAGTTTCTCACCATTTGTAAATCTCTCATTTCCCCTGATAATTCAAGTGTATTCCTGTTTGATTCCTCTGTATCCTGTCGGTGACAGGACTGCAGTCCTGATGCAGGGTGTCATGTAGGAGAGAAGCCATTCTGTCTGGAGGTCTGTATTCACTAAGAGTATCCCAATAGCCTTGTTATCTGCAAGTTTCTGAAATAGCGAGAATAGCAAATCCCTCTTCTTTGAATTCCTGCACTAGAACAACAATACGTCGTGCAGGTAATAGTACTTGAAGCAAACACTCTAACCTCTAAAAATAGGCTAATGCCCGTCACGGTAAAACAGAACCCATTCATCAATTTACAAATGCTAAACGCTATATAATTGTCAACAAATCATAGGCCTGTGAGCCTAATATTGGCAATATCACTGACAGATGTTTTATTCCACCTCTGTCTCCTTTTTCTTTTTCCAGTTGGGAAGTGTGGCTAATAAATGAGGCTGTATGATAAATTAGAAGAACGTTGTTACATATTTAATATTTTAAATAGCAAACTGCATTGACCTGATCACCATTTATAATGTGTTGTAATATGGTTGAAAGGAATCTGTGTTGCATTTAAACAAGCCATAAAGGTTAACCCGAGCCTCAATCATCGTTCAGCCTTACTCGGAGATCACAGGGATCGCTTTTCTGTTTAGTCAACAGGAATAATTCTCCAAAGCCTTCTAGACTGAAAACAAATACAAAGACACAATAAGGAACAAATGACAGGAAAGGGGTACATAAGTCATTATCCCAAACAGATAAATATTGTCCAACCGAAAGGTGAAGAAAGTAGACAACATTCTTATGCACATTCCTTACGTGTTATTTGTGTGTCGGTAGTATTGTTTTCTAGAACAGTCAGAAACAAGCACACCTAAGTAGATGTCATTATGAATTTATGATGTTCTGAATACATTTACAACAATGGCACTCAACACTTGGCCACCATTGTTTTCATCATAATGTCCTATTTTGTTTTTAAATAAAGAGGCTAATATTATTATTTTTTATGCACATCTCCCTTTTCTATAATACATGTTCTTCATGAAGACCATTAAAATGCAGCGGCAGCTACACAGCATATATTATGTACAGTGCGTGTGACACTAAGATGTGTCGATTACAAACAAGCGGCATTGTGCCCTTGCAGGCTAACATCACATTAATGTGATTGTAAGAATTCTCTTACTGCTAAACTGTAATGTAAAGTGACACATTTTCTTCGCTTTCATAAATATTGCATTTTCCAAATGCAATTATGGAGCTAACGCAACACAAGTGTTTCCACAACAAGATTAGATAACAACGATAATGCGTTTTATTTCTACATTGTGCCACCATACAAACGCCCTATTAATAACGATACAGACATATTGTTATGCTATTGTAAAACCCTTTTCCATTGGTGAATGGTTTTGTGCTTTGCCTGTTTAGACGTTTAGCACATGTCGTGTATATTTGTTACTATATAGATGTTCCATTCTCCATTTTCTATTACTGGTAGCTGTTTATTTTATAGAAACAGCAGTTAAAAAAGAACAGATGTTATTTGGGCTATTTTGACTATTTATGCACCATAAATATGATTTAGGTTTAGCCTTGGGCTGCTAGGTAGTTATTTGTAGTATATACTAAATATTCTTAGCATTATTGTTGTTTAAAGTGGAAATACATATATTGGCTTGCAAATAATTTAATAGTCAACGGAAATGTCGAACTAAATAAAAATAATCTGTGAGAACAGCAAATAAATGAAATAATTCAGATTTTATTGTTTGTTAGTTTGTTTACTTGTTCTTTTGAAACATTTTTTTTATCACAACACTGACTGGGTTGTACTTCAGTACCAGTGATAAGAGATTACCATTGAAAGCAGGGGAAAGAAATATGTTGAAAAACTCTTTTTTTAAAATATTCTTTAAAAATACCCATGAAAAGAAACATGGACAAACATTTTTACAAAATAGGCAAGTCTACTTATAATATATTTTACCATTCTAGCTGTTGTTGCTAAGCATGTTTCCATTGTCATAGTATATGTATTCAAAGACTGATAACGTGACAGCAGAACCTGTAACAACAGGGTGCTTGCTCAGCAGTTTTTATTATCATGTTATTGCAATAACTGCTGAATATTTGTCAAAGTAATTATATATTCCATAGGCACCCGTTAGTGGTGAATGCTTGTCAAGGTGCTTCAGATGACTTCAGTGCAGGATGTTCAGCTGCAGCTGCCTTGGCTTCCATTTCGTGATTAGAGTCACCATACAAACGATTCAATAACCAGAGGGGCCGTGTGGGCAGAGCCAGCACCCCCAGTGGGCACCACAGTTAATAAGGATTCCTTTTTTTGTATTGCTGGCAAAACACAGAAGATGACTCCCTTAATGGCACTGATACTGACCACACCTGACTGAGATCCTTTTGTTAATCTAGATTTTATATATTATAATTATTGAAGCCTACTGGGAAGTAAATTAAATAGAAACCTGTTACATCCCACTTTGAAGACAAGTATCAGTAACACAGGCTAGCCTATCCCCTTTATTTTGCATATGCAGCAAAACTTATTAAATAACATTATGTTTTAGATTGTGACAATTTACACCCATTCTCCAATATTGCATTGCATACCGCAAACTAGGCCTTGATTTAAATGGTTCAGGTAGCGTTTTTATCATCATCTTCATTATCATCATATTGTTTGCTAATATTTTAAGTTAACATAATAATTTTTTTGCCCTTCAAAGTTAATGTTCTGTGCTCTATCTGTTTTACAAGCCTGGTCATCTCAAACTTTTGCTCTATATATTCAGCCAGACTGAGTAGAAACTGCACACTTAATGCTGCCCTCTATAATTATCGTGCAAGTCTATCAGTCCCAAAAACACATTGGGTTATTAAAATGTGTCAAAGGAAGTGGAAGCCATTTATGCTTCCAAATGTTTAGAACAGTTTCAAGGGAACGAGGTGACATGCTTCAACCCCTCTTATTCTTCTTCTTATTTCTTTTCACATTTGACTGTACATCCTCATGAGTGTAGTAACAAAATGTCTTTGCTGGAGGTGTTGAAAGATAATTCGACTGCTTAACAAGAAGATCACACCTCAGAGCTGCTCTGAATTGGAGAGCTCTTTAAACAAAGATAAGCCACTAGAAATAAAGTGACAAGATAAGACAGGAAGGATATGCAATGTTAAAAATGAAAGGAGAACACCTCTTGGGGCTCACTGTTGTGATGATTTGAGAGTCAGGGATCTGTAAATACTGTGCAGTAAGGTTTAATATGAATAGCAGATGTTAAATGGTCATTAGAAGGTAACTGAACCATGCCTGCCTTATGTAGGTATCACTTCAGTCTAGACTGATCGGAATATTTGAATGAATTTCTCTACAAATGTGGAATATTTTCACGTAACACCTTATAGACATATGATAAAATCTAGAGGCAAAATAAAAAAAAACAAAAAAAACAACAGCAAGCTGTTTTTTCCAGTGCTACTCAAGAATCAACATGCTTATGACTGCTAAACAATCATAGTAACTTCTCTTCAGTTTGCCTTTTATTAGAGGCCAGGGTTTTTTTTTTTTTAAATGCAGGCATTATTCTCAAGCACCTGATCAGGGAGGCTCCCAAATTAACCAAAGAGATTTGGCTATTAAACTACTGGGCACACCTCTTATCAATCAATTTCCTGCTTCAATTACACACTTATATCAAACCCATTAAATGGATTACACTAAAAGCAGGAGGTTAAGGAGATGTTTGATTTTAGATGGTGTAGATGGCATGAGAGAACCACACCCGTCGAGTAAATGGGCAGGTTTAGACCTGGCGGCAGAAAGAAATCTCGGAAAAACTTTCAAGGTCACAAAAGTAGGTCTTCAGGCTTAGAACAGTTGGTAGAGTGTATTTTACCATATGTTTAATACTTTATTTCAGACACAAAGGATACTTCCTTGAACTTCTTTTCCAAGATTAGGGTGACAGCTTGGCTCCAGGGTTCATAGGTACAGTTCCAAGTTTTACCTGCCTCTTTCCTATGACAGATGCAGGAGTACAAATGGCATAAGGCATGCATCCACTGTTCTAGAATTGTGTACCAATGGTTTGAGATGCATAACAAATACTTCAGGCCACCACAATCCCTGGATCTCAATCCAATTGAGCATATTTTGGATGAACGTGAACAACACATCTGTCATCACAATCCTCTGCCAACCTCTCTGCAACAATTGCGTGAACTATTAATAACTGAATGGATTACCATCCCTCAAGAACATGATTTGTTATTGCTCACATTTTTTTCTATTTTATTCTAAATTGGACAGTAGTAAAATAAATTGTGTTAAAAACCAAAACAATCAAATAAATAGTTTCAGCTCTTGGAAAAACTGTTTTATGAAAAATAAAATGTCATGCCTTCAAGGGATATTTGCTATCATCTACATTTCATTTCTTATCTGTTTAATACCCTATTATATGCATTCTTCAACATTCTCTATTGTTGGTTCTGATTTTTAGCCCCTCTGTAACTGTGATATTGTATAGAGGTTTTTTATTTACCCATCGTTGCCATGGTTGCATTAGCATCAGAAATTCCATGTCTTTTCAGAAGAAACTCTTGTCGTTGACTATTTCGTCAGTAAACCTGATAAACAATTAACTAATAATTTCATAAATCTTACCTGATTTACACTCCCATTATCTTAATATGTCTCACATGTGCAGTTTTGAAAGAAACATGCTATAGCAAAGACCTATTGTCATTTTAAAACATGTTATTTTGTTACTACTTTAGGTTAAAGAAATCTGTTTCTATGCCTTATTCTCAGGTTATCTGTTTGCACTTCCTGGGTCATTTCACCTCAGCAAGGTCTTTTGGGTCAAAGCATGTTACTGGATGAAAGCTTGTCTGTCAGCAGGAGAAGCAGGTGGTTGGCTAAAAACAGGAAAGTGGTCATTGAAGAGGTGGGGACAATTTCACCCTCCAGATGACTGAGCAAGTGCAACACTAACAGAGAGTATGGATTGAAATCATCATGTTTAAAAAAAACATTTACTATAATATGTATTTCTTTTTAAACTGGACATTTGAGACCTATTTAGCATGTAACAATTGTAAGTCGCCCTGGATAAGGGCGTCTGCTAAGAAATAAATAATAATAATAATAATAACAGGTGCAAATCGCGTAAGATTTATGATTTATTATTATTAATTAAAATATGAACACTGTGTTGCCTACATACAGTGAATGTGTTTTATTGGTGTCACACCAGACCATTGTTGAAATGGGGTGTTTTCTGTTTTTTAACATCATACCTTCATTGGTATATTAACATTATTTCCTTTATACAGTCACTTTGGCTCTATTCAACCAGTTCTGTTTATGGAGCACCCTAGTATATCTTCTTTTTCAACTCATTGACCATGCGCAGCATTCGTTTTTCATGTTGTCCCACTTGTGAGTCTGTCTGTGATTATAGATGGAGACTAAGGATCAATAGACGACATAGCAGTTTGAAAACAATAGCTAAGAAAACAAACAGACAAGACACAAGGAGTAGGAGAGTTCACAATACCAGAGGATAAGAAGCTTTCCCTCTAGCTGAAAAATGATCTGAATTGTTTGAATGCAAATCTACCGCATTCTACAGCCAAATTGCACAAGCAAACTAATAAGCCCGGAGCGCTGCAAAATATTTCAGCCAAGATTAATGGTTTGACTGAGTTTGTTTCCTCACCCGTATAAACAGCCCCGTTTCTTTCACAGGTCAGTACAAAACATCACAGCCTCCTATCTCTTCCCATTAGTGACACACTGGGAAACTGAGATCTAAGAATGCAACACCTGAACTCTAATTAGCCATACAGAAAAAGGGGGCAGCATATAGAAATAACAACCGCAGCAAAACACTGAAGAAACCTTTCACACCGCTGCTATTGTTGTGGCTACGCCATGCCACATTGTTGAGTAAATCTGACAGTGAAACGATGTAAATGTTTTGATGAATCACTTGCTCTTGCTGCTCCACATACAGTATGTGTTTTTTTCCTAAACAGATTGCATGTCTTAAAGCTTATTCAATCTTTTATCTTTTTGTAGGCTTGATTTTGATTTATTCCATTTTCTCCCCAGGATTTCAATCCTAGTACTGAAACCTACTGAACAGCTATTTCGAAAGCATCAAAATATATATTTTCCTACATATGAAATTAATTGTCTTATTGAAAAATCTCTACATAACTATATCTGCCTTGGTTTCCCTGAAAAAGTGCAATCTCTTAAGTGTGATATGTGCCACTGTGCTATATGCAAATCGTAGGACAGTAAAATAGGTTAGAGCAAAGATTTAAGAGTTTGAAAGAAGCAGATAGTGGGTGTTGGATTAGTCATGATTACAAGCAGCAAATCACTGACCACTGTGCCATATATCTTTAGAATGCCAAATGTCCCAGAATACAACAATTGCTCTGTAGTCAGGAGAAACCGAACACATGAACACAAGTGACAAGACAGTGTGGAGATACCTTGAGTTAGGCTTACTAGAACCACACTAAAACTGAGATATTATTTTTCTTTAAACTCTCTTTCTCTCTCTCTCTCTCTCTCTCTCTCTCTCTCTCTCTCTCTCTCTCTCTCTCTCTCTCTCTATATATATATATATATATATATATATAAAGACCATTGACCATATATATATATATATATATATATATATATATATATATATATAAAGACCATTGACAACATCATCTGTAGATTTTGACAGATGATTTAAGTAAAGGAAGGACAAATTGTTCTGTTTCCCTTCCAGATTGTTTTTCATTGCCTAAAAATAACAGTGATAGAGGGGAAGCTCTCTGGTGCACCAATGAATGGTCTCAAAGCAGGACACAGTGTTTTTTCAGGCAAAGAAAGCTATGAGTTTTCTCAAAGGGGAGGTTTTCTGACCCGGAAGGCCTGATCTTTAGACCTGAACCAAACTGCAGGTTATTGAGAGACCCTAAGGAGAAAGCAAGGCTCCTCTGGAAAGAATTTCCATTTCCACAGGTGATGAAAAAGCAAGGGAAATGTGACTGGCCATTGTTATCTAAGCCACCAAGGGCTGAAAATGTTAGTCACTGCTGACTTTGAAAACAGAGTGGCCTCAGCTGGTAAGGGAGTTATTGTGTTAGCAATGTCCTATTCTCAAGGCTGAAGGAGTAGATGAGTCCCTGCAGGGACGGAATCTGCCATGGCTTCAATTTCCCCAAAAGAAACCTCTCTCACAGTGTTGCTAAACTCAAGAGCGCTTGTTTCTGAATGAATACCCATACCCAGGACAGTTAGCAAGGTTAACCCTTTTAACATTTGAAGTTTCTCATCTAGAAATGTGCAGGGCTGGGTGTGTAGGGCTGGGAATTTGGCTACATCTGAAATATTGACTCAAGTCCAAAAGGAATATCAAACATTATGGAATTGTGTTGGTCTGTATAAGTGTTCATAATACCAAGTCAGGAGAATTCATAAACTGTCATTATGTAAATTATTCATAAACTGTCATTATGTAAAAATACTGATCTGGAAGTTTCTCAGGTCAAATAGATCCAATAAATAACAAGAAGATTAAGTTGCAATTAAGATATTAGATAATATTTTTTAGTTAATTAAATGTAATCCAGACTTTTTGCTCGTCTGAAATAACAAACCAATAAACAAGCAAAATACATTCATGTTTTTACAGTCCGACCACTAAATTCTAATAAGAATCAGATGAAAGGATCGGTTCCCATAAGATACTTTGTTGGCCCAAGGTTGGTGTGAAAAATATACAGATTGGATTCCGTAGGAAAAGCTGCAAGAAAACGTCTTCCATGGAGAACCAAAAAAAAGTTTGTAGGAGTGTCTTCATATGACCAGTGCAACCTGAAAATTTGACAACATATCCTTTTGTTTTTTTAATAGTGGACCATTTCAAATATATAACACTGTCCCATCACCTCATTGGTACAATGCTAGAGAAAGGACTGTAGACAGGCATCAATGTATTATATTTGGTGAAGGGCACAAAGTCAACCAGCAGTTGAGTAGGTACTTCAGCGTTTTCAGGAATTCCATTTTTTACTGAAATGAACACCCCTTTTAATAGTTATACTTTTAAGTGTTCATTTCCTCATTTTATCTAGCCTAATAAAATTGTAATTGTTTGTCAATGTGTTTCTTGACCTTATCAACTGCTCTGAAGTCACACCAGTCAGCCCAATGACCTGGTTATCTGTAAGGTCCTGTTTGTGGGGTTTCCACTGATTTGCCAGTGTCTCTGATCCTGTCAGTTGAATAGCATTTTTAGTTTCTGCTGTTTCAGTCACCCTCAGAAAAACTGCTGCTGACGTGTCATACAACGCTTATATCTCTTCATCACAGCACTCTATCATTCTGACACATTATTTTTGTTAGAAATGGGCACAGTGGATTCATGTTCTGTTTCGTTTTATTTTGTCTTGACACCTGTACTGTACATACAAAATTTAAATAGGTTAGGTGACCATGGAGTAATAGAAAAATGGGCATTAGAGTTGGGGGCTGGGAGGTGGTCTTGGTTGATTAGATCTTACAGCCCTGAGAAGTTCCAGAACTCCAAAGTAATGAGAGTGGAAACGGTTGGGTCACAAAATTCCACAAGGCTGAAGGTGCTGAAAAACAGGACAGGTTGTAATCTCCTCTTCTAAAAAACACAACACTCAGCAGCAGAGAGTCTTAGTTTCAATATGCCTTAGCAAAGAAACGAAGAGTCAGAAATACATCCAGCTTTGAACCATTATAGCGCATGGAGATTTCACATTACCAGCTTTGAAAGGTCCTGAGATCAAGGTATGAAGTTCAGAATGTGGAAATAGAAAGCATGTGAAGAAAGCATGTAACCCATGGTTAAGACAAGAATTCCCATAACCTTTGCATTTATTTTTATTTCAACATTCCAGAAATTGCCCCAATTTTAATCAGCCACCTTCTTTGAGTTGGGCAATTTCAAAGTTATGGAGTATATATATTTTGAAATGAGTTAGATATAAATTTTTACAGACATGGTTCTTAAAAAAAAAAAAAGTTTTATTTGATAGAAAACTCAATGTACTTTTATTTAGTGAAATCAGGGTAGTGTTTCAGACCCAGTCAGACATCCATTTTACATCCATGAGATTTGAAATATTTCTTTTACATTTTATGTTTAATTTTTTTCTTTTTCTTTTTTGGTTATTTGACAAGTTGTAAAGAACCCTGAATCTGTTCAAAATAAATATTTAACTCAGAAAGGTGAATGATGTATTAAAGTATTTTGTGCTAAAAAATAAACACAGAAAACAACGAACCCTATTTATAAAGTATGTCACAAAATGTAGACAATTACTTTGTCCTTCATCAAGTGAAAACTTTATAGTTGATTACAGTTTATATTTAAAATGATACTAGTCTAAATATATTAGTCATCAGACATTGCATCAAAGGCACATAGCATGCTTATATTTACTCTACAAAATTGCTCAAACAGGCAGCAGAGTACACCATGCCCGATGGGCTGTAGATCCCCAAACACAACCAACAACCTAGTCCCTGTGTTGGTGCAAAGCCCAGTGGGTATCTCAGCTGCACTCAACATATCCTCATTAATGGATCAGCTTACAAGCCTTGGGCTATTAGCTCCCGGTAAACAATTCATCCAAGAGCCAGATTCAATTAACACAAGCCTGCTGCTGGTGTTAAGAGTGAGATTGGCTACTGTGAGATACTGATCCCAGACTCTTCCTAAAGATCAATTAGAAGGATTTATTTTAAAAACACCAGCAGCTGCCATACGTCAGTGTAAAGTAGAAAAAAGACAAAGCATGAACTGGAGCTCGAATACTGAGGCAACCCTATAGCTCGTGTGTGTGGGTGGGTGTGGTGGCCCAGCACATTTAATGTACTGCTGTACCAGTCAATGTTTCTTCAGAAGATTACAATAGCCCTGATTTAGAAAATGCGTTAAAAAATAAATAAACACAGAACAAATGTATTTTTGTTTACGACTATAAGTCGCCCTAGATAAGGGCGTCTGCTAAGAAATAAATAATAATAATAATATCAGCATTCAATTGTTTGTGTTCAGATGGGAAGTGGGCTAGTACACATATAAAATTACTGGTACCTGTAGTTTCTTTACTTTAATGGCATCATTTTTCCATACATATATATTTCTTACTTGGCTAGAATCACTGTACAGTACAGAAGGAGCCTTAATCCATTTTTACCAGTTCACCAGTTTATGAAATGTAATAATTATTGTGAAGTTTTTAAATAGGTATGGAAAAGAGGAATTATGAATTCATATGAATGTGTAGCTATGGCTGATTTGTATAACATTTCTGCTCCAATGCAGTCACCAAATAAAAACAACAGGGTCTGCAGGATGCATCTAACTCAAATGCTGCAGCATACCTCACTGCAAAATGTACCATTTGCCTAATCTCTTTGTGTGCCACATTTATACCTTTTTTTTTATCAAGCTTTTGATCAAGCTATTACTGTATATGACAAAGCTGATATTTTATTATTTATTTCTAAAAAAAAAAAAATAATCTTGTTAACATGCCTTAGGAGGACTACTCTCTTCGTGCCATCTCCTGTGGGGGGATTAAGAGGAACTCCGAAATGTTCCAGTCAGCCCTGCATGATGGATTTTACAGAGGGAGTCTTGAGAATAGGAAAGGCGTCAGTTTGCTCTTGAATTTGTCAATGCTAAAGATCTCTCATCAGCTGCATGAGAGAGCTGTGATGTAATGGAAACAAAGAGGGAAAACATGTTTAAAGAAAGAGTCAAACTAATGACAAAGGTTATTACTCATCTTAATAACCTGGATTGAAAAATACTGCCCCACCTTGAACTGCAACACCAATGGCTCCAATGTTGTCAGGAGGTGCTCCCTGTACTGTTCGACTGCACAATTTTCGTTTTTTTTTTTAAAAAGGCAGCTCTGTCAGGTTAATCTGAAGGAATGAACTGTTTCAGGAAGGGAAGGTCTGTGTTGGTTCATTTCTATTAATTACATCACTGAAAGTTTAACCAGCTTAGACTCTCTATCACGATAACGACAGCTATTTAGCAGAGGTATATTGAGATGGGAAACTGGGTTTAATGGGGACTTTCAGGTGGCATGCTCAATAATACTGCAGGTATAACCCAATAGCAAAATGATGTGCTCCCCAATTATGTCCTATAGTTTGGTCTGAAATACTAATAGTACTAGTGTGACATTGCATGTACATATGAAGTTGACCATGCCCCCAAGAGCATTTAAACATAAACCTAATCTTAACTTTAAATCACAGTTTCAATTCCAATCCTAATCAAGAGAGATAGTTTTCATGAATCAGCAAACGGCTATACAATGATGTCTCATACCTTCAATGTCGGGGTGCTTTGTCCCAGGACATCTGTAGAATAGAACCTCCTCTCCATAGAAATCCACGATTGGAGAAAACTGGACTGCAACTCCCATTTGAAAATCAATATCCACAGCAAAATATTACAAGTTTCTATTTTATTTATTCATGTTTACATCGATGTAAAAGTTTTTAATGTTTCTGTACTTATTGATCTCGGCATGCATAAGCTGCAGTCCAGTTTTCTCCAATTGTGGATTTCTATGGGAGGAATATATTCATATCTATCTATCTATCTATCTATCTATCTATCTATCTATCTATCTATCTATCTATCTATCTATCGATATATTTATTCTCCACACTTCCATAGATTAAAAAAAGTGGTTTATAGGAAATTCACTCTCCAGCAGATTAGATAACATCAACCATGATAAGTACAAAGGTAATAAGGATTAAGTGAGAAGTTGAAGCTAAAAAGGAGGATTGTGGGTTTGAGACTTATAATAGTGCCAACACATGAAAGTTGTCTATCTGATATATCTAATATTGATAAAATCTTATTGATGGAAAAATGCTGTATTACACTTTTCAGAAATATCCACTGTTCTGAAAATAGTTGTAGAGGGAAACACTGTATTTATTTTTGAGTCAACAAACTTAATTAGAAAATGTTAAGTCATCTGACATATATCGCTACTATACGGAGAGGGTCTGTCCTGTATCAAAATATAGAAAGAAGACATCTCCCAAGATGGTGTCCAGCACATGAGAGCCATCACTGTCCTCCAGCATGTGGAGTCCATCGTTAATAGCAAAAGGCTTGACAGCACCAGGCTCCTCACCTCTCTGCCACTGCCCCGTGCTCTCTCTCCCACAGCAAGACTGAGTCCATTCTGTCCTTCATTGTTTATCAAGGGCTGCCCTGACTCCCTCTCCTAGCCCTGGAGTCAGAGTCCCAGCTGTAAAATGTTCAATCTAAGAGACAGGGGTCCATCCCACTGGCTACTGGTAATTTACACACACACACACAAAAAAAACTCTGTTTCAAAAGAAAGATTAATTGAGGGGGATGCTTTCATCTCTATATGAAACAGATGGAAAGTTTATTTTTTGGCAAGCTTTAGCAGTAAAATGAATAGTTTTGCAATAAATAGCAACATTAATACTGTTCATTAGCCATCCGTTTACAATCGCTTGTTTGTAGATTTGATTTACTAGATCACAATTATAACACAATCAACAGCAGTTAAAGCTGACCTAGATCTAAAGTTACTCAGAAGCAACATTTTCTTGACCTGCGAATGCAACATTGGTTGGCACAGAGAAAGTTTAGACAAACTATTTTTAATTTTATGTGAGGCTGTTTGAGGTTATGCAATAATTGTTTATGCAACGCTCATACGAATTGCTTCTAATTTTCTTAAACAAAGCAGGTTGTGATCTTCTGGATTACCATTAGCTGCACTGTAAAATGTAGAGTCCCCAAATTAATCACACAAAGCACTCAATATGAATTATAGCTCTGGAATAATTTAGGTGCAGCTCCCGTTTATCACAGCCAGTGATTCAGCTGCACCTTATCTGTCTTCTTTATTCATTATTTATTTTTATTTATTAGGAAGACTTTACCAGATTTTATAAATGGGTGAAATATCTCATTTGCATTGCTTTCTATTTTCTACTTTATATATATATATATATATATATATATATATATATATATATATATATTGGTTAATGTGGTTACTATTTTATTTTAACCCTAGTTGTGTCTCATTCAACTAATCAACAAAGTGGCAATAAAAATTACAATTCAAAGTGATATATTGGTAGATTAAACATAAAAATAAACAAGATTGAATTATATATATATATATATATATATATATATATATATATATATATATATATGAAGAAAAAGAAAAATAGTGTACCTTTATCTGGGCAGCCCTACAACTATCTGTCATCAGGGAGACTTGGAAAGCATTTCTCCATCATTCCCTTGTTTGTTTTTTTTGTGTTTCTTTCCCCCAATTAAGCTGCACCTTACACCAAAACAAACATGTACTCCAACCCAAACTTACAACATAGACTCAGACTGCCTGGTGCCACAGCAGGCCTGAGGGGTTGATAATTGGGACTGATGACCTCCTTGGAAGGGTCTGGACTTGCAGGAATGTGGCAGAGATTCTGCTGTCAATTTATCACTCTGATGGTAGGGAGAGGTTCAGC
Source organism: Acipenser ruthenus (assembly GCF_902713425.1). NCBI lineage: Eukaryota > Metazoa > Chordata > Actinopteri > Acipenseriformes > Acipenseridae > Acipenser > Acipenser ruthenus. The sequence goes on from NC_081195.1 coordinate 3,762,246, forward strand.
ATCGATTAATAGATCATTGAAACTTGTTGCTATACAGCTTTCTTTAGAGCATTGCTATCATGGACAAGGGGATAGCACTGGTGCCAAACTCAAGGTCCAGGCTAATCCTGTGCTGTTAACTCGTTAATCTCATTAGCCTGTCAGAGACATGGTATGATCAAATGGTCCTGTATTCATTTAGGAGAATTCATGGATACCTCACTATATAAAGTCAGATTTATGTGATTATGTTTTTCGAGAAAATCATGGGGTGTTAATCTTATTTAATCAATGAAAAAACCTGTGTATCTTTTGACTGTGGTCATTGTGCTGTGCAAGCCATAGTTCAAACATTATTATTATTATTATTATTTATTTCTTAGCAGACGCCCTTATCCAGGGCGACTTACAATTGTTACAAGATATCACATTATTTCACATTATACAGATATCACATTATTTTTACATACAATTACCCATTTATACAGTTGGGTTTTTACTGGAGCAATCTAGGTAAAGTACCTTGCTCAAGGGTACAACAGCAGTGTCCCCCACTGGGGATTGAACCCACAACCTTCTGGTCAAGAGTCCAGAGCCCTAACCACTACTCCAAACTGCTGCCCCATGATATCATTAGGTTTGTTACACTTGTATTTATCAAGACTGGGAACCTGAATAGCACAGCACATAAAAGAAGGGACAACGAGCACAAGAACATGGGTGAGACATTATGAGGTGATATCATGATGAATGGAGGGAATTAGTCTTTGGCCTTGATGCTCCTGGTCCTCTATTGCACATCTTTTCACCTTGTGACCCTTTGCCTGGGATGAAAAAAGCAACTTGAGCGATCGCTGATCCTCTGCACTGTGTTACACTTCTTTAAAAAGCATACCTAAAAAAGTCACTAGTGTTTTCATCATTCTTTATCTTTTGTAAGATACAAGAACTGTAGATAATAAACTTACAATGTTAAATAGAACTGCCAGTGCTACTGCGATATTGAGTAAAATTATCCTGTTCCAAAAATCCCAACAGGGCCTGAAAAGTATCTCAATATAAACAGCTATTGACAGCAGCATTAAATGGCCAACCCTATGATACAGTGAGGATGCTGCAACTGTAGAACAACAGCAGCCAGTTTATTATCGCTTTGTCACCAGGGACATGACAGCTGCACTGATAAGATGTTGTTTTTAGTTTATTGGGATTCATTAGTATCAAAAGTAATGTTCAGAAATGAGCTTTTAGGTCCTAACACCAACCCTACAGTGAACATAACAAATCCCATATCACTCATCTGAACAAGAGCATCTGTGATTGTGTTGCATATCTTCAGACAGAACCGTGTGCAAAAGCATATATGTAATATGTTAGTGTGTATGATGCAGTGGAGAAGGATGCAGGTAATTAGAATGATACTGTACACGGAGATGTTGCTTGAGCTAGTCTCGTAATTAGAACCCTGCTCTACTGTGTTCAAGCAGTGGTACATCTGGTATCTAGCGACAAGTTGTGTTTCTTAATTGGCTAGGTGTGGACCTGGCTTGTTTTATGTATATCAGTATCTAACAAATACTGGATTATAGTCCCTGAAATAAATATTTTGGTGTCTCAGTGCATGATGGAGGATAATGTATGCTATTTATACAGTATATATAATTTGTGAGATTTCTCAAAACATAAGGAAAGGTTACAGCCTGGTGTTCTCAAAAGTTTTTAAAGAGGGGTAATTAGGTTTATTAGCTATGTACTGTAGAATATAATCCAAAACCCCTTTCACACTGGCATGATCCACCCAGGTCAGGACCTACCCGGGCTGGACCCGGTGTCATGCAGGTCGGCTACGCGATTTCACACTGCTTTTGATAAAGCAGGGTTGATCTGGGTGACAGACGCAAGTAAACAATGCACGATGCAAGTAAACAATGCAAGTATCAATGCCCTGGAAGCAGCTTGTTACTGACGCTTCCATCCAAACTTCTCTGGATTGAACCGTCGGCTCAAATGTTGATTAGAGTAAATGTTTCTTCACCCCTGCTGCAATCTGACTCATGGTGTTTCTCAAGCAACAAAAAATATGGCTAAATAGAATAAACAGAAACATTCCTTGCGGAAGTGAAATTTTCACGCAGGCATGGCTGTTTGTTATTGCGTCGGCTCACAAACGGCCGTCAAGCATTTTGTCTCACTCAACCAAAGCGTGTCGACCCACATCCAGAGGTGGGTCACTGGGTTAACCCGGGTCCGACCCAGGTATGTGGTTTCACACTACGCAGGATTGTGACCCGGGGAGCCAGGACCTGGGTGTGGACCCAGGTAGGAGTGCCAGTGTGAAAGGGGCTTAAGATGTATCACCTCATGGTCACTTATCAGGTGAAGGAGTGGACAAGATAAAGCAATAAGCCTACAGTTGAAATGTTATTATCCAACAAGACTACTAGAAATGTAGCAACAAACATGACCTTTTACTAAATCATCCCTTTGCTCTGCCCTGTAGCCACACTCTATGGTTACTTAACTGAGGTAATTAGCAGATTGAGGGCAGAGGGGTTAAATAAACAGGGCCTATTCCCCTGCTGGTGAGCTATTGCCTTGTAAGAGAGATGTGCAGACTAGCAGCGTTTAGCTTGCTCTTAAAAGCTTTCTGTGACATAAGGAATTTCAGGTCAGTTCACTTTTCAGGCCATTGCAAAGCCTTTGAGGATCAGGTAGCTCAACATCATAGCAGAAGGGAAATGTGAGAAAGTGAAAATGTTTTAGTAAAATGAGCACATGATCACATATACATGGTTTAAATCTCATTGCAGCTTTTGACTTATTTAGTGTGTAATGCTGATCACACCTGTCATGAATGCCAAATAACTTCTAGTTTGAAAGTTAGCCTATTTGCATGTCTGTATCCTATGACAAGGATCAAGTTCTGCAACACAGGTGTAGCTGGGATGACAAGCTAAAGTCAAGGTATTTGGATTTCATTCCAGAGTATGGAGCATTATCATACTAAATTCACTGAGCTAGATGAGGCTGGTTCAGTTTGGTTAGCATGTCCACTAGCATGTTTTCAGCAATAACAAACACTTTGCCAAACTAATTCAGTCTTACTTCACTTTCCACCATTTAAACTGACGTTGTGTGGCGCCCTTCCTCTGCTCCTCCCCTTTGCTCTGCTGTGCAGTGATGTCAGAAAGATGACACACTCAGGGGTGAAAGGTTAATGCTGATAGGGCTACTGGTACATGGCAAAGAAAACAAGCAGCCTTTCAACAGCAGATAAGCAAATCACCAGGAAGACGGATAAGCCATTGATCACAAAGGGGGCTAGGAAAGGGGACTGTGCAACACCAGCTATTAAACAAACAGATACAGCAGTGTGTACTGATCTGGGAACACCCTAAGGTAATCCTGCAGAGGTTGGATAGACTGCAGTCAGAAGTGCTGTGGAAGCTTCAACTGCTAAATGTATATACAAAAGGAAAGTGTCTCCTATATTCACAGCATTTGGGCCTAAATGCATATTTTTCATTTTGAAAATGAAGCAATCAAAATTACACATTAAACGTTCCCAAGTACAAATGAGTGGGCATATACAGTTACGGCAAGATAAATACCTTAACTGTCTAAACAATATGCAAACATGTTGTTGAGCTGATGCTGTTTTTGAAATGGAAAATGGAAATGTATAGACTTTTATTAAAAACTATTTTTTCTTTCTTATTAAGCTTATATGTACTGGAAAGTAAGCAGTGTTGTTGATTTACGAGTAGTAGATTATATATTGTTCCAATTACAAATGTGTTTGCGAGTAATCAACACAATTTGAAGACTGGTAGATTATTGTAAATTTTATCATAGAAAAATAGAAATAAAAATACATTAGTACATACATCAACACCATCTGTACAAAGCGCTTTACAAGATACAATAAAACCAATGCATAATACATTAAATACAGTGAAAAACAATGCAAAATAATACATTAAATACAAGGCTAGGATGTGAAAATTCTAAAATATTGTGGCTACGTGTGTCATAAGAAGATACAGTGAAAAAACAGAAGTAGCAGAGACACAGCAGCCACTAACAGATATCAGGCTAAAGGTATTAAGCTACCCAGATATCTGTAATACATTTACATTTATGTGCTAGTTTACTTTTTAAAATGTGTGTTTAAAGGACGGAAAATAGACTTAATCATATTGATTTGTCAGGCAAGTCCTAATAAAGGCACTACAAATAAAGTAAATTAACTTCTTAACAGTATTATAACAAATCCTCCCATTTAAAAATGCTACAGGAGATAGATGCAATATTTTAACTCAGCTAATTCAATTTTACCCTCACAACCCCTCCCCCCCCCCCCCCCCCCCCATTTCAGTGGGAGCTCCCTCCTGTTCACCTTCAATACCCCCAACCTTTAATTAGAGGTAATGATATAGATAATGAGGGCTTTATTAACGTTTTCTCATGAATTACTGACCCCATTAGCTACTAATGTCACCCAGCTCCTTCACTGCAATCATCACTTTAATCACAATGAACTGGAGAGCTTAGTGTTTGTTTCTGGGAGATTGCACAGGACTGTGTGCAGTAGGTGTCTAACATTACACAATGCAATTTAGGTTGTTCAAATGCCCTGGAATTTAGTAGAAAAGGCTCCAGTTTCTGGAAGCCTATTCTTTAGTTTCCCCTATTCCAAATTAAATTCAATACACAGCACACTGTCAGTTAGCTATTTGTTGTGTTATATTCCCAATTAATAAAATGATGCTACAGAGTCTCAATAGTAAAAAGCTATACTTATTTTAACAATAAAGAAAGATCCCAGTGAGTTTATAAGTAATATTTTCAGCAATATCAAAGACTGAATTGAACTGTGCCAACTAATTGGGTCTTATTGCATTGTCTTCTTTTGCAAGTGTTATACTTTGACCACATAGTTAGTGGGAAAATACTGTAATCTAACTCCACAATGGTTATAATCAATAGATACTTATATTTATTATTATTATTTATTTCTTAGCTGACGCCCTTATCCAGGGCGACTTACAATTGTTACAAGATATCACATTATATTTACATACAATTACCCATTTATACAGTTGGGTTTTTACTGGAGCAATCTAGGTAAAGTACCTTGCTCAAGGGTACAGCAGCAGTGTCCCCACCGGGATTTGAACCCACGACCCTCCGCTCAAGAGTCCAGAGCCCTAACCACTACTCCACACTGCTGCCCTATTTGTGAGTTATAAGAATTGATTTGATTATTAAACAACTAGATCTTTATATATGTTTTAACATATAAATATCCAGATTCTGAAATAAGTAAAAAGGCATTTTTTCAAAGTGGAATAAAACTATTTGAATAGTATAAAAAATAGTACAAAAGGAAGGAACATTTGTTTTGAGTGTTTACTTGCTAGTTTACTGTTTTTTTAAATTCCTCTTTGAAATGTTGCCATTAATATAGGGTCTGATGTAGTTTAAACTCTCTCACAAATAAACTTTAAAATACTTTTTTTTTTTTTGTTTAATGGCTTAACGTATTAAGAAAAGGTTACGAGCCGGAAGCTGACCCTTCTCCCTCCTAAACCATAAATAACTCAGAAAGAGTAAATTAGTCCTAAACTGTTTGTCACATCCTATCCCTGATGAAAACTGAAAAAACACACTTGAGAAAGAATTTACAACATCCAGGGGATGCAACTCGGCAGCTGTGCCAGAAACTGACATTTTACCCTTATATGTAAAAAGTCAAAGACAGAGGCACAGATAGAGAGAAAGAGATTAATGACGGTTTTATGTTTCACAGGATTTGTCAAAAAACATACCTGTATTTCATTTCCTACCAGCATGAAGCTAAACATGAAGCTGATATAGATACAGCAATTTTGGTTGTTGTGTTGTTTCCATCACCTTTACAGAAGTTTAACCTGGGCTTTTGGCAGCTTGAAAGTGTTACTGCTTGTGGTTGTATTGCATGTATATTTATATGGCATATTATGTTACAAATGCCGGTTCATGCGAGTCACTAATTTCGTTATAGATCACGACAGCAAATGTCTAACCTAGGTGAAAAATAAGAATGAGTAAAAAATATGCCAATGAACATCTGATGTACTCTAAAAAGGTTGGCTACCCGGGGCTCCCGAGTGGCGCATCCAGTGAAAGCACTTGCTAGAGTGCAGGATGCGCTCTATAGCCTGGCCGTCACCGGTTCGAGTCCAGGCTATTCCACAGCCGACCGTGGACGGGAGCTCCCAGGGGGCGGTGCTCAATTGGCCGAGCGTCGTCCGGGGGGGAGGGAGGGTTAGGTCGGCCAGGGTGTCCTCGGCTCACCGCGCACCAGTGACCCCTGTAGTCTGGCCATGCGCCTGCGGCTGATGGCACACGCTTCGGAGGACAGCGTGTGTGCATCTTCGCCTCTCCCGAGTCAGGGCAGGGGTGGTAGCAGTGAGCTGAGCCTAAAAATAATTGGGCATTTCAAATTGGGGAGAAAATAATAAAAAAAAAAAACTAATTGGCAATGACTAAATTTAAAAAAAAAAAAAAAAAAAATCCAAAGGCTACCCATGCAATGTAGGCTTAACTATGAAGATAAGCTGGTGCTGATGGAAATCTGTCTTGTGTAATCTTACTGCAGCCTCACCTTTCATTCTTAGATGTCTCAGCTGGAGACTACCTCTTTGTGCCTTTCAGTAAGATAGCTCTCGGTTACATACCTGAATGGTTAAATGAAGTATTTTTCTGCCATAAAAGTCCGTTTTCACTATTTTCATTTGAGTCCGGTCACAACAGATTTCTCCTTCATAACTACAGGCATACACTTAATGACATCTCATTAATTCTCTATTACAAACACTGTCAGACGCTAACACTGTACAGCAGACCCCCTATCTTCAATAAAGTTTATTCGTATGTCAAGTGGCAATACAACATACAGTGACACAGCAACATCTTCCAATACCCCAATGGGAGGCTGCTTTCTGTAAATAAATTGAACAGAACGTTGTAAGACATCACCGAAACACAAAAACAGTCAATTTGAGAGAAATTAAAATGGCCTTACTATGGGAAGTCTTGCTTGCTTAGGACAACTGCCTGTCTGCCTGACAGGTGTAAGATTGATTACCAGGCCTGGGTGCGTTTATAACTGGATCAGCCAAATTAAACTCTTGACTGTGGGGGCCCATCTGAGGTCTGGCTTCACAAATTCAATTTCAAAGCTCGTTCTCTCTCCCTCTATCCCTGCATCTTACAAACTGGCAGGCCTACTATAGCGAGGAAGCGAGAGTTAGAGACATACGGCCTCAATCTTTCAGCCAGCTCTACAGGGAATTTAGTATCAGGTGATTCCGGGCCACCAAATGCTTAAAGGACACTAAGTAAGACATATTAATGTACTAAAGACTTAATGAAGTTCGGGCAAACATGAAGGAAAAAAATGCTTACTTTATTAGTTTACGGCGGATTAATGGGGATAATCATTAAAGTGATGGAGATGGATTACCCCCTTCAAGCTGCTCTTTTCTCCAGCTCGACCCGGCACGAGACAGCGGGCGCCATGGCGATCTGCGCTTACCAACTTAATTACAGGCCTTAACTCTACCCAATCTAAGAGGGAATGAATAGATGAAATGAAAAGGCGTCACCCCAGCAAAGTAGCTGCAGATGAAATCTGGAGGAGATGCTGACAGAACCCGAGCAGCTTATTAATGCAGAGAAAGGGAAGGGCTAAGAGAAACCACACTAATGTGTTAGTCGGCCCACACATACAGTAGTGTGCTAATCTATTAGAACACCTCAGGGTTTGTCATTTATATCCTTTATATACCTACCTGCATGAAAACCTCTTGGTGTGAGAATTTCAGTTGTCGGTCTTAAACAACTTCTAAAACATCTCATGCATTTTTACCATTTGTGGCTATTTGTTCCTTTTCTCTTATTATTTTAAATTAATTGCATGTGTGGCATCTTAAAGTAATCAATTCAATTAAACAATCACGAATTTGCCTATTTTGACAGTTTTTCAAGCTTTTCAGTCACAATGGTTTGATTTCATATGCGTAACAATAGAAGCAATTTCTAATAAATTTGCACACTACTGTATGCAGGTATTCACTAAGAACACACTGAAACATATACATAGACATAATCATTATTGGCACATATGTACACATACAGATTGTATATGTTATCCAATATACATGTTTGATTGTTTTGTTGTTGCTGTAGGATTAGGACTATTTCACTATAGGATTGAATTCAATTTGTAAACTGAAAAATCAATTGTATTATTATATATTGTTTTTATTTTATTGTGTGTGCATTAGCACTACAGGGGTTTATGATTAAATATTGAAGTGCATACAAAATGTCTTTGACAGTAAAATGAGTGATGATTTGCATTGACAGTGTAATGAGAGATGTTTAGTTATAATTATTTCTGTTTCTGAATTTAATAGCACAAGGGTACTCACTATGGGGTATTATGTTCAGTGTAAGTTAGGCTAATGATCGCTGAACAGCCTTCTTAGAGGCACTAGGTTTTAGAAAACACTATTTTAACAAACAAACCAATAAATAGATACATTTCATTTAATAACTTTATTTTACAATTTAAAAATCAAGTTGACTACTTAGGAAACGATCAATTATTCCAAATCCAAAGCTATTACGTCACAGCACCTGGTTTATAACACGTGATCATTTGCTATGTAGTGAACAGGATTTGTTGTTTTGATAAATTACACTGAGCTGACAAACACAGATAATGCATTTCTATGCTGCACATTTTCCTCTGAGCTTGATTAAGAGAGCCATTAATACACAACTTGTACTGCAAGACATTAACCAGCCAAACTTATCACAGCTGAATGAATGAAGTGGCTTAAGAACTTGTTTTTGAAATTACAGTGTTTCCAAGCTATACCATAAATCCTCTGCTACATAAGCCACAATAAGTAAGAGGCAGTGACACGTAAAGAATGTCTGTGATGGTAATAGAGATGTACTAACAACTTAGTAAATGAAGTTCAAAATACAATATTTAGAAGAAAAAAAAGAAGAAAAAAAAAACTTTAGTTGCCCCCTGGTGGTAGATATATACTTCAACTACTAGTCCTATATCTATATATATATATATATACAGACGTGCTCAAATTTGTTGGTACCCCTCCACAAAAAACAAAGAATGCACAATTTTCTCTGAAATAACTTGAAACTGACAAAAGTAATTGGCATCCACCATTGTTTATTCCATATTTAATAGAAATCAGACTTTGCTTTGATTTTTTATTCAACATAATATTGTAAATAAGAAAACAAATGAAAATGGCATGGACAAAAATGATGGGACCGCTAACCTAATATTTTGTTGCACAACCTTTAGAGGCAATCACTGCAATCAAACGTTTTCTGTAGCTCTCAATGAGACTTCTGCACCTGTTAACAGGTAGTTTGGCCCACTCTTCCTGAGCAAACTGCTCCAGCTGTCTCAGGTTTGATGGGTGCCTTCTCCAGACTGCAAGTTTCAGCTCTTTCCATAGATGTTCGATAGGATTCAGATCAGGACTCATAGAAGGCCACTTCAGAATAGTCCAATGTTTTGTTCTTATCCATTCTTGGGTGCTTTTAGCTGTGTGTTTTGGGTCATTATCCTGTTGGAGGACCCATGACCTGCGACTGAGACAGAACTTTCTGACACTGGGCAGTACGTTTCGCTCCAGAATGCCTTGATAGTCTTGAGATTTCATTGTGCCCTGCACAGATTCAAGGCACCCTGTGCCAAGCGCAGCAAAGCAGCCCCAAAACATAACCGAGCCTCCTCCATGTTTCACTGTAGGTATGGTGTTCTTTTCTTTGAAAGCTTCATTTTTTCGTCTGTGAACATAGAGCTGATGTGTCTTGCCAAAAAGCTCCAGTTTTGACTCATCTGTCCAAAGGACATTCTCCCAGAAGGATTGTGGCTTGTCAATATGCATTTTAGCAAATTCCAGTCTGGCTTTTATATTTTTCTTTCAAAAGTGGAGTCCTCCTGGGTCTTCTTCCATGGAGCCCACTTTCGCTCAAAAAGCGACGGATGGTGCGATCAGAAACTGACGTACCTTCACCTTGGAGTTCAGCTTGTATCTCTTTGGCAGTTATCCTTGGTTCTTTTTCTACCATTCGCACTATCCTTCTGTTCAATCTGGGGTCGATTTTCCTCTTGCGGCCACGCCCAGGGAGGTTGGCTACAGTTCCATGGACCTTAAACTTCTTAATAATATTTGCAACTGTTGTGACAGGAACATCAAGCTGCTTGGAGATGGTCTTGTAGCCTTTACCTTTACCATGCTTGTCTATTATTTTCTTTCTGATCTCCTCAGACAACTCTCTCCTTTGCTTTCTCTGGTCCATGTTCAGTGTGGTGCACACAATGATACCAAACAGCACAGTGACTACTTTTCTCCATTTAAATAGGCTGAATGGCTGATTACAAGATTGGAGACATGTGTGATACTAATTAAAGAAACTAATTAGTTTGAAATATCACTATAATCCAATTATTTATTATCTTTTCTAAGGGGTACCAACAAATGTGTCCAGGCCATTTTAGAATATCTTTGTAGAATAAGCAATAATTCATCTCTTTTCACAGCTTCTTTGCTTTATTCTATGACATACCAAAGGCATGCAAGTATACATGATAAAATAGCTTTTAATTTCATCACTTTTCAGGAGGAATGAAGCATTATTTCAATGAGCTGTAAGGGTACCAACAAATTTGAGCACGTCTGTATATATATATATATATATATATATATATATATATATATATATATATATATATAGCTATGAATATCAGTTTGAAACCATGTCTGCAATAATTATTAAACATTAGAATGGTTCATCCATGTATTGTATACAGACCGTGAAAGTGTTAAATGAAAATATGTGGGTAAATATTTGTAAAGATTAAGGCAAGGTGTGTTATTCATGTATTTACTTTTGAAGAATGCTTTGCATTGATCCAGCACTCCTTGTGGCTGTGAGCTCTTTGACCTGCATGCTTGCTTCAGATGGGCATTAGGGATGTGCTCTCTCATGCAAGCCTTGATTCCAGCCCTGCCAGCCAGGATATTGCATTCAAGACAGCAATAAAAGTGTCAGCTCCCGGTGCGTGCGGCGGCTGTGTTAGATTCAGTCCACGGAGAGGTTTAATTATTGTTTTCCTTTTTCCTCCCCAATTGAAGATGGATCTGACTGTCAGGAGCTGTGACAGATGAAGACAAAGCACAGGTATGGCTTCATGTGAACCTTGGCCCCTGCTCTTTTTGCCAACAAGAGGAGAATAAAGATTCCTAGCCAAATTAAAGCAAGTGCCAAATTGGCTTGAGCCCAGGGCTCTGTCTCTGCTAAGGCCCAGTCTTGTATTAATAGAATTTAAGGGGCTCTATATTGTATTGAAGCTAAGGGTCCAATGCTACAGAACCAAGCTGTTACACAGCTTGGTCCCAAAGTAGCTATGCACTGAACATACAGAACAGTAAAAAAGATTGTGGAAACTGCACTTTTCTACAGTTATTAAGATTCTTTATTTAAAAGCAGTCATCTTATATGTGATCTGAACTACAGTAATAAAGAGGGGAATATATCTTGGTCTTATGAGGAATAGGTTCCCTTGTACTGGTACAATGCCTGTGTATTTTTATCATCCTTGATTTATCTTTTCTAAAGTGAAAGACACCCTCATTGCATTGTGTCTGGTGCAATGTTCCCCCAGGCTACACTGGAGACATGTCCTTCAAGTTGCGATTGTATGTTCACTCGTGTTTATATAGTTACAGATCTATCAATTAAGTTGGTGTACACGATTGCTTGTAGTCCTGTAAATCCACATGTGAAAGGACTCTGTGGGAGTCTGACACATCATTCATTATTGACCCTGACCCATAGTGACCTGCCTGGGCCACATAAACAGAGACAAGCCTGCATCCCACCTGCTCTGGGGCCCATCAGAGAGTCACATCCTCTGAAAAGGACAATCCTACATTAACACATTAACACACCCTTACCAGTCTGTAGCCCCTTGTGACAGAAATAAAATGGTGGTAAATCTCCCTCCCGACCTGTGAGGGTGTTAAGTAAAGAGAACAGAGTACCCTGGACTGGATGGCCTGATAATTAATTCCCAGGGTTAAAAGGAAGTCGGTCATCTAGAAAGGGGGTGGAGCTTCGGTGCACTAACTCATCGCCTCGGAAGGGAAGTGATGTGGCAGCAGCAGATTGGAGGAGCGGCTGCAATCGCTTACCAAGGGGTCATGCGTGACGGTACAAATAGGAGACGGAGCAACGTGATCTGTACCTTTGTTTATGGCTAAGGAACAACCCGGAAGGACCCGTGTTTATATATATTGTACCGTGAATGTCTTGTTTGTTTCTCTCTGATTTGTTACTTGTTGTTATTAGTAGATGGCTAACATGTTCCAGAGCTGTCACCTGAGGCCAACACGAACCTGTAGCATGATATAAACCTGTAGGATGATATAAATTGTATTTGCACCATGAGCACTGCACCCAGGACTGGTGACCGTGTTTGTATATTGTGTGTGTAATTGACAGTGTTTATTATTTGGGACTGCAAACCCTTTATTTAGAACAGTGCAGTACACATTGCTGTGCATGGCCTGGGATTATTATTTACAGTCACCAGACCAGGATTATAAATGAACCTCCTTGCACGTTGCATTATTGTTGTCTACCTTTCATTGATCACTGCATCACTCCTGCACCTGCACACTGTTAACCACTTTGCCACATCCCTACAGATCGCCCAATGGCACAATGTACAGGAAAGTTTCATTTATATGGTGAATCTTCTGTTTTTTTTTTTTTTTTTTTTTTTTTTTTACTTTGAGTGCTGTGAAAGGCTGCAATCTTTTGAAATTGCACCATGTGGGAATATTGAGCCTGTGCTTATGGAAAAATCAGTGCAATGGGCCCTTTTATTAATATCTGCAAACAGTAATGCACTGACATTCTTTATTTGCACATCTAGGGAATAAAATAGCAAATTGTGTTGAGTTGAACAAAGAAGTCAATGAATTAAATGATGCACAGTATACTAGTAATACAAACTGGAGAGGCAAATGAACTAGCTGTTGATTCTGGAGAGGTAAATTAACTTAAAAAATGTAAAAATCATGCCCACTCGTATCCCAAATGACACACACCTGTCAATTTCTACACTCATCTTCAGAGCTTGTTCAGAGTATCCAACTGATCGAAGCGTATGTGTGTTTAAATAGACAAGTTTCTTCCTGAGAGGAAGCTTACAGTGATCGAGTAGCTTTAGTTCCTTTTGATTTACATACGGTATTTATTTTACCCTGAGTGAAACTGTCTCCCTCTCTCTAAATGAACAAGATTTAACATTGACATTGCATTGTTCTGACATGGATCTTGAAAGTATAATTGCCTGTAACAGGTTGTTCAGGTCTGTGTAATTAATCACTGGATAGAACAGTCTTATCATTATGAGACAGTAGGACAATGTACAAAGTGTGTTTCCTGTTTCAAACTTAGGTTTAGTATATTCCTTTCATTTTCTTAGATGGAATGGCAGTTAAACCTCCCTTATATTAACTGTTTGTTTCCAGGACATCCTTTTTTCCAGAACTGTTTTTTGAAAGTTGTGTAACAACAATCAATTGAAAAAAAAAGCATACAGGCACATATCATTAAGGTGGTTGAATCAGTAACACTTTACATTACTGTGTATTTACATAGTAGTTCCTTAGTAAATACAGGTGTACTTACACATAATTAAAAATGGCATTATGCATAGTTACAATGTAATGTGTACATTTGTTTCATGATGTAACCCTAATCCTAACCCTAACCCGAACCCAAACCCTAACTCTAAACCTAACTGTAATCCCACTAACCCTAAACCCAACCCTAACCCCTTTCTGATTCAATTGTATACTTACATATATCGTGCAAAACGATTTACACGTTCAGTACATTGTAACTATGCATCATAACATTGTAATTATGTGCAATTACACTTGCATTTACAATGTAACTACTATGTAAATACACAGTAATTAGAGACACTTAAAGCAAAGTGTTATCATTGATTCTTATTATATAAAGTCTTGAAATATCAACAAAATATGTGAATTATTACTAGTCAAATAAAGAGAACCATATACAAAAAATAGAGATTTAAATATTATAATATAATGGCCCTTTGTAAGCCTAATAATAATATAATATAATACACTTTGTTGTAATGAAAGACATACCTCTCATAATAAATGTGTGATAAGAAAAGCATTAGATAAGATTATAAAACAATATATTCCTAATGTAGTATGATGGAACTCAGAAGTATAATGTGATTTGTGAGTCCAGTGTAAGTTTTGCTCCCCACATTGATTCTACATGGTCCTCATAGTCTCACACTCCCAAAGAACATGCCAACAGGTACGATGTCTCAACCTCATTAATCAATAAGATAACAATAGGTGTAAGGTTTAAACAACTAGCACTGGAGTTTCAAACTGGATTAAGTGAAAGGATGCACACTTTAAACCCATTATTTTATTATTATTATTATTATTATTCATTTCTTAGCAGACGCCCTTATCCAGGGCGACTTACAATTGTTACAAGACATCACATTATACATTATTTTACATTATACAGTTATCACATTATTTTTACATACAATTGCCCATTTATACAGTTGGGTTTTTACTGGAGCAATCTAGGTAAAGTACCTTGATCAAGGGTACAACAGCAGTGTCCTCCACTGGGGATTGAACCCACAACCCTCCGGTCAAGAGTCCAGTGCCCTAACCACTACTCCAACACTGCTGCTATTTAACTACAATGGGCCATTTTAATTTCCCAGGCCTATTACAAGAAGTGATGACATGGCTGGGAGAATGCAATCTAACTGAATATGCAGCTTTACAGTCTAGAAATAAAAATAAGATTCATAAATGTAGCTTCAGCATTCTCATTATATTTCATAACCAACTAACTACAATAATTTATAGAGATGGATATTAGAACTTACTACAGAGCATGATGGGGTCTGCTGATCTAGACAAACAAAATTTCTAGACATCTTCCGGTGTCTTACTAGCCATATGAAAAATGTTTTTTTTCTTTTTATAAACAAGTGAATATGTATATATATATATATATATATATATATATATATATATATATATATATATATATATATATTATCAGCAGGTGTTATCTGTCTAGGTGATTTCTTAATGAAATGTATATAACTATATTTTTTGTCAAAACAATAGCATGAGAATAGTTTCTAAGAAATGAGAAAAATGTAACATATACAGTAAAACTACACTCAATATTGTGAATGTGGCCACAACTACAGTGCCCACTGTCCATATGCTGGCAATAACATAGAGAAGCAAAAATGAAAATCGAATGCAGCACCATTGATTATTTGAAAGCAGACAGGCAATAGCAAAGCTTTTGATAAACCATTACTGCAGACAGTCCCATAACTCAAGAAGATAACTTCAGGTTGGTGTCAAAATGATTTAAACCAGTGTAGAGCACACAGGGCTCTCTGACTGAGCTTGTGCTGCAGTTAGGGGCCTGCTGCCACAAGGCAGAGCCTGCAGCACATGATGACAGCACAGCCCCAGGAAGAGAGGCCGTCAAATCCATAATCTTATCTCACACCCGCCCTGCCTGCCTGCCAGCACCAAGCCAGGCTTCGATGAAGTGCAGGCCTTTTCCCCGGGGAGGAAAATTTTCTACCGACTGGAATTCATCTTCAATTTGGTAATTGCAGGGTAAAGGTTACTTATTTGATGAAACAGTAGTGGGACATTAACAAATACCAGCACTCATGTATTTAGTCATTTGTTGGAATCTCATATCTCATATTATCTCCCAACTCGAGGGTTAAAGAAAAACACACACAATAGAGCCAAACATTGGCAGATTCAATTTGTGAGTAAGTCAGTACTAAATAAACATGGTTATTATTCCTTTATTTATAAGATGGCTGAAATCTGAGAAACTGGGCTCATTAACTGAGAATTTGAATTTGGAATGGAATAGAACTCAGGGCGTTCTACGCAATTATGAGGAGTAAAAAGGGTTAGTGGATGATCTAACACTGTTTTCATCACACACAGATATTTTTAATACTTTTTCCTTCAACTATGCACAGATTTCAGCACCTCTCACTCAGATGTTTCACCAAATGCCAGATAAGCAGAGTAGCTTTGCCAAGTTGAGGAAAGACCATTGGTGATTAAACACTGTGCAGTGGCACTTCTTAATTCCAATTGTTCCACTTTCTAAATAAATAAAATATGCCACATGATATAGAGCAAAGCACACTTTATACAAGTGTTATAAACTTTGGAAGACTTCCTGGACAAAATATATTTACTGTGTGATATGTTACAACCAAGTGAAGTAAATCTAACTTACTTTTGTATTATTATAATTGTTAACAAGGGATAACAAAAGACTTACCATAGTTATTAATGCACATGTACCTAATGGCTTATTACTGTATCCAAGCTAATAATATGGATATGACCTATTTGTAACCATTAGAGAGAGAAATGTATGTCAATTTGATTGCAGAAACTGTTTTATGCTGTGAAGAGGAAGTTCAGTATAAATTTGTCATTTGAAGATGTATTGATTTCCATGTTAAAGAACCTGAATGCATTGACTGCTTCGATACATTTAAAATAACTGGATAGATTATATATATATATATATATATATATATATATATATATATATATATATATATATATATATATATATATATACACACACACATACAGTACTGCTATAGGGAATAAGGACAATGTTAACATAAGTCATTTGTCATGGTTGATGGTTTACTACTGTGAAAATCAATACTTTCCTGTGATTTACAATATACTGTACTAAACGTATGCTTTTGCAATGGAATACCACAAGGTTCATGGCTTAGCCCAGAGTTCAAATGACTCAAGAAGCTATAAAATGCATCACTTTACACATATCTACTCACAGACACATACAAATGAACTGGGCTGTAAAACTGTGAGGAGATGTTGCCCTGTGTTTACTCTTTAATACCCATTGAGATTGGAAAAAAGGACAAACATCCGCTCCTGTTTCCAGTCCTTGTCCTGTTCTGTGTCAGCTTTCTCTAAACAACATCAGCTCTCCAGATTCCTCTCAAGCTCAGCTCCAGGTCCCAAACCATGGTCCTAAATGGAAGGGGGCCACTGATTTGAATTAGTCAGCTGCCCATTCAGCGCTGGACATCCACATTTTAGTAGCTATATTTCAGTAGTTTAAAATAGTACAGATAGTCATAGAACCAATGCATCTTATACAAAATCCACTAGAAGTCCAATCATAACATAATAAAGAGTACATGCTGCTTTTTAATAAGGTTTTTTCTATTTTGAAAAATAGATATAATGCCTTACATAATTAAACTCAACGTATACTTCCATATATTTATATTAATATTCAATAGATTTTTCTGAAGACATCACCGATTTGGAATAAAACTGATTATATATACCTAGTACATAAGAACATAAGAAAGTTTACAAACGAGAGGATGCCATTCGGCCCATCTTGCTCGTTTGGTTGTTAGTAGCTTATTGATCCCAGAATCTCGTCAGGCAGCTTCTTGAAGGATCCCAGGGTGTCAGCTTCAACAACATTACTGGGGAGTTGGTTCCAGACCCTCACAATTCTCTGTGTAAAAAAAGTGCCTCCTATTTTCTGTTCTGAATGCCCCTTTATCTAATCTCCATTTGTGACCCCTGGTCCTTGTTTCTTTTTTCAGGTCGAAAAAGTCCCCAGAGTCGATATTGTCAATACCTTCCAAGAACGGCTTGCTCTCATCCAGCACATAAATAAAATAAGGGCTACGTCCAATGTTGTCAGCACAAATCTATCAAATGATGTAAACATTATTAAAACAGTGTCATTTAAAAATAGTAAAATTGTCTGCAGACTTCATAGCCCAAATCTTTTACAGTCACAAGCACATCCTTAATGGACAGTCGTCCATATCAATTGACACTGGGTACTTTTTTTGCAAGCCATCAAAGACAGATGAAAGGTTGGATGAGCTTGGAGTCTGAACAGCATTCTCACCCCCAAGAAGGAGGCCCTTACTGGGCCAACTATTTACAGTGGTGAGGCTCACATTACCTTGCAATATCCCTGCACTGTCAGCACCAAAAGTAAACAAAGTAACCAAAATGAATAATGAACCACCTTTGTTTCTCCGTACCATTCTCAAATAACACTGTTTAAATCATTCTCTAAATTCAACAAGGAAGGGAATGCACACGCACAGATACACACGCACACACACACAAACACACACACACACACACGGAAAATCATCATTATGTTATGCATCTACTGTAGGGAAAACAAACCATGTAATTGAATGACAGTTCCATGTCAAATTCAGAATGAACGCGGGGCAAAAAAGGATTTGTTTTTAATGCTCAACACAAAATATAATGATCTAATATTTCAGTCTAGGGGAAGTGTGGGTGGATTATCTCTGGTAATTACATTGCAAAACAGACTAGGCAGAAAGCTGCATGTGAGCAAAAACACATTTCTCAAAATTATTAGCAAAGCAGTATTATGGAATATTTTGCAGTACTGACTCTATCATGGCTGGAATTTATTTCAAATGCATCAGAAACACTAAATTCAAACTACTGGCATGATAAGATATCTTGGCAGTAAGTCTGAAGAGTGAAACATTGTACTGTATCAACTTACATTGCATTTCAGAATTATATTTACTGTAAGTATAGAGGGATGTAGATTAACAGCAATGAAAATGTAATCATCAGGTGGGATAATCAAAGAGATACAGGGACATCCACTGACATTCAAAAGGTTTAGTCCTGGCTCTTGCATATGAAAATCAAGCCAGGACATTGAGGCTGTCTTAGCATGGTAGACCACTAGAGGGCTCTGCAGATACAGTACACAATGTACCACTCTGTATATGGACAAATGCCGTTCAATATGAAGAAATAATACTGTATTTAATAATAAAATATTACTCAGAAAAGATTTAGTGTAACTCTTATAATATTACTTTGTAGTGAATATTAATTAATACAAATTATGAAAATAGTAACAGTGAATATTAATACAGAATGGTAGCATTAAAGTATTAAGATGATACAATACTTTATAATTATGGCACAACATAGCTTTTGGCATAAAACTGCTTTCTCATTTTAATGTGAAATTCCAATAGCCTCAAACATATGTAAAGCAATATATTGTAGTCAAGTACAAGTGTAAATCATTAGTGAATATCCAGCCAAAAGCAGTGGTTACAGTTTGTGGGGTTGTGGGAATATGTTTGAATGTTTAAGTAATAGTCTAATACAGCGGTTCTCAATCTGTGGTCCACGGAGAGGCTTTGTGCATTGCGCTCACGTGCACTAAACAGGGCGTGCGTTGCGTTGCATTAACATAAGGCTGTAGGTAGATTTGCAGGCACGAAGCGAAGCCGTATGCAACACAACGCACAAGCCATGCAGTGTGTTATCCCGCTCATAGGATACAATTAAAATAAAAAAAAAACTGTTCACATTTTGAAGACAAACTATTTTGACGTCAATTACCATTTCTTTACGTTTCACCCAATCAATAAAAACACTAGCTTCCCAAGCATTTTTGTTTTCTTCGATTTCATTAAGTTGTTGACTTGTTGCGTTTTTTTTTTCAACAGAGGTTTTGCTTCTTGTAATTCCAGCCACTGTCTACTGTCATGCCTCCAAAAGGATAAAATGTGACGAAAGGAATGTCACAATTTTTTTAAAAAATTAAGAACTCTCACAACAATATGTATATTTATTGCAAGTTTAATATGTTGTGTATTGATGATATATTAATCGAACTGTTTTTCGGCAAAAATAAGTTCCGCCGTGCATTGTAGTATTTAACTGCACGGTAAAACTCCTCAACAGCCAATCAGCGTGCAGCATCCAAACATTCCGTTTATAAATAAAGCATATAGCTGGAGATTTTTATGTGCTTATTGTTTAGTAAGCTATACTGTTTATTGTGTGTGGTCCATCGAGATAAAAAAAAAAGTTTGAGTGCCACTGGTCTATTAGAAACAACATATTAATATTATGGAAGCAAAGTGAAACAATGGACATGGTATTTAGTGTGTCCTCAAGTATTATATCCCTTTTGTGGAAATAAAAAGCAGTATGTGAACCCATGACTACTGAAGGAAGCATCCATAAACCAACAAGTTAGTGAGTGAAGCTGTCATTCAAAACTCTATATCATATCCAAGTATCTGTTTGTATACCCTTGAATAATTCATAAAGCCAATGCATTATTTAGCAAACCAATGTATCATAAGATGGTCTTGACATTATTTATTAAAACCGTGCCTCAGCTCTTTCACATCGATAACATTGTATTCAGCGCCCAAAACGTTTTTATTACACCATTTGCATTTTGTTGAATAATAAAAAGCATGTCAAATTATGGTGGTGGTTATTTAATATCTTGATATTAAAGGGTGTCCCTCTCTAACATTGTAGCTCATAAATGATACAGCTCAGGTCTCATAGGTTTGTTTCTATTATATATGAATGGGGTTTTATTTAAAAAATCTATAGTTGATATATATATAGTATATGTTGTATATAATACTACCAACATAATATATACACTAAGGTAGACCCAGTAGTCTGTTGGCAAACAAAGGTTTAAAGCAAAGCAATGTTGGTTACACTACAGACATCAAGTTAATAACATTTATTTACTGAGAATTATACTTTAGTCTTTATACTGCAGTCACAGCACTATGTTATGCCACAATCTAACTGCATTGCTGTTGCTTTAGAAATGCATCCTCAATACATCCATTTTAAAACAGGTAGGGCATTCGCAGCTCTTATTGCATCAGTAGGGGGCGATCTTATGCATGTTACAGGTAAAACGTACCAAAGAACTCGCACTAATATGCAGAGGCAGGCTTTGATATGCCAGTAGAATACTTTCCTAACACAAGGTCTGAATTCGTAGTAACGGCTCCCGAAACTGAAAATCAAGCTCTCAAAATCTCCTTTGGCTTTAGAGACTGCAAGTGTACCAGATGTCCCCAGCATGCCCAAACATATTCTAATTTGTGTTAGTGCTGTTAGGTCCAATTAGCTCAATTAACACAAGCATCTTGATTCACAAAGAGCAGCAGATGGTTCAGAGGAGAGATATTTTGACACCAGAAGAGTGCATGAGAGTGAAGAGGATGAAAGTAATATTGTCGATTCAGCACATAGCCCATCACACCTCTAAACAAAGTGCTTGAAACAGAGATGCTTTGTTATTTATTTATTTATTTATTTATTTATTTATTTATTAGCAGACGTCCTTATCCAGTGCAACTTACAGTTACACATATCACAGTACTATGAAAAGCCCAAAGAATGTGTCAAAACAGAGGGTTAGCCGAACTTGAGTCAGACGGTTTACTGCACCGGGTCAGTGCAAGGGGAGCTCTTTGGAAACATGTAGTTTGCTAATGTAGCCACATTTTGGAGGCAACTCTGCTTTGGAATTACACATGTGAGAAAAATGAAATGTGATACTCTCAGGAGCTGGACTTGCAGCCCCAAACCCGTTTTAATTCTGCACACATTTTGTGCTCTTGATAGCTTCCTCTTGTTGACTGGGTTTCACATTTCAAACTGGAATTCCTAGAATTCTATAGGGAATGATCAGAGCCAAAGCAGGAAAAATAGGAGCTCTCAGATCTTGGCACTGGCAGCGGTACTGAAGCTAGTTTTGGGAGAGTTGTTGATACTGGAAAACTGTCAGAAATGCCACTGGCTGGCCTCGGCCCTGGAATTCCACTGTCAAGGAATCAATTAGCATAACAAAATAAATAATAATGTAAGGACAGTCAGTTTACATGTATTGATACATATTGGAGGTGCTTTATTTGTTACTTTTTTGGTTCAACCCCTGAAGCTAAAATGCTGATATATGCTGATTATTATCATTATTATACACAGTGAAATGCTTTGGCAACATTGGATCACTCCTGTTATGCTAATAAAGGCAGTTTGAATTTGATTTTGACTTTGTAATCATCTCTCCATGATGTTACACTTGTCCAAGTCTGTTGGACCATTTTAGAAAAGAGAACTGCTAAAGAAGGGAGGTATATGCCACCTTCTTTTTATACTACACTTAACATCTCAGATTATGATTGGTTGAATCTCTATAGATTAATCACTGTGCGCAAAATGACAGATTGTAATACAAATATTACATAACTGTTACTTTGCCCTGAACAGTGCAGTCAAGGCATGCCACCCAAGACTTATTCTCTTTGGATACTTTACCAGTCAGACGCAGACCAGTCAGTATTCGGATGGTGTAAAAGGTGCAAGAGTCTCTAGCGATCGGGCCTGTATTGCTCCTGTCATTTTGTTTCTGGGAACATTCCAGCCATGTCTCTCTTATGATCACAGCAAGTCAATGTTGGTCTATATGATGCAGAAATGACCACTGATCAGAGTTGAATATTTAAGTCTGAATGCAGCGACTGGATGAAAATCAGATTTGGATCACTATGATTTCAAGAGCTGTGATTTTGAAAATAACTGGCATAAAGGATTAAATTGGTCCTTTTATACTGGGATTGGATATTATTATATGTCCAGTTATTATATGTTATATTTACCAAAAATCAGGCATTACTGTATGCGCCCCTCATCTTTTCTGTGTCTCACATGTTCTATTTATAAACCTATACAAATAATAGTGGCCCAAGTTTCTCCTTTAAACATTTTTTTTTTCTTGCACCTTGATCACAATAAAGGAACCATTATGAGCTCTGCCCTTTGTCTTCATTGATTCCCATTTAAAGGCATCCCCATTAATCATTCCTATTACTCATATGCTCCATGCTTTGTAATAAGTAATTAAATTGATCTGTTTTAATAGCTTTATATCCAGTGTCCAAACTGTTTACAGCTCAAGCAGGTCAGAGCACTTGAGCTCTGCGAGGAGTGGGCCTGGGTACGCAGACTGGCTGCCAGTTGGACACTGTTAGAGGTGCAACTCTTGAGCACAGCTGCTACAGTGTAAACAGCAAAGTCAAATTAACAGAATGGATTTCCCACAACGCACTGCTGTGGTGTAGGGAAACTGGAATACATTGAAAGCCTGGCTGTGTGGATGTTCTTGTTTACCTCAAGATGTGGTGGTGTATAGTTACAAAAAAAAGAACTGTTTTTCATATTCAACACACGATTGGGAGTAAAAGGCCCTTTTTACATTTCTATTTTTGCAGAGCTTGGATATGTCAATTAACATTCTACAGTTTTAAGTCAGAATAGAAGCATGCCTATTTGCTTATGTAGTATAGTGATTGGCAGGTTATAAGGAAGAGAAAAAGCTTGTGTCCGTACACCTACAGTATAAATATCTTTGTGGAATGTAAACTGTAATATAAGGCATACAGGGGGCACAGGGCTTGTTCAGTGTCAGTTGGTGGCTGTCATAAGACATTGCACCATGTATGCTGACGCTTGCTAACTCTAACCACTAGGGGCCACTGCCTCCCAAATAACACCTCCTTCAGAAACTATGGTATTGGACATTATCCAGCTGTGAGCATTTTGACCAATCACGGTGCACAGATTTCTGTGTTAGCCATAGCATAACAGCACCCCAAACAACACTGCTATCAGGCAGTGAAAGCACTTAAATGATATCACAGCCCCAATCCCATTTCAAAACCAAGCAACTCTGCAAACACGACCGACAATGCAAAAATAAACTTTTAAAGAGAAGGTACGAAGAAAACAGCAAAACAGAAAACCTTATAGGCTGTAAGTAAGAACTACAGTGTACAAACTCACTAAAAATGTACCTTCTATGGTTAATCGGTGTCAGATTACGCTGCTATGTACAACTCCATGTGACTCATTAATTAAGGGAAAATACAGCTCTCTACTCACCTGCAGGATGAATACAGAATGAAAGAGTGGAACCATTTACATCCAGTGTTGTGTAGATCATAACATATAGACCCTAAAGTGTTGAAACTTGTGCTATGCAATTTTCAGTTTTAAATTTGTCCTTAATGTCAGCAATCATAAAGTCTGAGGTAAAACTCACAGTAAACTCAAGTCCAGCAGATACATTTTTGGTTAATGCCTTCATTGGTATGTGATAATGGTAAAGCATGTAACACATTTGTTGATGTGAACCTTTTACAATGAAAATGCATGTTATAATACAAGGATGTGGCGCTACATTCATTTGTGTGATAAGTAAACAAGTAAATAAATAGCAAAATCTCTGGCCTTGCATACTAATATATAACAAAATACCAGACATAACCACTGTGTTGCAGTATTTTTTCTTTGTGAAAATATGGGATGCATCTCCATGCTTTAGTGGTAAATGCATTACACTGCACTAATCAGTACACTTATGTTTTATTAAAATAAGAATGAATATGCACAGTACATAAATAATATAATTTGAAATACATATACAAATTTATTTTAATAAAAATATTGGGAATAGTAGAATCAACAACTGACCATGCTGTTATGTCATATCTGAAAGACAGGAACATACCAAGAAAACAATAAATATGTTAAACAAAACTGGAGCAAACAGCACAGAAATACTATGTCCACTTCTGGTAACACTGAAAAAAAAAAAGCTTTAGGCAGACAGAGGAAATCATACAGAGACAGTTTCAGCCTAGATTTGCATTGAAATACAATAACAAGCAAAACAAATTGTCCAGTCTTTGAATAATTTAAAAATTCAAGTTTAGCTACCATACATGATAAATCACACCAAGATCACTCAACATGGCACATGTAACTAATCATGTCTGAAGAAAAAAATGGAATGTTACAAGTTATTTTTTTTACAGACCTCATCTTGTTAATACAATAATGTAATAGGAAGCACCTTCAGAAACAATTATTATGTATTTCTTAGCAGTCGCCCTTATCCAGGGCGACTTACAATTGTTACAAGATATCACATTATTTTTACATACAATTCCCCATTTATACAGTTGGGTTTTTACTGGAGCAATCTAGGTAAAGTACCTTGCTCAAGGGTACAGCAGCAGTGTCCCCTAACTGGGATTGAACCCACGACCCTCCGGTCAAGAGTCCAGAGCCCTGACCACTACTCCACACTGCTGCCCAATTCTAATTGGCAGGACGTGGCAGAGACAGGACCGTACTCGCAAAAAAATTGCAATATTGGGTTTAGAAGGGAACACCAGGACCATGTAACTAGAAAAGTGAAATCGATTGCTCACTCCTGCTCTAGAATGAGGACCAAAATGAATAGTTTTTCCTGATAGGATTCAACCTGAGTAGTCCGAGACAGATTTCTGTGAGGCTGGTTTAATAATAGTCATCAAAGTCCTCAGCGTCGGAGTAGTCTTCCTCTTGGTGATGGGGTAATCTAAGCAGGTGAAGTGCAGTCAGATTCATCTGGTCTAAAACACAAATAAATATGTTAGTTATACAAAACAGAATAGAACTAAAGTGCATTAGAGTAGGCTATATGTTTAAAAAGAAACATCCACAGTACACAGTTCATATTAAAGAGCATGCGCTTTTTGAAATCTGATGCTTTTTGCCCACCAGAATATGTAGGTTCATTAAGAGCAATCAACATATCCATTATTATTACAAGTCAGACTTACCTGGCGGGATAACAGTTAAACTGGCCTTCGCTGCCACTTCCCCATGTCGGTTCTTCGCATAGCAGTGGTAAGTTCCCTCATCCGTCAGCCGAATTTGCTGGATCTGCAGCCAGCCTGACACCTCATACTTCTGGGGACCGCCCCTAAACTGATGCCAAAAAATCACAGATCAATGTTTTTCCTACATGTATGATGAAATTATGAATTTGAACTTTTAGAGAAGGATGACCTTCCATATTGATTGTATGACCAGTTCATCAAGCCAGGCTTTTCTTTCTTTCTTTCTTTCTTTCTTTCTTTCTTTCTTTCTTTCTCCTTTTTTATCTTTCTTTCTACTGAATATATTGGAGGGAGGCTCTGCTTCAATCCTCTGGTTCCTTGTCTGCAGACCTAATAGACTAAACCCCAGCCCCCCCCCCCCCCCCCAACAGTCTAACAGTGGTGGAAAAAAAATGGAAAAACTAGGAGGAAAAAGGAAAATTCCAATGATAGGCTGTAAACGATACACAGTTGCTCTCCTTATTACAAGAAAATAACCTTTTTCACTACCAAACCCATATGTTCTGGTTAGAATTGTATACATTTTTGTTGCAGAAAGAAATGCTTATATCATTTCATCAAATTCTCTTATTAGAAAAATAAATGGAATGTGGTTTTGCCTTTGGCTGTTGATATTATTTTGGTCCAGCTGTGAAAGCGTCCTTTGCTTTGTCTCTCTGATAATTGTAGGGGACACCTTAATGTCTGACACATTTAAAACATCATTCTCTGAACTAAAATGAAAACAGAACACACCAATAAAATATTTATTTCTTAGACAGTCGTCCAGATAAAAACAGTGTAAAAAACTGCAGACATCTGAAAATCATTATCCACGTCGCTGTGGTTTCTAAAACAAGAAGCTGAGGCAGCACTTAGTCCGCTGCAGAGATTTGGGACCGTATATTAATTTACACCTCTCCTTTTCTATTCTGAGCTCTTCGTCATTCTGTTGCCCTGGCTACCGAAGGGTGGAGTTGGTGTTGAGGCTCAAGTTCATAATGTCCCCACCGCATCAAACCAGCAATTGTATACTTGTATACTTTTATATGATCAAATGCTACTATTTAAATTCTTTGGCAAATGCAACATTGTAAACTTTGGGAGTCTACAGTGGGTGAAATTAAATGTAATGGGACGTTAGGCTTGAAGCAACTTTGCTTTGCCCGTCTATTCACTCTGATGTTTAGACTGTGTAAATATATGTTGTAGGATTACTAAGAAATTGGCATTCGATTTCCAGACGGAAGTCGCCTTTCAACAGATGGAAGATTTGATCCCACAACCTTTAAATATAAATTCAAAAGCCAGAAATGGTCTCTCGTTTGGTGTTTTTCACCTTCAAAAAGCCAGCTTCGAAGCCAGCTGTGAGAAAGTGAAAAAAAATCATTTCAGAGCTTTCTGCGCTGTTCTGTTTAAATCACAATCTTGTATCAAATAAACACAGATGCTTTTCTGTTAAAAGGTAATTAATTACCAGGGCGTTTGCCTTAATCATGCTCTTAATGACTGTGTTAATACAGTACTGGCAAAGAAAAACATCTCCCTCAGTTAGCTACATTAAGCAAGTAATTAAGTAAGCATCAGAACCCAATTAATCAAACATTCTCACTGGCAAACTATTTGCGAGCAGTGGGGAAATAGTTTCCAATCACGCAGAGAGACAGATGCCATTCAGGAAGGCATTCAATCTGAACAGCTTCATATTTAGAAGTGCACTGCTATTCCCATGCCATGTGTGGTTCAGCTACTAAAACTACCAAACAGGCAAACACTTATTAAACAACTACTACATTAGGGACTTCACTGAGCATTATTATTTTTTTTTTTTATAATTTGCTAAAATGTATCAAATTTAATGTACAATAAAATAAACATTTTACTTGTGTCATCTGTGTCAGTTTCAGGCGGAGCTTCATGGTCGGCAAGGTGACACAGCTGAGGATTTTTTATCCCTGTCATCCCATCTGGTGCTGTCAGTGTCAGTTTCTCAGCACACAGTACAAGGTAGTCGCTCAGTAACGAGGTGCAAACAGGTGATTGATCGATCTAAATCTAAATTTATAACAGTGTTTATTTTTTAGCAAAATAAAATCTAAGCCTATTTTTTGGGACCCCAACTGTTGTTGTTGATTCCAACTTAGGCACTTGACATAAGGACTAGTAAGTTTACATCAGGACTACTAAGTTTCAAAAGGTACTAGTCCTTTGGACTAGTAGCACAATATTGGTAGTTTCTAACCCTGTAAATGGTATAAAGTATTACATTCAGGTAGTTTTCATTCTTTTTTACTCACTGTGAACCTCTATTTTTTATATATAACCAGTAGTTTGGTTACCTGAACAGATATATGCGGGTCATCTCCAGGCAGAAACATTTCTGTCCCATCCTTTCTCCACTCAATGGAAGCCATGGGGTAGGCAAAGACCTCGCAGCCAAAAATGACATCCCTCCCAGTCAGGTTCCATATGTCATAGGGTGGTGAGATGATGTGGGGAGCTAAATAAAAACAGAAAGCATTAATCAGTGGAAATTTAACCCATCATTTGGATTCAAAGAGTGCACTGTTGTGGAGGAGGCATAGTTAACAATGTAACAGCAACCCAAAGCTGTTACATTAAGGTATGAGTCCAACCCCTAAGTAATGTTCATGTGGACTCCTGGAGTCACAGATGTTCCCGGAGCCTTTTTTAGATGACAAATCGATAACCAGCTTTTGTTAAATGCACTAGAAAATGAAGGGCTCCAAATCATCATTATGGGAATAGAAAGGCGATTCTTGATTCTGCATGCATTCTTCTCAGTTAGATCATGTTTTTTCTTGTTTTGCCCTACTCTAAACATATTGTTTTGGAACTTTCTTAAGGATATGAAAGCCCGGAGGGAGCTTCTCTCTCGGCAGACTGCTCTCTAATTGATTTTCCATGGTGACAGCTGTGTGTACAGTGCTAGCTCTCTACAGTCCCCACATATCACTATCCTTCATCCATTGCAATGCGTCTGCTTTAATCCACAAAGTCTCCTGGTTTGACTTTCACTTCGGGAGAAAGGGAGTCCCATAACAACGAACACAGCACGCAGGGGACAAAAAAAAAATCTGTCTGCTGCACCAGGCGCACAATGTCATTTCCTGAGAATGTACAGTATCTCTACCCACACAGCCAGGAGCTCAGAGAACCTTTTTCTGTGGCCTCTAAAGTTTGTGAAATTTAAATCTAGATATTGGAATAAAACAAGTTACCACAGGTACTACAGAACTACATTGAATTATTAAGGATATTTTAATATATGGCTTCCCTATTTTGTAGTCAGCTAGCTACAGACGATACCTAAAGATTTTTTTAAAGTTAATAACTGAAAACTGAGAATATGTGGAATCTTAGTTCTCCGAATTAAAATGAAAGTGGTGTTTCAAAAAGTAATATCCTGAACAAAAGAAGTACGAACTAATGCCCTCAAAGCCCCAATTTAGATATGAGTTGGCTCTGACTTCCAACATGGATTTTAAAAAGTTGCTTAGCAAGAGCTATTTCCATATATCAACAAATGTATCCTCACTTTGCATTTACAATACCAACATCAGCTGCGCATTTACTGTCTATCTTTATTTCCACAGTTAAGAAAACATTTTGATCTGCTTTGTTTCATACATGTTATTTTTACATCTGAGTCAGTGT
The DNA here is from genome assembly GCF_902713425.1 of Acipenser ruthenus. Taxonomy (NCBI): domain Eukaryota; kingdom Metazoa; phylum Chordata; class Actinopteri; order Acipenseriformes; family Acipenseridae; genus Acipenser; species Acipenser ruthenus. The sequence continues at coordinate 3,791,716 of NC_081195.1, forward strand.
TTTAATATGGTCTCTTGCCATAGTGAACTACTGCAAGTCAGCACACCAGAAACACCCGCAAACAACAACAATAACACTTTTCCTGACATCCTAGTTTGGGATTGGATTTCCCCTTACAGAGACTTCTTAAAAACAACAAGAAAGTAGCAATTTAGAAATGAAAGCTTGCAGTATGATTAGAGCAAGCAAGCAGCCGGACATGAACTTTTCCGGGCTTGGTTTGTGATGTCTTGAAGATACTCCACAATGGCTGTCAATATCACAATTCAGCTGATGGTTGAGTTGAAGTTAGATATTCATTAAGTTCTTTCACCCATGAAGTAATAATAAAAGAAAGTGTCCTTTTTCTTTCTGGACTTGGAAGCCTTTGAGGTGGCGAAAACTGTTTTTTATCCTGCAAGATAAAGGAATTACTCATTCAGGCTTTAACCTTATCAACCCTGGGTGGAATGAAAGTGAGAAGCCTGATAGTCCCAAAAATGTGTGAAATTTACACATCCACCAGATCAAAGAGATTGTGGCTCATGGCTTGACCTCACACACTCCTCCTTCCCTTACCACCCCGCTGAACCTCTTCACTACTATTGAAACAAAGTCTTCTTGTGTGAGGTCTATGGAAGGGATCACTTTCCTCCAGGAAAACAAAAACACATCTCTCTTTTTTTTACTATTTCAGGATTATTTTTTTAAATTTAAAACCCTGAATTCTCCAGAAAAGAACAATCTTTCATCACTATACACCCAACATTCTCAACCGTAGATGTGGCTGGCACAGATTGCCAGTCAAGTGTGATTCAGAGGTGCTAAAAACTAAAGTGATTGAGAACTTGATTCTTTATCCTCTATTTTCTGTTATTTAATTTGTTGTGCAAGCTTTTATTCACAAAAGTAATTTTCAACTGTACAGAAAGTAAGAGTTCATGTATGTGTCTCTTCCCTTCCTGCCCTAGTTTCTGGTACTCATTTAGTCTGCTTCATTGCAGATCTGAGGGTTAATATGAAGCTTTTCTAACACCCTATGCATCGTAATTTTAGAGTTCCGCCGCCTGTTCTCTGAAGGTGCTCCAAGGTTCTTTTGATTATTATTATTATTAATTTCTTAGCAGACGCCCTTATCCTGGGCGATTTACAATTGTTACAAGATATCAGATTATTTTTACATAGAATTACCCATTTATACAGTTGGGTTTTTACTGGAGCGATCTAGGTAAAGTACCTTGCTCAAGGGTACAGCAGCAGTGTCCCCCACCTGGGATTGAATCCATGACCCTCTGGTCAAGAGTCTAGAGCCCTAACCACTACTCCACACTGCTGCCCTGCACATGACTGAGGCTGATTGGCAGCCTCAGTCATGTGCACCGACTTACAGCCAATCATATTTTTCACGGTAAATAACACAAGTAGACTGCATGTAAAGGTGTTGAAGGTTGCAGTAGCCTTCAGGAAGAGCCTAATTTATGAGTATTTTACTGGTTTGATAGACAAGACACAGCGTTCAGATATGATGCCAAAATTAAAAGAATAATAATTAAAAACCTAGAATTTTAACTGAAACAGGTTTATTTTTTGACTTACTGCCTAGTTTCACTTGTTGTTTCTGAAAGCAGCATGGGGCTATGGCAAATAAACCAAACTCACCTGATAACCAGATGCTGGTAGTAGCGTGGCAATCCAAAGCGTGTCCGTGTTGAAAGACATTTCAAACAAGGATTGTATAGGGGACTTTATCATTGACCCTTGTATATAAATATTTAGGAAATTGTAATACCATACATCACCTTCATGCATGTTTAGAGGGAACATTCTGCTCTCCAGTAATTTATCACTGAGCTAAGCTGCAGATACCAGTCTAACAGTCAAGAAGATGGCAGAAAAGAGTACTTTTAAAATGACCTTCTGCAATCAGTGCAACTAGTAAGTATTACAAATACCAAAAGAAGTGCTCTATATTATTTAATTAGAACACAATGCTTGATTTTGCAAGAGAACAGTAGAATTCAAACATCTCTATACATACTATTATGGCAGATTGTTTGGTATAATGACTGAACTTATTATTATTATTATTATTATTATTATTATTATTATTATTATTATTATTATTATTATTATTATTACTACTACGACTACTACTACTACTACTAATAATAATAATAATAATAATAATTGATTCCATAGCTATTGTCTACTGCCAGAGAAAATGTGTTCTCAAATCAAATCCATTGTAAAATGTACATGAATGTTTCAAAAACTGTACCTACATTTTACTAAAGAAACATAATAGTGGTATAGAAAATAATATAGAATCACAAATATCTTAACATAGCCAGAGCAAGTGTATTTCTATTTTGCTGCACTTTTATTTAAGTCATAATTTGCCTTCCTATTTTTCGATAGGGGAGGACTGACAAGCAGTTAAGTAGAATGCTTCACAACTCAAAGCCATCCATGGATCATGCATCTGATTGCTATGGATTACATGCACGTGATTGCTGTGGATGGAGTTTACAGATTTAAAAGCACTGGTTAAAAAGGATTCAATGTAAATGTAATTGTAAATGTAGTACTGTAAGTGTTGCCCAGCCATTTGGTTGCTGTATCAACTATAACTTGCATGCAATCTTTGTTTTGGCAGATCTGTCTGTCAGATTAGCAGGACACTGCAAGCTAAATCCTATTACACTGACTTGTGGTCATACACTTTCTCTGGAGTAGGGGAGTTTGCCTGTGAAAAATGGTCAGCCCTTTTGGTTAATCCGGTCTCCTCCATTGCTCTCCTCAAGTGCACTCCTCATTGCTTTTCTACCAGCCTCTCAATACCTTTATAGTGCTTGTGTCTTCCTGTTTAGGGAAGAAATCTCTTGATAGCTTGTGAGTGTGTGTACTGTATGTACACTGACCTTGCAATATAATACTCATTCTGATATTGCTTTTACATCGCCCCCTTCGGCTGTCACAAACATGTCATTTTACATTACAGAGTTTTTAAAGTTCAGGAAATGGCATTCTGGCTTCAGTCTTGCTGAATGGATAGTCCAGGCACCTCAGCCAAATGTGGCATTCAAAGAACTCTAAAAAACATCTTTACATTACCATTTTATAAAGGTACTGCCTGGTAGGCTTTTGGGACACATTGTCTTTAATGGAAATGCTTCATTTAAAACAGTATGGAAACAAGCATGTTGTCATACCATGTGCCTTAAAGCCCTGCAGACAGGTTGGAAATGTAGTTATTTATTTAAATATGGAAGATTGCCAGCATCACATTTATTCAAAGAGAGTTAAGGTATACAGCACCTTTTGAGTAGTATAGGCATTCATTTCATGGGAAAATCAGCAGAACTTTACACTCGTGCTATTGTGTGATAGAGACATTGCAGTAGCCCTCTGTGTTGCCTAATGCACATCACAATACTATCTGTCATTTAATCCCTTTTCATCATGTTGTCAGTGACATGACGTCTCTACCTAGCTAGCCTATGATTTAACTTACAATTACGACTTGACAGCTTCACAAAGCAGCCTGCTGAGAAAAGGTTTTGAAGGCTCTTTGGTTTTATAAAGCTGTAAATAGCTGTCAGTTCAAAAGAGGACGCTCCTTTTTCCAACATTGCATTGCAAAAAAGGCCTGTACAAAATAAGAATCTCATTAGTCCCAGATGTAAGCTTGCTGGAAGCAGACATATTGAAAAGAACATTGTTTTATGATAAACAGTTTGCATTTCCCATGGAAAGCTTTTCATTTGTATGTATCATGACAATTATTTGATCAGATTTAATGTGAACCTTTAAAAAGTAACCCTAACTAAAATGCAATACCTATATTTATTGACATACATCAAAATATATTTAATAATATGTTGGAATATTTAAAATAGACACATTCAATAGAGTACATTGAAATATGTTCTGATATAAATTAATGTTATTTTGTATATTCCTTGCTGAAGAATGTAGCACCTCACCTGCTTCACACGGACCCTCGTGGGACACTGTCAGGTTGGCACGAGGCTGGGCATTGGCTGCCTCTTGGAATTTGCAGATCTGTGGGTAGGTCTTGCCATCAGAGCCACAGACTGCCTTATTGGAGACGCAGGTGCACTGAGGCTCTGGGACCTCCCCTTCCCACAGGTCTCCAAGGTCCAGCCTGCACTCCAGGTTCTCCCCACACTTCCCATAGAAGTGGTTGGTGTTGTCCAAGTCACAGATCTGCCCCTCCAGATTGGCGCACTCCCAGCAGCAGTCACAGTGGTCTATCACCACCCCCGACAAACATCCTCTTGGAGCTGGGCAGTCGTCTGGCTGGCAGTCAGCACAGCTCTCCCCTTCCTCCAGCAGCCTCTTCCAGCCACGTTGCAGGTAATCCGGGCTTCCAGGAGCTGTTGAGATTGGTTGCAAGGAGAACAAGCTCAGATACAGCAGAACCAGCGCTCCAGAGCAGAAGGCTTGGCCCACCAAGCATCGCATTTCCAATTAGCTGTTTGGTCCTCTTCTCATAGAAAAACCCATCACTTCACAGCCAGACTTTTTATCTTCTTGTTGGCACCTTTTGCAATACCCTGGTCAGTAAATCTTCAGTATTCTTGTCCCAGCTGACCTTTGGAAATACAGAATGTTTTCTTTATTTTAAGTGCCATGAATTTAACCTTTCTAAGCCAAACTGTGTTATGTGATAATTAGATATGTGGAATATGATACAGGGTAGAAGGTCATTAAGAGGAGAGAAGGCAGATGAGGCACATAATTCAGAGAAGCAAAACAAGCAAAAGAGACTTGGAGGAGGCTTGTTTAACCTAGTAGACTTTTCCTGTTCCAAGCCAAGCTTTGGTTTTCTTTTAGCAGAGAGTTTTAAAGGCAGATTTAATATATATATATATATATATATATATATATATATATATATATATATATATATATATATATATGATATTCCTAAAAAATGATGTTAACAAACTGAATGTCGTCCCACATACCTAACTTTTTAAATTTTAACCCAAATTAGGCATTTTTCCTGGGGAATGAGGCTGAAAGTATTTGTGGACATGCATCTTAGTCAACTATATACAACGCGGCTTCTCTATGGTATATGGTGGTACATCATTTGATTGGACTAACTCAGTTTCAGCCACCAACCCTCATATACAAATATTCCTACAACTACTGGTATACCATATCATCAAAGAAGATGAACCCCAAACCATTAGATTGATTTAATATCCAAAGACTGCCAGAGGCCACTGGTGAGTACTTTGAATAGGCTAAATAAGACAGAGAAAATGAATAGGTGAACTTGTAGTGGGTGTAGTGTAGTAGAGAAAGACCTGCAAGCTTCAGTAGGGTAGGAACTGAAACTAGGGCAATTGAGCTGAGATCTGCTAAGAAAAAACAACTTATTCTTTTCAGTTTAACAACAGGGTTTATTTTCTAACACAAAGTGGTCAGTTAAATTTTAGTTTTGTTTTAGTATAGTTGAGAGTCGTTCTCTGTGGTAAGCAGATAATCACAGTTGAAATGCAATCATTTTTGAGCATGACAATTGCTGACTGGGGAAGTTTTCTCTCTGCAGTCGCCACAGGATAAACCTAAACCTAATGTGAAACATTTCAGAAATTCTTAACATGATCAATATGACATTCAAAAGTTAGTGAAGGGACCAATTGAAGTGCCACACATTTGCACATGGATGCTGGGCAAAGTCTTGAATTGAGACTGTTTTGAAATTAATTTTATTTTGGATGATGTGAAACACTTTTAAATTATTTGTTTCTACAGTTTTTAAAAATTTGTAAGAAATCATTTTAGACTAAGAGTTTTTTGATCCCCAGGTCAAGCAAGACAAGTTTGCTCATACATGCTTCCAGGTAAACATACACAATAGCATAACAATTCTCCAAATGTATACATGAAATATCACAATTGGACACCAGAGAAATACTACTACGACTATGACTACTACTACTACTACTACTAATAATAATAATTATTATTATTATTTCATTGTGCAAATAATATATATATATATATATATATATATATATATATATATATATATATATATATATATATATATATATATATATATATATATATATATATAATAAAGCTGTCATCTTGTGAAAACCTGGCCTTACTTTACATTTGTTCTTTTTTAAAAAAAAAATAATTAAATGCACCTGGTACGCAGCTGCTTCTATGAATATCCTATTTTTTTTAGCCCAAGTAAAGTTGCTTACCCGTTTAAACTGCTGTGAAGTGCTGCAGTTTCTGTGACAAGTAGGTCCGTCTCCTGTAGGGAGCTATTCTGTTTAATGAACAGAAACGCTACTCTGTGTGTTAGCAGTGCCTTGCAGTAGGATTCCCACTCTCAGCCTTCTCTCAATGAAGACGTGTGATGTCAGAATGAAATTTGATTCCCTAGTCAGCCTCTCCCTCTCGCTACTCCTGTCTCTCTCTCACTCCCTCTTTCCTTTTTTATTTGTTTTCTCTATCACTCCTTAACCCATTCTCTTGCTTTCTTTGTTTCCATCCTTCACACACCCTCTCAATTGTTATCTTTCAATCACCTCTTTTCTCTCTTCTCTTTTGTCTCACCCTGTATCCCCCTATTCGTTCCTGCTTTTATTGTCACCCTTTGCGATGTGTCCCTCCTCTTTCTTTTGTTTCACACGTCATGCTTTCTCTAAATGTACCCCTTTTACTTTTTTCTTTTTTCTCACCCCCCTCTCCTTACTAAAAGTCTAATAAATTAGACTGTTCATTAAGTTGCATACTGCTGTTTGAGTGAACTGTACCTGCACTTACAATGTTGTTATCATCATCTCAAATTGCAACTGCAGTTGTAGTTATAGGACAGCTAAACCTACAGTGCAGCTAAATGCAGTCTAACTGCACTCTGCTGTTTGTCCAATCTATGGCACATTTAATGCTGTTGAGTGTGGATGTTTTTCAGCTATATCCCTGTCTTCTCATTCAGTTTATCCCTGTTGTTCCCTGCTCCCCTTTCTCTCACTCACTAAATTTCTTACAGGCTACTGTGCTTGTTTTCTCTCCAAACACTGCAGTTCCTTTGGCCATATGTGAAAAACAGGATAACTTCCCGAAACATCACAACAAACAGCTATGCGATCATGGAGGTTACAAGATGTGTTACTTGGTTGCAAGACAGAAAGACAAACACATAGGTAAAAATTGTCACAACAGCTCTGCTATTATGGTTCTTCAAACTTGCAAGGCCACATTAATTTCCCCTCCAGGAAATGACACGCCAATGGCACAATTACTGAACTAAAATGTGTCAAAACTTACCAGACATGATTTTTCTCAATATCCCTCGAAAGACCAACATACTTCATACTCATGCTATTTTTTCTGCAGAAGGTAAATTCAAGTGGAATAATTTAACTTCTTCATTTCTGTTTTTTTAAATTACTGAAGTACATTATAAGTATATATATAAAAATGTGTCCAATAACAGTATCTCTGACCAGTTACCGTACTCTTTGACTTTTGATAAGTGCTGTATTTGTTATTTGTCAATCCTGCTATGTAGCACAGGGCATTTCAGTCCTCTCCACCCCAGTTACACAAAATAACAGGCTAAATGTGACTGCATGCTCAATTATTAGATTGTCACGGTTTATTAAATGTCTGCAGCCAGATTTAGACACTCATTATATCAAATTGTTGACATTTAAAAATGAAACGGTCCTGTGTTACACGTTTAAATTACTATCAGAGTCTCCATTTGTATGTGCTTTTGTCTCAGATTCAGATAGATTTGGTCATTTTTGTTATACTTCTCTTGTAGCACAGTATGTCATGCACATGTATTAAAAAACATTCCTTCATATGGATTACTGTATAGTTTGACAGAGACCTCTACCACAACCCTTAGAAAAATAAACACGCTCATCCTTCATTGTTAGGCTGCAGATTCTTGTAACCCAATTAGATGGAATCCCGTCAGATCATCTTTATCTCAACTGAGTCTGACAGGCAGACGGCTTGGCTCAGAGGGTGAGCATAATAATTGGGACACAGTGCACTCAATTAAGCATGGCAGGTGATTACAAAGTCAAAAAGTGAATCCTCTTTTTTTTTGTTTCCAATCTGCAGGCTTAATTCTACGATCAGTGACTTCTTTTTTTCTTCGGGCCCAAATGGGGAAAGGGGGTCATGTAGAAAAAAAAGGGTCCATACTTATGAAACTTATGTACAATTCTCTCTGCCCCAGGGAAAGCCATTCAAAGAATAGTCATCTAGGCATTTAATTTAAATAATGCTGGGTCAGTGGACAGGGTAAAAAGCAAGCCTAACACACATTGGATGTGCTTGTGTAAGTTCTTATTGCTGGGTCATTTCACTTTGGGCAGGGTTTTCCAAGGAAAGCACAAGACTTAATGAAGACAGACTGGAACTAAACGATCAACAAGACTCTCACTGCAGCATTGGCAGATTGCAAAACTATGTGGGCCTACTCTATAATTTATTCATGGCACATTTTGCTCATTCCACTGATTGGATTGGAATACAGGTCCTGCCAGTTTAGCACCCTCCATGGATCAAACTTTCATCACCTAATCCATTAAACAATTGATCTCCTAATACAGTAATGTGCAACAATGCAGTTAGATTAGAATTTCCAGTATGTTTATTCATACTTAAAAAAAGCAATTCAATGATCCTTAAGGGAAAGTTAATTTAATTATTCATTTCTTGTTGTTTTCTTTAAAGTCAACACCCTCTTGGTATAATTCATCCTGATGTGGGTACTATAATTAAATAATTAGAGGGATGTTACTTCATTTTAATCACACCTGGTCAGCCTCAATTGGCCTACACCATTTTCAATACCCCAAACAGCTTAACAGGAGCTGACAAGCAATTGAATGTCTTTGCCAGAAGTTGCCCTGAAGGAATTTATCAGAAACTACACTTACACACTATTCACACAATCAAAACAATGTGCGATCACGTTAAAAATTGAACATTAAGTAATATCATGGTATTGCTTTTATTTTAATTGACAATGTTTGCTTAATTAGTCCATTTACTTGATTAATTGTCTGTTTACTGAAATTTACAAAATAACAAACTGCTGGCAAAACTCCCCAAAATATCAAAGAAAGGCAAAATGCTGTGCACTGTCCTGTATTGTTGTGTACTGTAATGTTGTGTACTGTAATGTAATGTTGTGTACTGTAATGTAATGTACTGTAATGTAATGTACTGTAATGTTATGTACTGTATTGTTGTGTACTGTAATGTTGTGTACTGTAATGTAATGTTGTGTATTGTAATTTGCAAGAACGTGAAAGAAAACATTTCCCAAACACACAACTTCAAAGAGAAAGGATATAGAGTTTAACTATCATTACCAAGACTTACAACCAAGCTAAAACACAAAGCAAACTATACAAAGAAAATCCTGAACTTTTATACAAGTGAATCATGTAAGCAGTAAGAGTTGGCTGAACAAAATATCACACTGTTATTTTTTCTCTCAGTGTATGATGTTATCTGAGCCCACTGATTCACTGACTTGTATTTAATGCCTATCTGATTTGAAACTTGCTAATATGCTCTAGTAACTTGGCTGAGGATATCGTAGGCATCTTAGGTTTATGAGGTTCATTGTGCCTTTAATGTATCTTTCCCAGGGTCACTAATATAGCGTGTTTCTAATGAAATCCAGATGCTGAGCAGTAAGAAGCGATTTTACACATATTAATGCATTATGTACCATTCTTTCAAAAGATTTTGAAATTACAGGTAGCAGAATGATAGGTCTCTACATCAACTCCTGATTTCCAAAATCAAGAAAAGTATAGTGTGATGACGGTATGATGACATCAACATTCTAGAAATAGAAGATTCCATTCTGGGGGACAAAAGTCATTGTAAACATTGCCATTGTTATCCTGTTCATTTACACCAAAGGCAGCACAGTGTCTTGTTAATCTGTTGTAAAGTCAAAATGTATTCAATAAAATAATATCATTTTAAGGGGAAACTCACAGCCTAATTGAACCTGTATTCTCTGGCATTGTTTAAAAATGATTTTGTTTTACACTGAACTTTTCCTGTCCTGTCAGAGATATTCCTGTGGATCACCTTTTTAATTACATTTCTCCAGCAGAGCTTACAATACTTAAAAAAATCAGATAGCGCAGCTATTGGCAGCCCCCCCCCCCCCCCCCCCCGGTAGATTAACTTTTTAAACTAAACTTAACTGAATAAAGGTTCACATCCAGCATGTAGAGTTAGACTTAGAAATAAATGTGCATTGTGTGAAGAAACCAAACTTTATGGGAAACCTCAGACATTGTCACAGCTAATCCAATTGATGGAATTCCATTCTTCTGCATTTCTATACAGTCCTAACAAGCAAAACATAAAGTAAACGGAGGGGGTCTGTCATGAAATATTAGGGATTAGCATGAACTCATAAAAGCACTTGTGGCACCTACTAACCCTTTTTATAAAATACGGTGTCAGTAAAAATTTTACTGGACAAATCATCATATTTGGAATGACAATAACATTTTATTTATATGCTTTTTTAAACAGTACTGTATTTTAGTTGGGATTATTTTTTATTGCTTTAATAGATATGATAAATAGGGAAGCACAATTGGCTTCGAAAACATATTTTCATTCACCCTAAACTAATAAGCAAATTATTGTACTCCTAATGTAAACATATTTATCTCCATGCCAATCCAGAATGATACAATACAGTAAAATGTTTTATTCTGTGGTCCTATTGGAAATGGTACAAACACACCCTTCTGCCCTTCCCTGGTAAAAAGGTCCAATTTAACACAGGCAGTCAAAAACGCATCACCAGGGCCTGCTTGGGTATTAGATTTAGGAAACAATCTTGAAATACTGTCACACTTTCTCAGATACACTAGCTCTCCTGTTTCCCAGGGCAGCCCACCAAAGTCTGGCCCGCTATAAATCAAACACCCTGACAGGGATCCTCCAAAGGTCTGTACCCCAAGCCAGCACTTGCTACATGTTCTGCTTGTATAGAGGCTAGAGGTCATTCTCTACATTAGGTGTGACTTTGTTAATCTAAGCCAAGGCTGTTACATGGATAGCATAAATAGGAGCATTCACACTGCACCTTGGCACAGGAGACGACTGGGCAGATCTGCATTGCCAAGAAGAGTGAAAGAGTTTAATGCTTTCTACACACAACTACCCATAATTACTTCTTTTGACAATGAAGTTACTCAGATCAACACTCATTGACTCTCCAACAAAGGCCACCCTTCAGCTGCAGTGTATTATTTTTATCGAATGGAAAATCTCCTTTTTTTTTTACAACAAGATTTAAGACAAAAAAGGAATTTAGCAATAGGTAAAATAGTTTGGTTGCGTGGTTTTAACAGTCGATGTGCGTCTATATTTCTTCAGCGGACTGAAACCCACTAACAGAGAGATATAGTATTTATTTGAAATAAGCCATGAGCCATTCTCAAAATTGATTTTCTGGCTGGATAGAGGCGTTCCGAATGTATTTCGTTTTTAAAAGTGTTTTTTCTTCCATTTTAAACGTTAAAAAATTCAGAGCACACAAGCAAAGGGAAACCTGAAAAAAACTAAACAAAACACAAAACCATTTGGCAGCTGTCCTCAGTCAGGAGCCATGGTAAAACAGAGCACAAGGGTCTAAAGCTAAAAAACAGATCTGTGAAGTGTCTCCGTCTGGATGTAACAGTGGCTTTCATAAAGGCAGGGGGTGCGATTTAAATTCAGTCTGTTGCTGTTTTACATGATTTACTCCTTGCAGGGAGACTTAACGCATTTAGGTTTGTGCAGTAAGGATATGTTGAGTAAATGCCAAAGGAAAAATAGCTCAAGTATTCGATTACAAGAACAGTCGTGACTTCCTCTTCAAAATGTAACCACTTCTGCACACGTCTGCTTTTATTCTTCTTTTTAAACATCCATTCAGTCTGTTGTACAGTTTGAAAAAATAGTAATAAAAACCTTGGCCCATGTTCCAAAATTAAATTGAATGACAAATTATCAATATGAAATGCGTGTGCATGCCCTCCCATGATAGCTTAATGTTGCTACAAAAAATGGGTTCAGGACCACGATAGCAAAATACAAAGCTGAACTCAGGCAGTGAAAGTGGAGTTGAAAAAAACATGCAACCTGACTGAATATTTCAGATTCTCACTGAGCAAGTTATTTTTGTTAGCTTTTACAGCTCTGGTTTGCTCTCTTGAAGAAGCATTCTATCACTCTGCTTTACATTCTACAGTACACATAAGAAACACATAACTCTCAAATGTCTTTGAGAAATGAATTGTCCCCAACAAAAGTCCCACCAATGCTATAATAATGCATCAGGAAAGTATAATGGTCCTTACATTGAAGAATATGTAATAAATAAAGTGTTATGTTGAGACCACAACAGTGATGATGGTATTACATGTAAAAGAAACCTCCGTCTTGACTTTTTATCTGTAGTTCTAATTTCACAATGAAAAGATCAAAAGATAATGTGTTTGTCAAAATTCAACCAGAGATTTGCCATTGAGATGTACAGTTCATTAATTCATGATCGCAATCATTTAACTCATTTTTGTTCAACATCCTCAATGAGCCATGTACTGTAAGTTTCTTTTTTAAATATTTGCCTTAACTCAAGGAGTCCTATGTTTTTTTTTTAAATAAATGCATTAACATTCAAGATAATTGGCATTACTTCCCACATTTCTATACAGGTACTGTACAGTATTTCTGCTGAAAACAAGAAGCTGTCTTCTCTTGGTAAACTTCATGAACAATACAGTAGGTGCAGCTCCACGGTTATTCTCTGTCCTTGCTGGACTGGGTTTGAAGAAATAAAAAAGGGGCACATTCAACACTGTTTCACGCCTTTGGGTACTTGATTTGACATTAAGTGCAGATGGTAAGATAAGCTGTCAGGGAGTTCATTTTTTCATGAATAGACAAAGGCAGTGCTGTATAGTTCATGCTGCATTCTCATCTGTGGGACTCAGTTATGTCAATTGGGTTTGTTTGGTCTGTTGATGCTCTCACAAAGTCCCCTAGGATGTCTGTAGAGCCAGTGTCTGTTGACTGGATTGGGGGGTCCCTGCATCTGTTGGACAGACACCCTGAAAACTCACCAACTTGGGATACATATTATAGCTGACTTTGCATGAAAAAAAGTCTTCTACAGATGATTGAAATGTAGTTCCCAGTGTGTTTATCAGCAGGCAATATAAGCACTTCAGAAGCAGTAGACCAAGTGTATTCAACTTATAACTGGAAGCTATAATTGGACCTTTTTTTCTGCTAAGTTGTTCTGGTACGCTGTGAACAAGCATTTCAAGTTGTAACAGTTCTGCCTGTGGATCCATGGGGATTTTCATTCTGATCTGCCAAGCTGGGGTTGTATTCTTTGGAATCTGCTCTGTAAACCCTGCATAGAGCATACCACTGTGAGTTGCAAAAATAACCAATACTTCAACTGGCGCCATAATATTAGGGTGCAGGCGCCAGGGAAACCGCACCCATCTTCACATGGCGACAAGATTTCAGGCCAGGATCTCGACTGACATCCTGGCAGGGGCCTGTGATGTCAGTGGAGGAAAAGTCAACACGACAACACAAATTGTAACTAGATCTGAAGAGAGGCTAGCAATTGGCTGCAGTATAATAGATTGTTAATCTGACAGAAAACTGTAATCGATAATAAAATGCTAATTAAAGTAGATACAGTCTGCAAAAATCATTGTTTTTATATTTCTTGGATGACTTTTTCATAAGCAGTAACACATGACAGAGTGTTCAAATATGGTCCAATATCCACACCCCTGGAAGTGGTGTTCGCCACAAAGCAAAGGCCAGTGGATTTACAAATGGGTTATAGTCAAAAAGTTCACTTTTTTGAGTGCAACATAGATGTATACAGGATAGTCTGTATGTGAACAAACACGTTTGAACAGTCATACAGATTAATAACAGCAACAGAAGGGGTTTCTGACACTAATACTGCTCAACTGAAACTTCTTGATTGAACATGGATACCTTTAAGCTTCGGCTGTAAAGAAAAGTTTGTTAATCATCTGTTATCCCAGCTCAGAGATAATATAATGCTCAATGATTGAAAGAGGGTTTCAATGTAAAGAAGGTTAAGAGTTGAACTTTTGACATGTTTTATTAGCTCTATTCCAGTTAACTGACCCTGGTCCTCATCTTTAAAGTGGTTGTATCATTGAGATGTATAAATCTGCCACCTTCCGCTCAGGTTTTATTACCAAGCTCTATTTTGTTCTCACAAAGTGCCAGCTCAAACTATTGTAAATCTTCTGGAGCCACGGCAAGCCTTGCATCTATTTTCACAGTCCAAAGAAAATAATACTTCCACACCATTTTTTATTATGCAAGCTTGGGAACGTGCTACTTAATCAAATGCTATAGTTTCTAGAGGCTGATTTAGTTGAAAACATTGCCTGAGAAACTGATGGACTATAAACTCTTAATATTAAATTTAGAGCAGCACAAATGAATAGGTCTGACATAGTATATATAATACACCACTATGCAAAAAGGCCCCAGTACTTTCCTCCAGGTACTTGAGCTTCCTCTTTTCAGCTGCCTGGTTGGAAACCGAATGGCCAGAATTATTTAATGCCATTGTAACAGGGGTGTTCTTTTACAGTGTGGGTATCTGCTGAGAGAACGAGAGACACACAAAGGGTTTGACGTTGAAATGCAGCTCAGGCGTCCAGGTTTTATTAATAATAGTTGGCTGCAATGGTATCCCTAGTGTGGAAGGATATATACAATAGTGTACATAATAACAAAATCCAAAAAGGCAAAAACAAAACAGAGTGAGAAAACAGCTAAGAAAACGGGCCGAGCGCTGCTCCCAGTAAAAGAGAGGTCCTGCACGAGGAACCTTCTTCTTAACATAAACTAAATGAACTGGGTGGGATTAAAATCCCTACCCTAAAATCCTATGGATTCCTGTTAAACACGTGGTGGTCCTCGGGTTCACTCTCCTTGGCTATCCACGCAGGCATGAATCTTCACTCCGGTGAACAGGAACAGGAACAAATAAATGTTTTAAAGGCAGGTGACCAGTGTTACTTGATCATCCATTACGCAACTGACACCTGGCCACCTGCTACACATTCAATTAGGCAGGCAGGGAGGTCTAACCTCCCAGCCCTGCCATCCAGCACACACATTGTTTTTACAAAATGTAACACAATTTATTTACAAACCAAACTATATATATATATATATATATATATGTACATATATATTATATTTATAAACCCAACACATCTATATCAGCCCTGCCACAGCCATGTTATCACTTTTGCATTCATATATCAGCACAAATGGTATTTAAATTTAATGTTGAGCATTCACTAATTGATGGCAAAAAAAGAATCCAGATTTGTGTTGCTTTATAATGCCACCATGTGTCTCAGGTAATAGTGACCATAATGCAGAGACAGGTAACCAGATGTTTGAGGGCTTTGCATACCCTGCATGGCATCTGAAATGGGCAATATATCTTAAATGGTAAATCTCAGAGCACAGCAACAGCTGAAATGAGTGCCAGCTACTTCTACTAGTCAAAGCCATAGAGGGGGTTTAGTAGCAGGCAGGCTTATTTTTCATTTTAATGGCTGGGTAATTACATCACTTTGTAAAGTGCTGGGGCAGAAGTGGTGTTAAAAAGTGTAATTAAGATGGAAAAAGAAAACCATTCCATGGAGACTCGGGTGATTCTGAAGCTGATTCTGGAGTGTTGAGCTTGTCAGATCCTCAAACTAACATGCAAGCAGTGAAGAGGATAAAGAGCTGCGTAACTGCATGAAAGGGGTACCTAGGTTCAAACCTTTTCAATATATACTGTTGTACCTACAGTGATCCCTTAACCCCAAGGTACACAAGTAATTGAGCAATTGAACAAATTCTTCTTAAAATACATTTGAGAGTGTCTCAAATATCATGAGGAAACTGACAATTTGAACGACCAGATTCAACTTCAGTACATTTTAAACCGCGTTTCATGCACCTCATTGCAAAGATAAGAAAGTTAGAGTAATTTTATTTGTGGGGCACATATGTCCCTTGTACCTTAAAGAGTTAACTACAGAACTGATTGCTAGTTGTGTTTAGGGTGCCAATGAAGTGGGAGTTTTAATCTCCATAGTTTTGAAATGAAAAAGCACCACGGTACACTTAATGAAATACTAGAGGTGCAATCAATAACCAATTTCCTAATTGATATCGGGCAGGTTTTTTAATGAAAATGCAAGGACATCTGATTTTTTGATTAGATTCTGCCATTTCTCAATACTAAACAGAAGAGCTTCTAGCACCGCTCAAGAAAAGCACATGTTTGTAGGTAGCTTGCTACACGAGGCACCAAATAAAATACATGGGTGATTAGTCAATTAATGAATGTAAACAATTAATCTATTAATTTATAATTTGCCAACACTGGATATGGCTTTTGGGATAATGCTCCTGATAATTATTTTTGTACTAAGTACAAATGTTGTAGCAATACCGTTGAGTCTTACTGCGATTTTCCAATTTATAGCTTGTGCAGCTCTAAAGAAAATAACTAACTGGCAAGTCTTTTGTAAGGATTCCAGTTATGGTCAAGTGTGGACTTGTCCTGTACTACCATTTGGTAGTTTTCATTGGACACTGTTAAGAGCTGTTCTCCATAAAGGGAGTTAACTATACTGTGTACATGCTATGGTAACCTGTAAGTGTGGTTCAGGCGGTGGAGATAGGCTCCTCCCTATCCTTTGATCGTCTAGCAATCAAAATCTACTTCCTATTTAAACCATTAGTCACACTGTACGCATCCATCTTGTGATTTTCTTTTTGGTGAACCTAAGCGGATTTCAAGACCCCCAGCAATTTTTCTTCAGCAGAAGAAATAAAACAACAAAACAATAAAACAATAAAACAACAAGTCTTGGGTATCACTTCTGTAGGTCAGACTCTTTACTTGAAAAACAACCAATATTTTCTGCAGCTGCATTTACTCATCTCAAATTTGAGCATTTATGGAAAGTAGAACAGTATTTGGAATCCTGTGATGGTCCAGAAATTAGTTTTTAATAGAGTACTGTTTGCATTATCCAGGATATTATATGTGGTGGCCAACCCAAAATAAAAACAAGAGTTGACTGTATTTATAAAATGAAAAAAAAAAAAAAATTACGCACCCGTTGTTGTCCTAAAATGGTAGAATTTTGCTTCAAGAACAAAATTCAGCAGATCTCTTTTAATATAGCTTGATTTTATATCAGAGCAAAAAAGTAAAGTCAATTTGCTTCACATGACTATAAATTCACATATATGTATGTCACGGTTGGGGTCGCTATGTGCACACATTGCAGGTCTGTCTGACCAGGGACCCGCAGAGTGGAACAAATATCTAAATAAATAAATGACATAAAAATAAAGACATTATTATAAGCTAAAGTCTGCAGACCAGAAATGAATTCCTACCCCTGTTTTTGCGGTCTCCCAGTGAGTGTATAAGTCTTTGAGAGAAGGGTATAGAAATTAATAGAGTTAGCTCAATTTATTTTTTCAGTGACTCTGCTGTGTGGCTGTGATGTGTTTCTTGGCTGAGGGAGATTCTTCTGCTTGCCCCGTTAACTGTCTTAAGCTGAATAAAGTTCTCTGTTTCTTCATTTTTCCTCTAGGTACTAAAGCTTCCTTTTTCCAGCTGCCTGGTTGGAAACAGAAGGGTCAAAATTCTTTCATGGCATATTATTACTCAACAACACCTTTTCCCATTAGTTTAGAGTTGTATATTAGAATTTATTGGATAAGGAAATTAAATAACCTTGCTTCAGGTGTCTGCTGACTAAAGCAGGCATTTTTCATGACAGGCATTATTATCTGGCCAAGAATCTGAAACACGCTATGTAACTGTGTACTGTAAGAGGCTTCAAGTCACTGTCATTAAAACATGTACTGTAACACAGCAGAGCAGCATTGCCTGGGCATCAATATATGTACTGTATGTATGTGTTTAACTTAAAACCAGTTCCAGATCACTCCACACCAACCAATACTTTTGGGATATGCCTACCACAGGTTAGGTATTTACTGAGCATTTTATATCAAAGCTGTCGATAGACCCCTCCTCAGTCCAGCTTACCGAGGGAATAAGTAGTCACTCCACAGAGCTCAAATCCTCTTTTGCATCGAACCAGCTAATGCGAGTGATGTGACCTTGCAAGGTTTGGTGGTTGTCTTCTCTTTCAGGGAACCGGGGTTACATCCGTAACCTATCATTCCCTTTCAATTCAAAGATGACCACCAATCAATACTTTTGGAAAAAGTATACCAAAGCTGCTGTAAGGGAGTGTGAGCGGATAGCATACGAGGGACATCTCGCTACCACCAACCTCAAGGATACTTGTGCCTAATGAAGGCATAGAGGGATCTACCACATTAAGTTGGTAGAACATGGTGAATGTATGCAGAGTAGCCCAGCTAGCCGCAGTACAGATATCGGTCAATGAGGCACCCCTAAAGAGGGACCATGATGTAGCCACACCTCTGGAAGAGTCCGCGGCCACCCTCCCATGATCCCTCTTTAGGTAGTTCAACATCCTGATCCCTTGCAGCTGCAAGGGAGCTAGGATGGCATCCATGCACTTCAAAAAGGTGCGGGGGTTAGAAAGAGGCCAAAAGGCAGCACGGAAAACTCAAAGATGCTCCCCTGAAAGGCGAAGCAGAGATATTTCCTGTGTGCCGGATGAATAGGGACGTGAAAATACACATCCCTTAAGTCCCCTGTTGTAAACCAGTCCCCCGGTCAGACAGACTGGAGGATGTGGCGATGTGTGACCATCTGGAACCTCCTCTCCTTCAAGAACCCGTTGAGGTGTCCCAGGTCTAGGATGTGTTCTACGAGTAAGTAATGTTTCTACTTCTTGCCAAGACCTGGAGAGGGTTGTTCACGGATAATAATATATAATATATCTTTATTTTTTATATAGCGCCTGTCATAGTGGACCACCATCACAAAGCACTTAATAGAGGTAGGCTCTGAACTGTGCATTATATACAGAGTCACTTACAATAGGACATTGATTTAACACCTCATCCCCAGGATGGAGCACAAGGAAGTTAAGTGATATGCTCAGGGTCACACAGTGAGTCAGTCTGTGGCAGAGGTGGGACTTGAACTGGTGACCTTCTGGTTACAAGCCCTGGACTTTAACTACTGGACCACACTGCCTGCTAATGTAGTCGTGATCCCTTGAAAGGTAGGAGGTCCCGATCGGAATTGCAGAGAGTAACCGGTGTGTATGGTGGTGAGCACCCAAGAGTCTGAGGTGTAATTGCGCCAATACTGTAGCTGGTGTTGTGAGATCTAATTCATCATATGCAAGCTCTCGTTCCATTATTAATCAACACCTTGCAGAGCCTTGTATTGCCTGTTCGGTATTATTTTCTACAGACGGGACCCTGTTGTGGTGGAAATGTTTGAGGAGGCTTAATTTCTCATCTGTGTCCCACAGTCGCCTGTCTTTTCTCTGGTTTAGTAATTTAATAGTAAGGATTCCAGACACCGCAGAGTGCTGGTTTTGTTTATATTGGCTTTACCTGTTCACAGCAGGAATTGTTTGCTACAGAACAGGAGGAGCGTGGAAGCACAAGAATGTGCCAAGCTGAACCTTGATTTTCCAGTCACCCTCTGGACTAAAAAAGATGAAGTGCAAAGAGATGATTTGATCAAATGTTGCCCACAGGGAGTTATTTCTAATTAATTTGTGGAAATAACTTTTATTTCCCTTTTGTTGCAAGCCATAATACAATTTCACATAATGCAATTTCCAAATGGAGCTGTACAGGAAGGCAAGAGAGTTCAAAACAGGAATCTCAGTAAACTAATCTGAGGACAGCAGCCCAGAGGAGGAGCATGGGGGGGGTAAGAGCCCTGACCTTTCTCAGTCAGCCACAACAAAAAGCAATCCTTCTGGATACCAGACTGTGAACAAACACTTCAACAGACAGCTAGAGAGGGTCATCTCAGTTGTTTTCGGTTACATTTAATAGGAGGCAGGAGAATGTAATTAGATACATTACAAGTTGATAGATGATTGCATAAACTATAAAAGCAATCACACATTACAGGGTGTTGAAATATGGTCCAATATTTGCTCAATCCTGCAGATTTTGGGCCATATCTGAAGACCCTGGAGTGTGTTGTTGTGCATATGAAATGTCACCCCCCCACCCTATCACACATCCCAAAGTGGATTATTTGTCAAATGAATAGGACAGAATGGTTCCAAAAATTTCAAGCTGTGCTGTTATGTGAACATTTGTTTGCTCCCTTTATTCTTCTAACATGCGTGCATTACAAGTGCAAACTACATGCATACATATCTGTAACTAATTATTAAAATAGAGAGTTTTCAGTTTGCCAATAACTTTTCTTCTTTATTAAGTATTTCTAGTGATTGATGAGTATCCTGTTGGATCCCGATTCTCCTTGGCTAGAGAGTTGTTTGCTGTTTTTGAATTCATACATACATACAAATATTCTTACAAAGCTGTTCATTTGAGCCAATTCTAATGCCGGTGCTGTACACTTTCAGAGAACTGGTACATCGACTGAAATTGAAGCTGTGACACAGAATTGAAAGATAATCATTCTATTCAGTCATTACTCACAGACATCTTCAGTCCCTTTGCATTATGAATATGTGAAATAATTCACTTTTAAAAATAGTGCCTGTATAAAAAAAAGACCTGCTGTTTTCTGACTACTATTAGCTTATACTTGTGATTTACAATCCCTATAATTACAGTGTAACTGTATTACCAGAATTGCACTATAATTGTTTTCTGTAGTTATGGTTGCAATTAAACACTGTAATCCAACTACACTGTACATTTATTCATCCCAATCGAATATTGTTTCACTGCTGTGTCCAGTTTCCAAATAGCTCACTTCAGCTTGGATCACATGATTTCTTCTCTGTGCAACACAAGCCCTGCAATTCAGGAATGTTTCTTTTAATGAAGTGCACATTATGATGGAAGTGGTTTTAATTGGATGTATTCCAGCTGGGAGCCAAGTAAAAGTCTCTATATCAGAGTATAATTATAGCTCAGAACTATAAGCTGGCATGTCAGCAATAAAAAGGTACAGTATAGGAATATGTTATGTGCAGAAAATGGTGCCCATTTTCTCAAAGGTTGTGTAGTTTTTTTTATAATGCTCTTTTTTAGAATGATCTAAACTGCACTGCCAAAATGGAGAAAATTCTCTTTCATTATAATAGCAAAGTTACTAACAGTATAACAACTGAAAGGGGAGATGGTGTTTGCCCTATGTGGTATCTGGGTCTTTGCACATACCTTAATTTAAAATGGTCTACATGCTTAGTCACACTTCTTTGCCCTGATATTACACCAAGTTTCTTTATTTCCTATCGTCAGTGAAGCCTTTGAACTTATTCTTTGCATAAATGATTTCAAATAAACAACACACAATCTTACTAGTCCTTCCACGACTGGCTTGTCAGCCTATCTCACATCTGGTGTGCATTAAAGTAGCCAGTGGAGGTTCCCATTGTTTGCTCTGGTCGGCTCTTCAAGGGCAGCTGTAGGCCAGCCCTCAGGCTCCTTGGAAGCCCCCCTGGGCCCTTTCATGCAGAACACTTATTGCGGGAGAGACAGAAAAAAAAACATTGGAACTGTGCCCCCTTTGTGTTTGCTGGAGGATGTGTGTTATTATTGAAAAGGCATTGCAAAGTGAACGGTTTCTTCTCATGACCCTAAAATATGCCCAGGGAAAAAAAAAAAACAACATCAACTGTCATCTCTAAGAATTTATGCCTCCCCAAACCAGGTGTAGCCATAAATGAATGCCCTGTGCCGGTAACATTTCGTGTTGCTGTTAGATTAGACACATGGTTACAGACCAATGGAGAAATTGCATGAAATAAAATGTGTGGTTGCATTTAAGTGACTGGAATTTGAGAAATATCCTTGTGGTATTTGAGAAGATCCTGTTTTCAACAATGGTCTGCCATAAACTGTGCAGAGTTTCATAGACCTGCAAATCTACTGTCCCAATCAGAATCTGCTGTACCAGTACTCTTAGGACTGACAGCCAGAAGAGGATAGGGTGATCACATGGCTCTAAGTTGAACCGCAGAAGTTTGGTAGAGTTCAGGTTTTTAATCAAATGATAATGCATTCTGGTTCCTGTAGTCCTGTTTCAAAGAAAAGAGAGCAGCAAAAGCTACCGAACGCAATGGGATGTGTGGTTAAAAAACCCCAAAACAAAACAAAACCTGAAATGCTCCAGACTGTACCAGTGAACCCAGAGCCATATAGTCAGCCTAAAGCACCACCTCCAGGACTGGGGTTCCTGACAGAAGCTGTCAGTGTTTGCCTCTCAGTTCCACATATCTAGCTGTGGGAAAGAAGAAAGTCAGCACAGTACACCAATAAAAATACATTTGTCAATGTCATAGAACTTCCACTACCAAGCAGTGCTCGAGTCCTGGTGGAACGCACCAGAACGGCGTTCCTGCACATTTTTGGTAGCCTTTTTGTGGCACTTTCTGTAACCTTTTTGAAAATAAATAGAAATATTTTCGAGTAAACTATATTCGAATTTGACCAAACAAATATGAAAATGTATCAAGGAATATACATTTGCCTTGTTCTGGACGTTGTGACAGCAAACTCACGCTGCCTGAGTGTAGTCAGGACTCACGTCAACCATCGAGTCACAGAGCGTCAACCTCTGCGTGCTCATTGGAAAAGATTTTTTCTCTTGATTTGTTGTAGTCAGTGGTGTAGTTGAGGGTATACGCAGGTAAACAGCGTCAGTGTTGTGTTGCTGCATGCGAGATTGACAGCTGAGAGCTCTCAGTCACAACTGTGGCACGAGCAGGGAAGCGTGGCCGCTGGACTGTGTGTTCTGTGTGAGTGTGTGTGTGTGTGTGTGTGTGTGTGTGTGTGTGTATGAGTGAGTGTTCTGTGATTGGCTGTTTATGTTCTGTTAATGTTCTGTTGTTAGGCACACTGGACCTGCAGGGCGGTGCTAGTAGCCTTCATCCTAGCCCATGAAAGGACGCTCACAGAACTGTAACGTACCCACGGATATCAGGACTGCTCAGTACCCCCTACCATATGTGAATACCAGATCAAGAAAACGTCCACTATGAGATGGCGCTAATCAGATATATTTATGTAACAGATATTAATGGTTATGGAAACTGGTTAAGCAATTTAGAGGTACGAATGTTTATCTTTTGCATTTTCTTTTAAATTCAGTAAAAATGTTTTACATTGTATGAGAGATAAGACAGTTAAAATAGTAAATGTGAATTTATTGATAAGAAACATAAGTTGCAAACTACAGGCGGAACCCTATCATTTAATTTGGAATTTAAACTTGTACAGACAAACTGTTAAGAAAGACATGATACTGTATTATTGCTGATTTAATTTCAAACGTCATAAACTGTTCGTTGTTGTTTTGGGGGAAATATCCACACAAATGTAAGCGTAAAACTGTAGTTTCTATGGACCAACAGCACTCTGGAATACAGCCTGCTGTTTTGTGAATAGTATTGAAACTTGTTTTCAGTACTGTATTCAGTTTATAGTTTTACCTTTTTTTAACGTATTAAAAAAATGTGAAAGCAATGAACTGATATGTACTGTATGTGCATACAAATAATAAACACACAGTGCCTATCTTGTTTGAATCAGTTTTACATTTAATGTTCTTGTATATAATGCTTCAGTATCACTGTCAGATGTGCTTTCCAGAGTGACGTTATATACAGTGCAACACTCAGGTTTGGGGCTATTCATAAAATACAATTTTTTAAATAAACTTTTAGAGTACAATATATCTACATGTATTGCTATTTTTTGTAAACATCTGAACGCTCATTAACACAAACCATGTTCCCCAGCTGTTTGGCTGAACGGGCTTCTACTGTATGTTATTCTTACTTTTAAACTGTTGTTGAAATTATATAGTGCATTCCGGGACTCGTATAAAAGAGAGGAGTAAGGGAGAGCCAAATGAGATCTGCAGAATGGCTCTGCCTTTCTGCTTTCAGTCTCTCACGAGAAAGAGCTCTGACATTCAGAAGGCCTGGCGCTTCAATCAAGGAGAGCATTGCTAAGGAAGCAGTGTGACAGATACTGCTCTGAAATTTATATAACATCTCCTGAACCAAAACCCCCCACTCCACTGGCCCTCTGTATAATGAAATATGAGTCTGCGTGAACAGCAAATAGATTCTACAGATGTACAGGGGTCTAATCAACGGGGTTCCCAGGAGTGTGCTAGTGATCCCACAGAAAAAGTGCAGTCATAGGCTGGGGGAAAAAAAAAGAATGTCTACAGAAACAGTAAAGAGCAATACAGAAGAGGGTAGATGCATTTTTATAGCAGTGGATGCAGATTTAGATTTATTCAGACACTATCCACCGAGCAAACACAGTCAACATCTTGAAGTACAACTGTCTTGTAACTCGCACATTTAGTCAGCCAAAGCACTGCATTTTATTCCTGGCCTGAGACCAGCCTGGAAGACAGATTTAGTACTGGCACACTTCCTGAGCCAGCACAGCAGCGACAATGAACACAGTACCTTGTTTGTTTTTTCTGCATCCAACCAGAGGATGAGGTAAAAAAAAAAAGAATTATTAAGTGCAAAGATGTTTGTATTTTGTTCTGGTCATTGGTTGCACAACAAATATAAAAAACCTACTATATATATATATATATATATATATATATATATATATATATATATATATATATATATATATATATATATAGTGTATGAAATCACTAAAGATTGCCATCTATTTAAAGAACTACATTCTCAGTGTGAGGTTTCAACACACACCACAGTAGCACTTCAGCACTTCACCGCGTCATTGTGCCTTTAGGACCCATCTTCAGAGTGTGAGGGCTGTACGGTCATCTCGTCTTTGCCATTCTGTGTTCTGTGCTATTCTGCAGGGAAATTAAAAGCTGTATTTAAAAAAACGAGGACTTTAAACATGGATGCTGATTGGTGCCAACAGTAGGTATGGTTTATAAACCACCATATAAAAAGCAACTGAAGTCTATGATAAGTGGTAAGTAGCTTTAGTTATTTGATTTTTCTGTACATTTCTCTTGCTTCTTCGTGATGTTTGCAATAATTCTAAGTGGTTCAGTTGCTTCAATATCCAGTTATAATCTGTCTCTATGTCTACTAGGCTTGACTGAGAGACTGCTTGAAGAATTGTAACTGCCTGGGACAATGACCTATCAACTTGAAACGTTACATTGACACGTGTGGAAAGGGGAAGTCTGTTCAGTGTCTGACGATTAGGATTCTTCAAGCAAGATCACAGTCAGACAAAGACTGATATTGAGACAAATACAATAAATCAACACTGAAGCAAAAGTTCTGTACCACACAGAGTGACATCATAGAAATTAACATTTTTAAATCTTTTAAAATCTATAAAGACACGTGACCCAGTGGTTTTTATATGCCTGGTCGCAGATGTAGTCTCTAATGCAGATTTGCCTCATGTGTCTAATTTACAGTTGCAAATGTGGTCACACTTGTACAGTATGACTAAATTGCAAATGTAATGAAATATTCTGCTGTTAAACTACAGATAATTCTTGAACATTTTGTGTAGCTCTTTTATATAATAATATCAAAATAGATGCTCAGCAGTATATTCCATACACTCCCAGGAGGTGAAGTTATACAGTATGTTCACATTTTAAACAATGCACTTTGAAACAATGCACTTTCCTACAACCCCAGCACAGTTTTAATCCCATGTTGAACGGCATTTTGTATTTTTCAGAGCTTTGGACAGTTTTTACCTCTGGCAGATCGCAATATATTTTGTGAATTGGCCTATCTTTCATAAATGAAATTTATAATTAAAGTTTGGGAGGAGGGTCAGACACCAATCTCCGCATCACCAAATTGAATAATTCAATTTACACATTAGCTAATTTAAATTGTTGGCACTATAAATACCCTCTTCACTTATCTCTCAGTTGCATTTTGATTTCATCGTAACCCACCACCTCCCCATCTCCACCTTTCTTAATAACAGTTTTTATGTTTTATCAATGGGGGTCTCAGCCTCGTCCAGTCAGCCAGGCAGCGAGCCCTCAAACCAAGTTAGGTTTGATGCCAAATGAATGTGTGTATATACAGCATACTTTTCTGTTAAATCGCATACTCCGCATTCTCTACAATAAATATTTGTACTAAAACATTTTGTGATTGGTGTTTGTCCCGAACTACTGAAATGTTTTTGAAGTAATGACCAAATGCTACTCAGATTTATTGCATAGCTGACACAATGGCACAGATTTCACATCAATGTGTTTGTGCACATGATGTCAGCTGATCTGTGTAATAAATGACATGTGAAAGGACAGGCAAGCCAGAACTGGGAATTGGAGCAGTAACCCAGGGTTTGGCCTGTCTCCCAAAAACAGGAAATGTAAGGAACTGAATTCAAAAGTCCAAGGTATGAGTGCCAGGATCACACATTTTTCTGCATAGATTTGAATCTTTTGTTTATCTCCATCTCCAGACCGATACATTGTATATCTTCCATTTACAGTAGGCGTGCAGAAATGCACCTTTTAAAGTCTGCAGTCATTTCATACATTGTCTGAAGTTTGGACTTAGGGTGACTCATCATGTGCTGATAGTTTTCTGACTCAATTTAAATAAGAGAGTAATATGAGAAACAATGAAACTGCATTATACTGTATGAAGATTGCTGAATACAATCAGCACTCGCATATCCAACCCTATACAATTTTGACTTCAGGACAGTTAAGAGTATTGCTTTTGTTGGTACAGTACTATATTTTCAACAGAAGTATTTTAATTCAGAATGATATGATTCTGAAAATATCACTTGCCAAAAGAGACGACACGTGGACTGTAATACAGGACATACTTTTAAATCCGGTATTGTAACAGTATGGAAAATTCCCCGACCCAACAGCAAAATGAAATCAAAATGTTACCCTGTGGCAGAGTGTCCCGCCCCTATATATATATTTATTATTATTTGTATTTTTGTTTGCGGCGCAGATCAAAGCGCCGCGTATTTATTGTTGTTTTTATAATTTAAAAACCTTGTGCGGATGCGTGGCTGATCAGCTACTGATTAGCCACGCATCCTCATGAAGTTTTTAAATTATAAAAACAACAATACGCGGCGCTTTGATCCGTCACATACCCATGCATAGAACTGAGTACAACGTAAAAGGTAATGCAATTTAGCAAAAGATAAAAAATAAAAAAAACTGTTTCCAGAATTAACACAGTATCCAAAGTCAGTATTCAAAATTGCAGAATACAGTGTTCGATAAGGCCCTAATGTCATGTAAACTTTAAAGTGGGGATCAGGGGTGGGAGCTAGAGCTCCTCTCCTCCTATTTTCTCCTGCCTATCAAAGTTATCTGCCTATTTAAGCCATGTCACAATCTATGTTCTTTCTCTTGCATTTGCTTTATTGCATACGTTGCAGGAAACCTCCCTGCCGGATATCTCATTCATTCCTCAATCTCATTCATTCCTCAATCTCATTAATTTCTCTGATGGACCATCTACTTCGAATGCAGACCTCTACCCAGCTACCAGACCTGCTGCCCCGCCACTACAGAGATCAAAACGCCCCCGCCAGCAGGCTCAGCCTCCGGAGCAGCTATTTTATAAGGATCAGCCACTCACCAAACTTTTACAGTCGTAAACAAAAATACATTTCAAGAATCACAGTACAAGTATTAATACAATTAAGAGCAAGATAAAATACAATGACTTCGGTTCTAGCAAGTACAAGTATATGACAAAATACAATTCAATAACGGAGCAGATAACTATGGGTCGCTGATAACTATGGGTCGCTGGTCATCAGCAGCAGTCCACTCCTACATTCGTTCTCTTCCTGCAGACATCTCAGCAGGTCACCAATCAATTGCTAGTATGCCCGGAGTGGGGGCACCTTTTCCTCCTAACAGAGGGGGTTTTTCCTGTTCACTGAGCGCAGGGTTTCACATAGCCCATTTTACTAACCATCTCTCTCTTTGTCCTCGTTTGTCCCTCTTTCCTGTTTTATATTGCACATTGGCATGCTGTCTTTTGTTTGTCTTCACAGGTGCGGTTCTTGCGGGGAGCCGGTGGTCCATCATTTTGGGGGGTTAGTGAGTCTCACTTCCCCGGCCTCAAGTCAGTCGCAGCTACTCATGCCTTCGTTCAAAGGGGGGTCCTCACCACAGCGAGTCAGAGGGGACCACCGGCCACACTGTTCTTTCGCAGCTCATGCGCTATTTTCTTGTCTTACCCAGAAACTCTATTGTTTCTTTCTTACTGTACCAGTAAGAGTTGTAGTAATCTACAGTCCTTAAATACTAAAGTTCAAATACTAACAAACTCTATCTTTCAGATACCCCTGCAGGCGCACTCCAGTGCCTGGCCTTGGAGGACTTACCTCACCTCTTTGAGGGCGGCTCCTGGAGACAGGGATTCTCTTTCCTTCCTTCTTTCCAGGTTATGGATCTTTCCGTCCTCTGGGGGCATGGCCCGGTCCACGAGGCAGCGCCTCCAGGATTCTCCACAGAGTTTTCAGAGGGTTCTGGG
The DNA here is from genome assembly GCF_902713425.1 of Acipenser ruthenus. Taxonomy (NCBI): domain Eukaryota; kingdom Metazoa; phylum Chordata; class Actinopteri; order Acipenseriformes; family Acipenseridae; genus Acipenser; species Acipenser ruthenus. The sequence continues at coordinate 3,820,425 of NC_081195.1, forward strand.
GGCCCATGGGGCCGACCTCTGCAGTACGAGGTTTTTGCGGTATAAAGTCTGGACCCCATCCTTTGCCATGGCCCACAGGCCACTAACAGCTCAAACCTTCCCTGGCCAACAGGCCACTAACAGTTCAAAACAAGCACTGCAAGCCATCATCATTCCCTTGAGGCTAAGCCTCTAACACTTTAACACCTCTCCCTCCCCCGCCCCCCCCTCCTGCTCCAACCCCTACACCCACTACATCCCCTACTAACTCGCCCTCCTTCTCCACCTTCTTGCCCCTCTCAGACTCTGACCTCTCCTCCCTGCTCCAGGGTCACAAACCCACCACGTGTGCCTTGGACCCCCTCCCCACTCACCTCTTTCAAGCTGCTGCTCCTGCTCTACTCCCCTTCATCTCCTCCCTCCTCAACACCTCTCTACTTTCTGGTATCTTTCCCTCTGCCTTCAAAAAAGCCTCTATCACTCCCCTCCTCAAAAAACCTACCCTCGACCCCACCTCCCTTCAGAGCTACCGTCCTGTCTCTCTCCTACCCTTCCTCTCCAAAACCCTCGAGCAGACTGTACACCACCAGCTCTCTGCTTTCCTGTCCAACCACTCTCTGCTTGACCCTCTCCAATCTGGCTTCCGCTCTGCCCACTCCACTGAAACCGCCCTTCTGTCTGTCACCAACTCACTTAAGTGTGCCCGAGCTGCCTCTCTCTCCTCTGTCCTAATTCTCCTCGACCTCTCTGCTGCCTTTGACACTGTTGATCACTCTATTCTACTATCATCTCTTGCTGACCTGGGGATCTCTGGCACTGCTCTGGCCTGATTCTCCTCCTACCTCTCCAACCGCACTTACCAGGTAACCTGGCGTGGAGCAACCTCCACACCTCACCCTCTCTTAACTGGAGTCCCCCAAGGGTCAGTCTTGGGTCCTCTCCTGTTCTCTCTCTACACCCGCTCCCTGGGCCCCCTCATCGCATCCTATGGTTTATCATACCATTTCTATGCTGATGATGCTCAGATTTTCCTCTCCTTCCCCACCTCTGACTCCACCATCTCCTCCAGTATCTCTACCTGTCTGTCTGCTATTTCCTCCTGGATGCACTCGCATCACCTCAAACTCAACCTCTCTAAATCTGACCTCCTTTTCTTTCCCTCCTCCTCCCCCTCCTCTGATCTCTCTATCTCTGTTCCTCTGGAATCTACCACACTCTCTCCCTCTTCCTCAGCTAAGAACCTCGGAGTCACCCTGGACCCCTGCCTCTCTTATTCCCAGCACATCTCCACTCTGGCACACACTTGCCGATTCTTCCTGAGCAACATCTGAAGAATCCGACCCTTCCTCACCAACTATGCTACCCAGCTCCTGGTCCAGGCCCTGGTACTCTCCCGCCTAGACTACTGCAACTCCCTCCTGGCTGGCCTCCCTGCGTCCGCCACCCATCCGCTCCAGCTCATCCAGAACTCTGCTGCCCGCCTGGTGTTCTCTCTGCCTCGCTTCGCCCACGCTACTCCACTACTCCGCTCGCTCCACTGGCTCCCGATCACCGCTCGCATCCAGTTCAAGACTCTTGTACTAGCCTACAGATGCTTTGACCAGACTGCACCCAGCTACCTCCAGACCCTCATCTCTCCCTACACCCCCACTCGACCTCTCCGCTCCGCCTGCACTAGAAGACTAGCTCTACCTCCGCTACGCTCCCCTGCCTCCAGAGCCCGCTTCTTCTCCACCCTTGCTCCGCAGTGGTGGAATGACCTTCCTACAGATGTCAGGACTGCCCAGTCCCTGACCACATTCCGGCGCCTCCTTAAGACTCACCTCTTCAAACAGCACCTGTAGAACTCCTCTGTTTGTATCCTGGGACACTATCACCCTTCATGTAAATGTGCTTTATTTTGCTCTTATCTGCCCCCTATTTTACTGCATTTAATCATGTACTTCAGAATACTGTATCCTATATAACCTGTAGTACTTTATATTTAATCATATCCTGATGTAACTATCACTATTATCTGCTGTATTATTGAATTGTGGTTTGTCACACTTGTACTTTGCTTGAACAAAAGTTACTGTATTTCTTGCTCTTATTGTATTACTTGTATTGTAACACTTGAAATGTATTTGCTTACGATTGTAAGTCGCCCTGGATTAGGGCGTCTGCTAAGAAATAACTAATAATAATAATAATAATAATAATAATAATAATAATAATAAATACTAACCTATATTCTTCACGAAGCCCTAGCTCCCGCCCGTGAAACAGTACCTAAAACTGTTTAATGATTAACTGTTACATTACCACTTGTCTTGTTTTGTTTTGGCTGCATTTTCGTCAGGTGAACCTGACACAAGGGCAGTAAAACGCAACTGATGTGTATCTGGGTAACGGATATCCGAGTGCTGACTGTAGTGGAGAGGGGCTCCCTTTTTGATGTTGCTGTCTTCCAAATTAATTTCATCTTTGATTAAAATTTATTTTTACCCAGTAACCTCAGTCCAGTAAACATTTGTTCTTTCATTTGGCACTGACATATAATTTGTCTCATTTATTACACATGAAATGATTGCGTTCCATCATTTCAGATTATTAAGAACAGACAATGCTTTTATTTTAAGGGAGGATCCCAGCTGGACTTTTGGGAATATGCTTACTAGAGGCAGAAATCTGAATTTGATTTAAAAAATACAGTACTCTACCATTTTTTTTTACAGCAATTCATTCAGTTTGTTTATTCCAAAGCTACATATATACAGTATGAAAGCAAACTCAGGGTTCATTTGAAGGCAAGGCAGTTACACAAACCATGAAACGCTACACTGATTATGAAGTGTTATTTAAACCAAAGCGTTGATTAAGGGCTATTTATTTTCAATTGTGCGTTGTGGTCTACATCTGTTATTATAGCCTTTGTGGAGCTCTTATCCCTGATTCCAATCCAATGCAATTGGCCCATTGCAGAAAGGCCTCCCTGGGATTCTGTAATGTGCTGTGCTGCACTCTAGTGGAAATTTCAGGGATTTCATCTTTCAAATCCACGCCATTCTAAATTTAATTGTCCATTACAGCAAGGTTGGTGCAAGTTCACAAAAGGTTGTAAAGTGTATCAGATATAATTTACAATATGTTCTGTCTTTGTACAGTCTATAAATGGTACTGTATATATACAGCAAGTCAGTAGAAAATCCTACAGAGCATGATGCTCCGCTCCTGTAGCACAGATGTTTAATAAAGTAACTTCAGTCAGTGTATACAGGTGTAGCATGCATCACATCTTCAGCGGAAGCACTGGAATAGGCAGGTGTCTAAATGTATTGTCTCGAAAAGGAGACACCTCTTGGGTGATGAGCAGCCTGCAGCTGCTCTAGCCCTGTCTCACAGCAGCACTCTACAAGGCAATGGGGTCTGTCTCAGTGTCTTTATCTATTTACCTGTATACCCAGTGGGGGGTACCAGCATGACCTTGTTTACAAGACTCAGAACATGAGTTCCAACCATAACATGGACAAACAAACAGGCACAGATATAAACAAGCATGTACATTACAGCCTGTAACAAAGCAACAACACTATCTATATAAAAAGTGCTCAGGGTTGCATGTGCTAATCTTCACCAGCTTCAGACAGCCAATATTGACAGTGGGCTCCCAACATCATCTAAAACTTAAACACAGAAAGTAAAATAATCAAAGTCTTGAATGTTTTGGAAGTAAATTTATGGTAGTGGGAGTTGAAAGAAAAAAAACCCAAAAAACATTATACTAAGTTCTCAGGCTCTAACTAGTATCTGGCTTCTGTGGTGTTGAAAGAGTCAATATTGGAAAAGTAGTCTTTTTTAAGACTAGCACCTTGCAGAGCCTTATAATGCTTGGGGCCAGTCACAAGATCTTGAATTTGAAGGCCAGCTTTGACTCCTGTGTGCCTCTCTCTTTTAGATAAGAGGAAGCATCTATTTTTGTAGCATTTCTTTTTGTAGCATCTCATGTTAGCCCTGCAAGATGAAGACTTGACTGTAGGTGGTCCTGAGCAACCAACACATGTGGGGGTTTAGGTTCTAGTAACCTGGGTGCATTCAGTGTTCTTACAGACCAGAGTGAGTGCAGTCAGAGGGGCTGCGATGAATGACATGATGTTTCTGAAATCAAGTACAATCCAACAAGCCTTACTTTTTCTTAATGAGGATTTAAAAAAACACGAAACAAAATAAGAAACAAAGAAACAAACAATAAATACCCGAAATAAATCAGCATCAGCATCAGAAAAAATAAAAAATAAATAGATAATCAAAGCTAAAGCTTTGTGTTTCCAATCTTGTTCAGTCCTGTCCCATTTCACTGGAGGCTGCCCATTATCAGGCATCATTAAAGAGCAATTAGCTGGAAATTAAGATGAGCACACATATTGATTAGATCATTTACAACGCGCACCCTGGGCTGTCAATAAAAATTACTGCTGCAGACCCCATTATCTCCAAGGTTAAAGTGTGTGGTTAGGGAGCCTCATTAAAACCCTAATGATTTATTGATCCCTGCCCATAGTAAAGGACAGAGATTTGACTTTAGTACTCTCAACTGTCACAGATGGTTGATGACTCTATCATTTAACCAGGAGACAGGGGAATAAAAAAAATCAACTAATTAATTCCTGTTAATTTGCTGATAATTCTCTTAAAAAAGCGGTACACCTCATAACCAAATCATTTTTTGCAGCTCCAGCTACAGTATAAAAACTTGTGAAGAAAAGTGGTTGTTAAAAAAAACAAAAAAACAAACAATGCTGCAGTTATTATACCAGTGCTTCATATTTTTTTATACTTTTTATTGACAGGTGGAACGATTTCCGTAATATAGTTTTCAAATTGCAAGAATGATTTGATACGAACAGTTTTAGCAAAATACTTTAGTGTCAGAATCCTGTAATTCATCTATTGTGAACGTGAGAGATTGTTTTCTTTAGTTCTTACAATGAGTTATAAATGACCCTTTTCGACACATTTGTCACAGTAGCTTCTCCTATTCTACCCTCACTGTTGCTGCAGAATTCCTCTATCAACAAGATACCACATCTCAGAGGATCCCTTTGACTCTGAATACTGGCTGTATACAGCTGTGAGGGACAGCTGGCAGAACAAAATCAACAAACGTTTAGTAATCAGATTTAACCTGATATCAAACATACACCAAACAGTGGTAACCTGTAGCTGTTATCAGAAAAGCGTTTTCATACTCTAGTCCTACAATGAATATTGCTGCACAATTGACACTGACTTGGTTAATGTAATCCCCAATGCGTGGGCCAGAGCCAGGGCTTATAGCATGTTGTTGATTGCAGGATCAGAACAGGAGTTCTGCTGCTCCCTCCCTTGTGCCCCAGAGCCCTGGCCTTTGTGTAATGTTATCTCCCTGACAGCAGCGGCCAGGTCTCTAACTCTTCCTTCTCTGGGGCTCGCTTGTTCCCCTGTTAATTCCTCCACGCAGCTGAGAGCTCATAGATTCAAAGCAAGTGCTAAAGTGGAGCTGATTCTAGAAACCTCTTAGCCTGTCACTACCATGGCTCTGTTCACAATGAATGACAGCTTTGGAGCCCATCCCTGTGGAATGGTGACTGCCTACAACTGCCCTTTGTTACTTAAACTACCGTGTTAATGTTTTATATAACATTTTCTTTTGCAGTCTGTGTTCAGACTGGCTTTGTTTGGGGGAATACACAGAGCGACAGTGCCTACTGTAAGCCATTTTAAAATGACAAGTTGAGCTGATAAAAAACCGTAGGATGTATTTTTCTAATTCTAGGTCATTGGAAGTTGCAGCTCACAGCTAACTGGTACACTTTTTGACATATTCAAATGTGTGCATAGCAATTTGAACATTTGCATAATCCATTAAATATAGTTGGCTTTTTTCTTTATTGTATTTCTATGACTTTGAAAGTCAGGGATGTCTCATTTGCATGGGTATGAAATACACTGTATAATGTAGCCCGACATAGTTACTAACAATGCTTCCCATCATAACATGTGCAGGCTTAAGAGGGCCTTTGCATTTAGCTACACATCCTGCCAGTGAGAGTATATTAGTGAGCTCATCTTTGTTCTAGACGGGTGTTGCTCATAATTCCGCAAAGCCAGCTTCGATAAGTAAATGGAGAATGTGTTTACATAGAACATGGCTACTGTAGGAAGTTCACTCAGATAGGCTTAAGATAGCAGAGTAGATGAAGAGGGAGCTGGCGACAGGCAAAGACAGTGTGAATAACTAGGACATGATTAGGACATTTAGCCTCCAGTGCTGTATTGGTGTAAGGCAGGGAGATTTGGAAATTATGACAGACTGTGGGTTCTGGTAATTGAAATCTCTCACCACAATCCTTCCCTTCGATGAGCATATCTCTTCAACAAACTCATGCCAGCTTAGACTGCTATGGAAAAAAGGAAATCTGAAAGTGTTGTGTCTGTCCAGCACCACAACTTCCTGCCTTAACAACTTCCTTCTAACCAAAACAACCGTAACAAATTTGCACGAAGCTCCTGCAATATCTTCCTTTGAAATATTTGCTTTTTTGGGAGGGCTGTATTTACTGTGACTGTGAAGCAATATAACTTTGAAATATTTATCTTCAATTCAGTTTTTATGATGTGTGACGACAGACTAGAGAGGCCTGAGGCTTAATTTAACTACTGTGTCAGGGCTCTGTAAATAGTGAAATAGGCCACCTTCCTAAATCCATGATAAACCCCTCCCAGAATTATAGTCAATATAGTTCAACAGTTTCCACACATTACAGCTATAAGGGTCAAGCTAATTCAAATTAGCATTAGTGTGAATAAGATGGTTTAGGATGGAGGCTGTTAGGTATACTTGCTCTGCAGATAAAATGAGAAGTCAAATTCATCACAATTATTAAAGGCCAGAATGAAACAGGGAGGGGGGGGGGGGGTACATGCTAATGGGAATGTAAGATTACATCAGGAAGGGTGATTGGACAACCTTAATTCCCCAGACAGCATAGCGTCCTTATCTTTTAAGGGAGTCTGTGATGGATCTCTCCTCGCTCTCTGTAAATCACTGACATTTTGGTAGATGTTATGAGGTAGTTTTATTGACAAAGGCGTCTCATAAATCAGCCGCATTTCCGCTTGGGCTTGTTTGACAGCCTCTTCAGACAGACGGTGTCATTGGGTGCTGGCGGGGTGCCCGAGAGACGCCCGGGCTGCTTGTATCCACATGCAAGGTGGCGACTCTGCGTGGACAGCAGCCTCCCAGTCGTCGCCATTTGTTGATCCTACCAGGGCTGACATCGGTGTTGTTTCATTTCTTTTTTACTGCTGAGGCTGTAAGAAAAAGGGGGGCAGATTGATAAACGTGAGCTGACAAGGTTATGTATTTCTGTATCCCGTCCATTAGTAGCTGACAAATCGTTACACTGTCTAGAGTTTTGTAGCAGGTAAGGACACAGATCTCACAGATCAGACGTGAAAGACAAGACACCTGGTTTGTGACGGATGACACATTCTTCTCTCCTCACATCTTCTCTTTATATTTTTAGTATTTGAGGAATGTGAGAGGAAATATTTCCCCGCTTTTTACCCTTTACAGGGTAAAGTTTTATATTCCCAGAATCAAAACCTTTTATTCGTATGCTATTAAGTCTGCAATAGTGTGTGTGAGACTGAACATGCTATTATTATTATTATTCTTCATAATTCACCCTCAGTACTATATGTGTAGTTTAAAACAAAAAAAACTTGGACATTGTAAAATGATTTGTGAGTTTCTGTTCTTGTTCCAGCCTTTTTTTTTTGGCTCTGTTGAAAGCTGCTGTGAAGTGTACTTCTCCTTTGTTTATGTTGCATTAGTTTTCAAATAGGCTATTTTAAAGCCTGTTATCCATCAATGGACAAATACATCAATCTCAGCCAAAGAAACTTACTGCTGTTTTATTTGTTACACAGTAACAGTTTATGTTATTTATTTATTGGTACCAATCTCTAATTATCTTACCATCTCCTACCTCCCTCACTCTCTTTCACACTCTCTTCATCGACTTGGAGGATTTTCTCCCACTAATCTTGTTTGACATTTTCCTAATTGCTAACTGGATGTAAGGACAGCAAGGCGTTTGCCCCTTAGGAAAAAAACAACCAGCATACATTTAATGACTGCTCAATTTATAAGCGCTCCTGCCCCCTAGGGGACACACTGCTGTTACAGAGAATACATGGACCATTAACACAGTGCTGCGGCTACTGCAGTAATTGGGAAAGTAGCTGAGGACTCATTTGAAGGAAAAGTATAGGCAGTGTGATCTCTGGTATAATAACACTGTTTATTGTATGCAGACTAAACACCTTAACATGCAGAGATTTTCCATGCTAAATCAGTTGTCTATAAAGACCACTTTAAGATTAAGCAGTTGCTATACTCAGGTTTGATTGTTTAAAAAAAGTTAAACAAGACGCACAAACTGTTTAAGCCATTGGTATAGTTTTCAGGGATGTTGTGCATAACACTATCTCTACTGTCTACAAAGTCTGTGTTCTTATTTAAGTATTGTAACTTCCCAATGCTATAGCTGTACACTGCAAGATAAGAGGGTATATTACATTGATTACCTCTGTAAAGCAGCATCACATGCAAACCATCAAAGGTAGATGTAATAACTATATTATTATGGTAGAACTATATGCCTATGAGTGTTAAAGAAGGTTAATTATTATTATTTATTTCTTAGCAGACGCCCTTATCCAGGGCGACTTACAATTGTTACAAGATATCACATTATACATATTATACAGATATCACATTATTTTTACATACAATTACCCATTTATACAGTTGGGTGTTTACTGGAGCAATCTAGGTAAAGTACCTTGCTCAAGGGTACAGCAGCAGTGTCCCCACCGGGATTTGAACCCACGACCCTCCGCTCAAGAGTCCAGAGCCCTAACCACTACTCCACACTACTAAGATGTGAGCCTTACGATAGATCCCATTGAATTTTAGACATAAATAAATGTTCTCAGATAAAACGCCTAAGAGATTGTAACTTACTTCAATAAAGTTATATAAAGATGAATTGCTTGTTCAAGTTTTTATGTGCGTGTGACCCATTTAAAAATAAAAATTCAGACATACCTTCCAAATGCGCACACCTTCCCCATGCCAAGCAAAATTACTGTAAATGTTTTTCTTAAAATAAACTTCAATACAAAATTAAAAGCAAATGCAGCCGCAATAATCCACTCAGTGCAAGAGGCCGATTAAAAGATTGAGATAAATGCTCTTCCAGTCTTACCTAGCTCATCTCTGATCACTCACCTGAACAGGGAATTTGAAGAAATGCACCTTTCCCAACCCTCAGGCTTAGATTGTCACATGCAGAGCACTGATTGAAAACAGATCACCAGAAAAGTGAAACACTAATAAGATACTGTCATTCAGTGTCTAGCTGCGGAATGTTGGCCTGGGGCAGACACATGTATTAAACATAGTCTGGAGTTTGAAACAGTGCTGTGCACCTGTGTCATCAGGGGCAGGGAGTTTACCCATGCAGTGCCTTGCATTAACTCACCATAGAGCAACCATATGATGCAGAACATTGGCTTTGGAATTTCATGGTATAGGTCTTTAAAGCCAGTCCTGTTTAATTAAGTAATAAAAAGTCAGTTAATTACCCACTTGGGTACTAATTTACCACACACTACGTGTCATTTTGGGCACCTGGTCCATGGTTTTTTTTTATTTATTTATTTTTTAATCCTTTGAGGGAATGTTTTAAAAAGACATCTGTAAGGTTAAAATGAGCCTCTGATAAACACAGGTGTTTGAGGGAGGATTAGTAACACTAGATAACAAATCAGGCCAGAGCTTATTTTTAGAATGTACCTGGTCTCAGTCTGAGATACACCAGATGCAGAAATAACAACTTTCTATTGTCTTACCTCAGATAACCCAGAGTCTAAATCAAATCCATACACATTCCTCAGAGAAAAGTTCAATTTTAAAAACCATTTAGTTTGTCATATCACATACAGTTGAAACATATTTCAACTTGGTTCTTTTATCTATATACAATAGCATATCTTTACAGTGCTGACTCTTGGACCACTGCTGTTGGTCTTATATACAGTTTATGCAGATAAAGACAGCTGAGATATAGCATCTTACTCTGTAGCAGTAGGCAATGTTGCAATACACAGTGTACAGAGCAGTAAAACAAACAATATTCAAGAGACATAAATATACAGATGAAAATGAACAAACTCCGAAGCAGGTGCGAGCAATGTTGCCAGGTTTTTCCCAGACCAAAGTTTTTTTTCGGTAACACTTCACATTATGTGTCTCACATTACACTTTCATTGCACATGTGTCTCATAGTATCCCAATATCAACTGAACTACAGAAAAGTATGAATACAGTGTAATTACAAAAAAAAACAGCTGCTAATTAATTATACATGTCGTTGCAGAGTAAATACACTACCGTTTTTTGTAATTGCAGTATATTTACAATGTAATTAAGAAATACGAAGTGTAGCTCTTTTGGCTGACTTGTTTAGGTGAGTGGGAAGCTATTCTAGGCAACATCATCTAAATTCAATCTATTGCCTGCTGCGAGTAGAATTTGCCTTGGAAAGTGCCTTGATTCCTAAAGGGTACATCTCATGCAGTCTTTATTTACTCTTAATAAGGTTTTCATAAATCTGCCTTTGATATCCCTGTTTAAGAATAGAAAAGAGTCCACTGCCCAATCATGCAACCAATCCATTTACTGATGGCATGACCTACATTAACATGCTGGTTGTGTCAAAGTAAAAACATGAACTTTGTAAGTGTGTCACCCTCCCTCATGATCATTCTGCATGTTTTTGTGAAAAGCTCATCGCTAGACCCTTGAGGAGATTGACATCCCGACACAGAAACCTGTCTGCGGTTGGAGGCAAGGCTGGGATCGGGCCCCAACTTCCCCCGGATCTCCTCGCTAGAAACATCAACATTTACATTGAGGTGAAGTAGAGGGGTCTGGGTTCCTTTAAAACCACTTCCTTGGAGACTCTGTCACATCCTTGTGATCCTTGCTGTCAGGAAGATGCAGTCTCAGGGGTGAAGTATAAGGGAAGGTTATTCATCTGGGGGTAGGACGTGTGGACTTTTACTGTAGATCTTTGTCCAGGATCTCTGATGGGAATTCATGGAAACATGTATTCTAATATTTAATGTCGTTTTCTTCATCCATAACTATAAATAATCAATGGTAGAATATGTAATATGTACTATTTAGCTACATATTTGGTTTTTACTTGTTTTGTTATTGATTTCTTTAAATTAAACAGAAACTTGAGTCGACTGATATTTTCTCCACTTTTTAGTTTGTTTAAATAAGTCACAAATAAAAAATATCAAAAGACCTATTAATAATGAATAATTCTAAATATATAATGCACACTTGGAAAAATGGACCATGCACTGAACTCTCATGAGACAAGATTGATTGATTTCTTAATTTAATTTTATATAAAAAACATTATATAAAACAGTAGATTTGAATTGCTGAAGTAATTAAATATTGAAACACTTTCATGGCTAATCTTTTGGAAAAATAATCCAACACCTTCATTCGATGTGGTAAAAAATACCTTACATATTTAATATTTTAATGTAAAAAAAAAAAAAAACAGCCAGTTTAAACCAACAAGAAAATTAAAATGGCCTGGTTTTCTCCTTCTTCTTCTGAAAGCGCCCAGCTGGAGTATCGGGTACCTGCACTTCATCACTGTTGTTGTGTTTATTTAGCACACTAAAGCAGCCTTGCTTTTGTCTCGCCTCCTATTTTAACATTACAGATTTATAGCATTCTAATTCAGCAAAATTAAATTGAGACATAATGAAAAATATAATAAAAATATAATTCATTTTTCATAGCATTTCATTCCATAACATCTAAAAGAAACTATTAAAAACATGCCTTCCTTTCGCAGATGTCTCAACAGCTACCCTGCATAATTCATGAGAGATGCATAGGAAAAGACAAACTTTATTGTAGGCCGAATACATTATTCATAAGGATGGTTTATTTACATAAACAATGTAACTGTTTCCAGTGTTTGTATTGCTGCTAATGTTTTATAATCTCAAGCCCATATAAAATACTTTGCTATAATAATCTAAATGTTGTAGAATGGTCAATGCAGGACATGTTACATGTTTTTCAGATTAACTTCATACTATTCAGTTTCCCAGTAGTAAAATATCAATAAATCACCACTAAAAGTGACTGTTTAGAAGTTTAATTAAATATTTCTGAATACTGCTGTGCTTTAATTAGAGACAGCCTAATAAACCAACAATACATATTTCATTAGTAAAAAAAAGGCACTATGATTTATTTGAAATGTTTATTTTCTGAATAATGGCAGCAATTTCAATTTTAGAAAATAGTGTACACCTGGATGCCAACGACTGTACACACCATAAGTGATACTGATGAGTTTTGGCACATAGATAAACTGCTTCCCCCATATTGATGCCACGCTGTCTTTCTGTAACATTAAGCTAATGAAATACATCTGGAAATGAAGCTCCCCAATCACTTGAACTTTAATTAAAGTTTAGACCTTTTTAAATAGTATGTATTTACGTGGGTTTATTATGAAAAAAGTGTATTTAAACAAACTTTATATTTGTTGTTGTTGTTTTTTTTACAGAGCTGTATATATATATATATATATATATATATATATATATATATATATATATATAAACTTACATTTTACAGTTTACATATTTGATTTGCTCAGTTTTTCCTGTTTGTAAAGAAAAACAATCTTACCAAAAAATAACAAACAACTTGTAAAGTTAATTTAAGGGCTTTAAGGTGTCTGTTGCTAGTTATGTAATGTTACTAGTTAAGTAAAAATTACTTTTTTTAAATTGTAAATGTATTTTGATGTATGGACTTTGGAAAATATGACCTCTTTTACTCTTTAATATATTTCTCATTATTTTCTGATTTCATCAACTTCAAACCCTCAATCATAACGTTTTCAGTAACATTAGTGGCTGCAACATATACAAACTTTTGCATACTTGTAAGCCCCAAAGAACTCTTCTGTTGTTAATTTTATAAATGAGAATTAATTGCAATAGTACCAGAGACATTTATCTAGATCAGTGTTCCAAAATGGAACAGTATTTGAAAATGAGCACAAATTGGCTTGATAGAAGCAGAGGGATCTCCTTAATGATATTGACTGGAGATTGAGGGATGAGATCGTTATCTAGTAAATTACGTGTGCAGCAGAGCAAGGCTGGATCATTAATCGGGGCTGGTATTAGCGATACCAGGGCCTATTAAGACTTGTGTCAGGGTTCATGTTGGGATGTGGATACAGACAGGAACTTTGCAGCAGGTGGTGACACAAATGAGAGACTGCAAACAAATAATGAGCACTAATTAGTACTGTACTTGTTACTAGTATACAAACTGTGAATATTTGATGATAACATATACACTTGTCATAGGCATTTGCTAATAATAATAATAATAATAATAATAATAATAATAATAATAATAATAATAATAATAATATACAACGCAGTTAACTGTACAGTAAAATACATTTCAATGAGGGATATATATATATATATATATATATATATATATATATATATATATATATATATATATATATATATATATATATATATATACACTGAGTGTACAAAACATTAGGAACACCTTCCTAATAATGAGTTGCACCCCCTTTTGCCCTCAGAACAGCCTCAATTCGTCGGGGCATGGACTCTACAAGGTGTCGAAAGCGTTTCACAGGGATGCTGGCCCATGTTGACTCCAATGCTTCCCACAGTTGTGTCAAGTTGGCTGGTAGTGGATCTCTACTGCGAATAGCTCGTTCCATCTCATCCCACAGATGCTCAATTGGATTGAGATCTGGTGACTGGGCAGGCCACTGCAGTAAGCTGAATTCGCTGTCATGTCCGAGGAACCATTCATGGACAATCCTAGCCTTATGGCATGGTGCATTATCCTGCTGAAAAAATCCATTAGCAGATGGATACACTGCTGCCATGAAGGGATGCACCTGATTGGCAATGATGTTCAGATATCCTGTGGCATTCAAACATTGCTCCACTTTTATCAAGGGGCTCAATGTGTGCCATGAAAACACACCCCACACCATCATACCACCACCACCACCAGCCTGCAATGTTGACACGTGGCATGATAGATGCATGTACTCATGTGGTTTTCTCCATACCCTAGTCCTGCCATCAGCGTGAAACAGCAGGAACCGGGATTCATCAGACCAGGCAATGTTTTTACAATCCTCCAGTGTCCAGTGTTTTCATTCCTTAGCCCACTGTAACCGCAGTTTCTTGTGTTTTGCTGAAAGAAGTGGAACTCTGTTAGGTCGTCGGCTGCCATACCCCATTCGTGTCAAGGTACGATGAGTTGTGCATTCTTTTATGGGTCTTTCGGCACCAAAGTTGTACTGGACTGTCCGTTGACTAACTGTAGCTCGTCTGTTGCTCTGCACAATTCGTGTCAGCCTCCTTTGGCCTCTTTCATCAATGAGCCATTTTCAACCACTGGCCTGCCATTGGCTGGTTGTCCTTTGGGTGGTGGACCATCCTTGATACACGGGAAACTGTTGAGTGTGAAAAACCCAGCAGCGTTGCAGTTCTTGACGCACTCAAACCGGCGTGTCTGGCACCTACCATACTACCATACCCCGTTCAAAGGCACTTAAATCTTTTGTCTTGCCCATTTACCCTCTGAATGGCACACATACACAATACATGTCTCAATTGTGTCAAGGCTTAAAAATCCTTCTTTAACCTGTCTCCCCTTCATCTACACTGATTGAAGTGGATTTAACAAGTTACATCAAGAAGGGATCATAGCTTTCACCTCGATTCACCTCGTCAGTCTATTTCATGGAAAGAACAGGTGTTCCTAATGTTTTGTACACTCAGTGTGTATGTATATATATATATATATATATATATATATATATATATATATATATATATATATACTTAGCAAATAACAGAAACGTGTTGAAAGTGTTACATGAATAGAATCAAAGTTGCATTAATTATTGTATCTAGTATCATTTAACTATTTAACTGTCACACACTAAATTGTGAACATGACGACTGCCTTGGTTTTGTAACAATCTTCACAAACATGTGTTTTATTATTCAAATCTAGACTCCTAAAAAACTTTCCAGATTGCATTTGTCGTCAGTCTTTCACTCACTGTGCTCTTATTCCATGATCACGACGACACCTCTGTATGTACCTGCACGGGTCTTCATATAAGGTAATGGCTGCAGGTACCGGAATACAGTTCATGAGTCCAGTGAGAATATTGGAACAGAAGGGTATGGATAAGATGTTTCCCTGTCAGGGAGTGGGACAGTTTGAGTTCTCAGCAGTTCAGGGATTGCTATATTTGTGGCTTAATGGCAGCAGAACTTAATTTGTATACAATAAACATATCTTGAGGAAAGGCACAAAAATACAATAAGTTTGAAAATACAATTGAATCAGGGGGTTTAGCATGAAAGTCTAAAAGCTTTGGCTGACTGAAAATGAAATCATTGGAAAACTTGATTGCAAATGTGGGTAAAATAAAATAAAATAAATAAAATAAAACAAATCCTACCCATCCCCAAAACTTGAGCAAGTGAGACAAATGAAGACATTTATATTACAATTGCCTGGAGGAAGCAATATCTTAATCCTATTTAAATGCAATAAAGACCAGGTCATTAATAGCTATTGTTCTGCAGCCTGGTGTAATAATACTTTAAGTGTTTAATGAATTTTTATGTGGATGGGAAGGGGAGGGGGTGGGGGGGGGTGGGGTTGGTAAGGAGTGGGTGGGATGAGGGTAGTTATGCTGTAGCTGTTACCCACTACCTCTAAGAATTCATATTTCCAATTCCTCTTTTATTCTTTACATATTTATGTATCTATTTACTTATTTACAGTGGGCAGGTTCCACAAAAGAAACGTCACCTCCGCACTCAGTGTCAATCTCAGTCTTGTATGTGGAATTAATTTTTCATTAGAAAAATCTCCTGACAGACATTGCATTCCGAGATGAATGGGATCAAGGTGCTGTGAGGAATATTGCAGTGATCCGTCATTACTATGACATCATTAGTGCAATGCACTTTATTATGGCATCCCACCCGTTTACAGGACGAGTACACAATAACACGTTATGTTCAATCAATAAAAAGGATACTATAAATGTATGAAACATGACTGTCAAAGGCAGGGGCTTCAGAAGACTGCAGTCCTTGTGCAGGAATGAAAAACATTAGAAGAAAAGATTAGGGCTTTCCCAAGTTGTTAACCCAGCAGATCAGCCATTTTGCCATCCCTACACATGTTCATGAGCATCAGCTACTGTACTTATGAGCTACCGTACTTGTTGAATCAAAGCCCATTGCCAAGTACTCTAGATACATTCAGCCAGATTTCTTAAGCATAACAAAGTTAATTGCATCCTACATTTAAGGCAGCATATTAATTTGAATTTTCACCTACATTAGGAGACACCAAAGAACACCATGTCTTGTTAATGTGCCTATTGCTCTAATTATAGGATGAGACAATAAACTGGGGAGCCTGATTTGAGGGTTCTAAGGAAGCTATTAAAGAAGCAGGCCTAGTGCCTCCAATTTCTCTGCCTAAATCTCCTTCATCCCATTATTGGGACATGTATAGTATGGGGAGCATACACACAGTTGAAGTGCTTGCCAATAAGAGTGATATAATAACAGCGGCATTTCTTTAAACAGATGTGCTCTTCCATATCTCCTAATCCCTCAATACATCCAGATAGCTGGTTTAACCGATAGCATAGATATTATTTTCATTACTGCAACAAATTAAAAACCAATAGGGCAAGCCAGTGTTATGAATGGCATTATTTAGCTGCAATCTTGTATTGATTGGCTTTTGAGTTTTAAATGCATTTATCAAAGTGCCCAAAAATCAATTAAAAATAAATAAATAAAATACAAATAAAAAATTCAGGCACACATATTGCTGACATTCGGTCCAAGCTATTCTTCATGTGCATGTATTACACTGATTACTTTTGCCACATTGATGAGGACATTTTGTAAACCCTGCTTTAAACATTATGCAAATATCATTTTTGTATTTAAAAAGAAAAAAAAGAAACAGATTTATTGCTGGGGGAAGGGGGGGGGGATTACTGAATGCTTTTAGATTTGTCCTTTTATAAGGTAATGGTTTTCATATGAGCAAATCCGATTTACGAGGCATAAAGTCGAGCTCATAAATGTTTGATTTTCTGACTGTCAGATTCAGGCTTTATCATGGAGAAAAATGCGACAGATTGTAGAAGGTTACTCAAATTTATGCAATACATCATTATTGTCCTAATGCAATAAAAGAAAAACAGAAACTCAAACAGCGACAGAGATGAGGCTGTCACCTTTGATAAATGACGTGCTACCTGCCCCATACTTACCATGTTATGAAACAAAACAAAACTACATTGTGATACAATGCATACCTGTTACCCAAGGACCAACCTCTGGCCTTCAGGAATTACCATGTTTGAGAACATTGTTAGAGGTAGGGTTATCTGCTCACAGCTGGGTTAATAGAGGCATCTGGAGAGTATCTTAGGCTGAGCTTGAACACACATTTATTCCTACTGTAGTGAACAATAAGACAGAAGACTGGTAATTCAGAGGTAATTGTCCTGGGGTGCAATTACACCCAAATCGGCCTTGATAATGCCCAATGTCTTGCTTTTATACTTCACTGAGGTATAATATTGCAGAGGATTTGTATAGTTTCTAATGTGCTTATCATTCTACAGTATATTGCTTTATTCTTATTTGAATTATATGCTGGTCTCTTGCTGTTTATGCAAATATGTATACATTTCAAAAGAGTTACATTTTTCCTAACAGACATTGCACAGTATAAATGATATGTAATCACTGTATTCACTGTATTCATTACAGTATGGAAATACTGCAAAAAAAAAAAAAAAAAACAGAGGAGGGAGGGGCATGCAAAAATAAATGTCAGTGAAATTCAAACCCCAAGAGTTCATGATGTCGAACAGGTCACTGTGTCAATGAGCTAAGAAGTGCATTTGAAATTATATCATGTGGAGCCCATAAATTATTAATGGCAGGTCAAGCAGTCTCTCACCTAGTGACATGAGGAGTTAATACGATGCATAGCTCTTAAACTGATTGGATTGGGTTACCTCTGCTTGTAAAGTTTATGAATAGAATATGCTTTAATACAAAGAGGTCACTCGTCATTGTCAGGTTAGGGGTTAGTGTTCTATAGAACCCTTTCAGTTTAGAAAGACATGCAGTAAATGGTTAGTATACCAATGGATAATTGTATGTATTTTATATATGAGACAAGAACAAAACACAAACAAATTAGATTCAATTAAAGCTAATTGACCACCTCTGTAAAGTGTAGGACACAGCGAATTTCAAGCAAGGAATTATTGTCTTTGCTTGGAGGAATCATGACCCCATGTGTGGGCAATAGGTGTTACTGTTTTACCCATGGAATTCCTTCCATTACAGATTCTTAACTGGAATATACATTCTCTAAACAGTATTATACTCTCTAAAGATTGCTTTCTCTTACTTTATCAGGAGAATGCAGGTTGAGTTTAAATATATTGTAACAAATTACTGTTGTAAAGAAAGCCGATTGCTTTGGGCTTTTAATAGTTTATAGTAAATTACAGAAAATTAAAAGTTAATTGTGGGTAATTAAATCTCCTGGTTTTACCCTGATCGCTTTTCCTTGCAGAGTAATGTGATTTTGCTAAATAATTTAATGAACTTTTTTCAATAGGATGCTTATGAACAAAGCGAAACTTGGAGCAGGTTAAATTTAACATATCCAATTACTAGCAACTTTAATTACAATAATTAGTCACTTACTGAGGGAACTATCTCACGCTTCTGTGGGCATTAAGACCTCATTTTACCCACACAGAGAGAAAAAAAGGTGTGCATGTTGTTATGTGTGTGTGTTCTTGAGAATGATGCAAACAGACATACTGGGCTCTATTCACATATACTTTTGCAAACCACGGTGTATATATATATATATATATATATATATATATACAGTGGTTTGCAGAGGTATTCACCCCCTACCAATAATGTCACATTTTGTTGAATTACAAATAATGTATGCACAGTTTTACAAACAAACTTTTTATAAAGCTGTAGTGGTTAAACTGAACACTTTTATATGAGGAGGAGGTTAAATGTCAGCAAAACTTGCAAAGAAAATGTAGAAAATTTACTGGATGCATAAGTATTCAGCCCCTTAAGTCAGTACTTGGTAGAAGCACATTTTGCAGCAATTACTTTTTGGACAGGTCTCTGCTAGCTTTGCGCAGTAGGATGGTGAAATTTTTGCCCATTCTTCACGGGAAAATTGCTCCAGTTCTGATAAGTTTGCTGGGGATCATCGATGGACTCGCTGTAAATTTTCGCTTGGAGTGAAGTCAGGACTTTGACTGGGCCACCCAGGAACATTAATTCTCTTCTTGTTCAACCACTCCAGTGTGGCTTTGGCTTTGTGCTTCGGGTCATTGTCCTGCTGAAATGTGAATTTCCTCCCCAGCTTCAGAGTCTTGGCTTTTCCTCAAGGATTCGCCTGTACTTTGCACCATCCATTCTCCACTCTATCCTGACAAGCTTCCCAGTCCCTGCTGAAGAAAAGCTCCCCCATAACATGATGCTGCCACCACCATGCTTGACAATTGGAAAGGTGTTGACTGGGTGATATGCAGTGTTGGGCTTGTGCCAGGCGTAATGCTTGGAATTTAGACAGAAAAGTACTCGTCTGACCACAAAACCTTTTTCCACATGTCTGAAGTATCATCTACATGCTTTTTCGCAAATTCCGTCCGTGCTTTAAGATGAGGCTTTTTGAGTAATGGCTTCTTTCTTGCCACCCGTCCATACAGCTCAACTTTGTGTAAGGACCTGCTAATTGTTGATGTTAAAATGCATATGATTTAAATATTGGTAATACTTAAAGAATAACACTCAAATAGACAAATAGAATGGTCTGTTAGTGCAAAATGTTACAAGATGGCTTCCATCCATTTAACTTCCAAGATATAACCAATCATACTTCATATTTTTGTTACAGACATACAATTTACAAGAGGCTACTAACTGTAATACAAGTAGAATTACCAATATGTTAATGTAGGACTATATTTGTACATGGTACACAAGATTTTCAGTATATGTGAGCATTACCAAGGCATTTCCGACTCTTTAACTAGTTACTTTGTGACTATATTTGGTTTAAAGTAAGGAATTCAGTATGGCTGGTGGTGTCCTCATAGTTTTTGGAGTTGACTGTTTGTAAGTTAGGGGATCCCTTTAGTGGCCTTTTTTATATCCTGCCAGTAAACTGCAATATCCACATTTTAGTCACAATTAAAGGCAAGGAGCGCCCCTTGGTGGATTACTTTATATTTGCACACCCTGTAAGTTATAGAGTCAGAAAAGCGAATTGACAGTACATGTGTATTTAGTGGAGAAAATACAGTTATATTAAAGATCAAACTTCATGAAAAAAACAAAAAAATGGCATATTGACACAACTATTCCAATTGTTGAACTTCGGTTTCCTCTTATTTTATATTGTACAGATCTCTAGGCTCTCTAACATCACATGCTAAAAAATATCAATAAAATAAAATACATTT
The DNA here is from genome assembly GCF_902713425.1 of Acipenser ruthenus. Lineage (NCBI taxonomy): Eukaryota > Metazoa > Chordata > Actinopteri > Acipenseriformes > Acipenseridae > Acipenser > Acipenser ruthenus. Next base: position 3,841,199 of record NC_081195.1, read on the forward strand.
GTGAGAGTTAAGCAGTGAAAAGTCACAACAGTCTTTGTTCTTGTTGTTGGTTTACTATAAAAGTAAATCCCTGTCATATATTAGTAACTGAATTATTTTGGTTATTGTTCAGCAGAACAAACAATTATAATGAGAAAAGAGATTGGAAAAAAAGATGTACTGATGACAAAGATACTACTGCAGTTTATTGGGAGATTACAATTCACACATGTTTTAAAATCAACTAAATATAAGCTGTACTCTCTTTACATCATATCTCCAACAGGTCCCTCCATAGAAAAGCATGGGCATCTAGTTTTTATCTGTAAGATTATTGAAACATATTGAAGGTATGTGTTCTTTGTAACTTAGCAAATAGTGCAAGCCAGCACACATATAATTTATAGACAGGGTTGGATAGGCTAGATGGTGATACAGTATAATGGTATTAATAAAACATTGAAAATGTGAATTGTGAAATTATGATGTTAATTTTATGTAATAGTGTTTTTAAGCCAGTTATCAGCTTTTCATTGTATGCCAGTAGCAACAAAACAATTAAGGATGTTACAGTTTACTTTCAGGTCATGACGATTGGGTACTGAATTGTATTGGTCCAAAATATTTACCATCTCCAAAAGGGCCAAAATGTCTAATGACAAGAATCAGCACCCTTATGATAACATAAAAAAAAATGTTGTTTTTTTCATGGAACAGGAGCAAGGGCTGCTGGGAATAAGCCCTGGGACTTGACATAGGAATTATGTGCTTGTGACTTTAGGAAGATGACATGCTTTGGAAGATGACATTGCTTTCCGCTTGGCTCGCGGAGAGCCACACCGATCAGCCTCCAAGGCCGGGAGCATGCATGCTGTCCCCATTTGGCCGGAGATCCCTTCTGGCTCTCTGCTGTGCCTAAGGTTGAGAAGTGAAGGTCACTTGCTCCCAAAAGAGGACCCCCGGTGCCCAGCATCTGTGCCACCAAAGGAAAGCAGAAGGTTGATAAGAAAATATCAACAATCAATCAATACCACAATTTAAAAAAAACATTTAATTGGGAGGAAACCACTGGTGGTCCAGGGCATATTAGCAATATTCTGTTGAATATTGAAAAAAAAAAAAAAAAGAACTGAAGCGAGTTTTTGGAAAGACGGGCTCGGCTGAGATGGATTTGCAGTATAAAGAAAATCGGTCGCTCTCTGCTGGAGTTGGGATTTCTTTTTTAAAAAGAACTTTCAAAAGCTTGTTGGTGGACCAGTCTTTATAAAAAAAAAGCGGAGCAGTTTGATATTCCCCATCATTTGGAGCGACGGGGCGGATTGGAAGGGACGAGAGCTTGAATGTCTGATGTACGGGGATAAGCACGGCAGGAACAGCAGAAGTTGAGGCAGTAGGTTTGTCTGAGGCAAGGGGCGGAAGGTCAGTAACGTTGACAGATGAAGGAGAAACAAAAGGACGGACAGATTTCTTTAAAGATTTTTTTCCTGGATTTTGTATATGAGGAATGACGGGTGGCAGAGGAATGCTGACACTGCCAGAGTCCGAAGAGTGGGTGAGTAGCCATTTTAAGCTTTAAATTGAAACAATTTAAACAATTAAGTATGAGCCTGTAGCGCTGCGTGGCATACGAAACACATATAACAATAATAATAATAATAATAATAATAATAATAATAATAATAATAATAATAATGCATCATCTAACCTACATACACATGCTTTTCATCAAATCTTCTTTTGTCTTCATTAGTATTGTATTGTTGTTTTTCGTTATTATTATGAAATCATGTGTTAGCTTACAATTGAATTGCTGATACTGTTATACTGTAACTAATTCATATTCATCTCGGCGGCCCTCCTCTGTGACCTCTCTCTCCATTGTTAGTGCAAAAAGAGCAATTAAATAAAGCCATGTGTTTGTTTATAACATCTCTCATTTACAGTGCACTACAGTAATCTCCGTAGAGAACTGGGGGACAGCATTTGAGGATTAAAAACATTGCTTTTAAAAAATGTAAACCAACATTTAAAATACAATACATGTAATAATAGTGTATATGTGTTAAGAGGTGAACTCCTGACCTCACTACATCATTTGCCAGCTCGCATTTATTCAGGTACTATACATATGTTTACACAAAACAGAAAACTCAAGTGGGGCAACCACGATAGATAGGGTATTCAGGTACCATACTGTAAATGTGATGCCCTGTTCATGGATGCCCTGTTCAGTCAAAGATTTGTTCATGGTCTGCATTTCATGCAGCGAGGCAGTAGGGGGCACTCTTACACCTCTTTGAAATATTCTACTCCAGACTTTGTACTATTCACACACAACAGAATGCTTCAGACTGAGGACACAGCTTGAACAATCTGCAAAGCTCTCATTTTACATTTTGTGTGTCACTGATGTGTTAACGAATCAACTTCATCTCCTTAAGACATTAACACAGGCAGTGCCCGAGGCTTGGCTAACCTTTATTTCAACCTGAAAATCTTAGTCCAATTAATATTTCCTTCAAGACAGTATCACTAATAAGCTATAACAGTTATTTCCTCACATGCTGTGCCATCTGTCTAAGCAAAGAAGTGGTGCAGGAAGGACTGGGAACTTCTAGAGTTAAAAGCTCATAAGGTAATCTGACAGGTTTCATACATTCAGCTGAGACCACGACACTCTGAGCAGCTTTTGTGCTTGTCCATCGGTTTCCTCGCTGATGTGCTCTGGCAGGGGATTCATTATTGAGTGCCTCCTGTGAATTGTAGTGCGTTCCTGCTTACAAAAATACTTCAAGGCATCTGTTTCATACCCTCTGCATTGTTCAAATTAACATTTGAACCTTTTGTCCTGGTGCTTGAAATATACTCCAGATTAATGGTATGGACTATCTGTTTCATTGGATTTCCTTAACGCATTCAGTTCTAAAGTTGAACTCGTCTGCAGAAAATCCTTTCCAGCTTCTCTGTAGTTAAAGTGTTTTTATTCTGCACCACAGCTCTGAAAAGTGATGGGCTATTATGGATTTTTTTTATTTTTTTTATTTTTTTTTAGAGCCAGTGCTAGCTACAGTGCTCAGATTTCATTGTAGCACAGATCAATCTGATACTTCTCATACCACCAGAAAAAATAAATAAACACAAAGTCTTATTGGATTGCACCTCGGAGCTGAGAACATTAAGTGGACGTAAAAGTGACCTGCATTACAGGCCTTAAATCATTTCATTCATGTGATCCATCCAGTTGCAGCTGTTAGGGGTATATTTTAAAAGGTTTTGCTTCACAGTTGGCTATTACAGTATGTGTACTTGCAAGCCTCCCTTACATAAAAAAAATGCTGTTATACAATGCTTGGGAGAGATTTAAAAGTAAAATCGATAATAATGGTAATAATGGGAGTTAACAAAACATTTTTTTTTTTTTTTTTTAAAGAAAGTTAGGAAAATTAAGTGAAGGGAAAGTCTCATTGGGCTTTTTAAGATCAGTTCTAATTGTAAAACATTGCATTCGCTGATAGGTATATCAATATGTTTGCTTGTTTGCTCTTGTTACAGCTATTTGCATGTTCTAACTGCAGCACTACAGGTATCCTGTATTTATGTGCCCTAGAAATCAGTAAACCTGCTCCATGAGATTCTAGACATATATGTATTACTGTATAGCAATATAGTACTCTGTGATAGTCGCTACACAGATTAACCTAAAAAGGGTAGTGTCAGTGTGCAACCAGTATAGTAGTAATAGCCACGTAGGAGCCAATAGAAGGGTGATCGTTAATAGCATACAAATATGTGTACAGTTGAAAGAGAAGATGCCTGGTTAAAAAAAATATGACTCATATGGAACATACTAGATATAAACTCTGAGAGAAAAAAGAAAGTGCTTTACTAAATGTGAAGTACTTGTTTCCCTCGAGATTCAAAAAAAGCATTAAATCATAAAAAATAAAAAAAATTAGCACAGACCATCAATAAGATGTTGGTTGAATTGTATGCCTTGTGAATGTGTTCAAAACAGCAAAGCCTTTTAGTGATGTACCATGCTGATTTTTTCTTTTCCAAAGCAACTAGACTTTTATTTGTATAAACTCAGTATGCCAGTATGGCCATTACCTGTGTTAGCATTATTGTTATTGTTCAGGAAATAGCAGCTATTTGATTTCAATTCCTATTAAACTGTTCAGACTGAACCCTTTAGCATCACTCAGCCTACCCCCTGTTGAATGAGATGTGAAGGCCCTTTCAGGTTTCCTGTTGCCCTGCTGATATTGTGATCCAGTATGTTTTGATCAGATAATCTATCTAAAAACCTTAGAAATACGGATTTGAAACTTAGTTACATATACCAAGAGGCTAACAGATAGCAGCAGGAGATACTGAATGTGTACAGAGGCATTAAAAAGATGATTAGCTGGACTGTCCTAAGAGACAACACAATAGAGCTTGTTCAGCCAATAGTCAAATTGGAAATCCATTGCTATGGGGCTTTTCCTTTTTAACATATATAGGAGTGTGGATTGATCATGCTGGATGGATCTAAAACTGCTATTAAAACAGAAATATTGCAATTACAGTCTAGATAGTTTCAATTAAAATTATAACACTTGCTTTATTATTATTATTATTATTATTATTATTATTATTATTATTATTATTATTATTATTTAATTCTGGCCTTGAGCCATGGCTTTATACATTTAATTGAATAAATATTTCACTAAAATATCTTAATAAAAGTGATAATGAGAAATTTAAATTGCCGACATTTTGTAAATTGGAATTTGGACCTGCTGTTAAAAAAAAAAAAAGGCTGCATCTGCAAAACGACTGTTAATGGCAAAAAAACAACAACAAAAAAACATCAACAATAAACAAATATAGTTCCTATTTATTGTCCATTTTCATGAAAACTAATCTTCAAATATAGGTGTCAAAAAGGACTTCCTCAAATCAATTTAGACTTGCCTGCTAAATGCTATAACAGCGTCCATCTGTTGCTCATGAACAATGCCAAGCCAGCCATGGATATTCAGAAAACTACACATTTGCGTAAACACAGAATATTTGAGGGAATATGTTCATCTTCATTAGGCTAGTTTTGCCTCTTTTTAAATCCAAACGAAATCCTATGTATATCAACATTGCTAATCGATCAAGCAGTCAGCCAGTCTATGGGCTCAATTTTCCACTGTGGGCAAATTGCCCAACTAATACATTTACTATGGAGGGGGTCATTTGGCTTTGATTTACATAATCCAGAGAGGCAGGGATAGAAAGAATGAGTCCAGTGTTGTGTTTGTTATTAATGAAAATTAATAAACCAAAAGGGAAAGTGTGCTCTTAATAAAAATGACCCAGAGTTTGGGGCCTGGACTAAACCTTTGAAAAAGCAGTAATCAGATCATATGAACTCTAAACTAACAAGTCTCAGATATTACAGTGGCAATGGGATCATGATGTATAGAACTAAATGACATCACAATAAAGATTGTTTACTCAGACACAAACCACAACCTTTGTCTTCTTAAGTTGTGTAAAGCCTCACACAATGTATTCAAGTTTATATTCACCCGTTTGAACACCCATGAGAAGCCACTAGTTTTGAATGTGTCACAATATATAATAAACCACAAGAATATTGCTATCAACAGTTTAACACAGCCCATATACTTGTAATAAAAATAGACACTAGAAAAGAAAGAAATAAAAAAAGAAACTGAATATTTTGAACTCATAAACTTTTAAATTGGCTACATTGGGAGCAGTTATACAGGTGATGTAAGTATAACTGTCCTCGGACGTATTAAGCTGACTTTATAGCAATCTGCTACATGTATTGGAAACCTGACAGCAGGTTAATGGCTTACATCCCAGGATTTGTAGTTTATAATCTTGCAAGAGCCGGGAAATGATGTAGCAAGTAGTCCATCACATTAATCTATCATAGGCCTATGCTGAGCCAGCAAAGCAAATAAATGTACACCATATATCTACCACTGTCAGCAGATGGCATTGTCACTTTAAACTCAGACCAGCTGGTCAAAAAAACAAAAAACAACCAAAACAGCCTTGATAATTGGAAATCGTTTTTCTTTTTTTTTTTCATATAAAAAGCATGAAACAGAAAATAGACCATTTCAATATTAACTTTAATAGAATATTTAAGAGACCATTTAGAAGCGCGTATGTTGTTTTAACTGATATATATATATATATATATATATATATATATATATATATATATATATATATATATATATATATCCATTGGCTAAATATATACAGTAATTAAAAAAAAATAGAAATGTTATATTCTCCTTTAAAATACATTTGAAACCTGATTTTTTTAAAGCCAAAATCTTTTGTAATAATATTAAAGTTTGACTCCTGTCTGATTGTTAGATGTAACCTGTGGCTGAATAATAAAAAAATTTGTAAAACTCTGCCCGCGATGGCTATGTCCCTGGTTGGACCCTGGATCAAGGAGTTACAATAATGATACAATCCCACCTTCATTAAGAAATAAAAAATGAAGAATCATTTAATACAAACTAAAGGAGCTTGTCACAAGTTTGTGAGTTCAAATGCACACAGACGAGCTTGCACTCTGTGCCTGACTGCTCAAGTATTCCAGCTAAAAAAATAACTAGCTTTGATTTGATCATTTTCTAAACTGTCCCATTTTTTGTTGCAATTACTGAAATGTTATGTGTTTTAATTGTAATGTTCAATACTGTGTTAAGGTGCTTTCACCTGAGATCAGGAGCTAGTCTTCAGATCTAGTCCCCTGCCATAGATCTATGTAACACAGCCGTAGTAAACATAGAAGCGAAAGCCAGCGCCATCTACTGAGCTGCCAATGTGGATTAAGTTTCCTTTTTTTCCAGGCAATACCACTGCTGACCATGGACGGGAGTTCCCAGGGGGCAGCGCGCCCGGGGAGGGGTAAGGGCTTGGCTCACCAGGGTTGGCCAGGGTATCCTCGGCTTACCACGCACCAGGGACCCCTGTAGTCTGGCCGGGCGCCTGCGGGCTTGCCTGTAAGCTGCCCAGAGCTGCATTATCCTCCGACGCTGTAGCTCTGAGGTGACTGCGTGGCGGGCCTGCAGAGTGAAAAGAAGACGGCACACGTTTCGGAGGACGTGTGTGTCCATCTTCGTCCCTCCCGAGTCAGCACAGGGGTGGCAGCGGTGAGCCGGGTTGAAATAAACAATAATTGGGCTTACCACATTGGGGAGAAAATAAAAAAATAATTGGCGATTCAAAATTTAAAAAAAATAAATAAAAAAAAATGAAGTTGAGGACATACAATATGAAAGGATTAGTGAAGAGAAATCATTGTCATGCACATAGAGAAACCACTTCAGCGTAGAATAAGCATGGTGCCCAGAATGAGTTATTGCAGCTTTAAACAGAAATCAACTCACAACCATTGATACAAGAATACAAGCTATTTCAGAAAGGAGACAACCACCAATGGAATGAAATTAATGATTTATTGAATTGACAGATAAACATGCCCGTAAATTATTACTTTATTTGAATTTGGCCCATGGCCTTGCCCATTGGAGTTTGTTAGCTGCCCCTGTTCTTGCAAACCTATAATATATATGAATTAGATTGAAACTAATGGCAGCAGGCAGGACAAGTGACACCCGAGGTCACCTCCCCTCTAGACAAGGCACACTGTAAGGTGGAGACAGGGGAGGAGGGGGAACAAACAAACGATGAATGATAAGGGCCGTAGAGGGTATTTATATATACAGTTCGATGATTACATATTTGATTAGGGGGCGGTTTCTCCTTTCAGGAATACAATTAAGTTTTGAAAGAAAAATATGCCATCAGAAAAGTTAATGTACTGCACTGCCTTCAATACTTGGATATGAAATCTCAACATTGACATTTGTCAAAAAGGGAGATGAAAGGAAACATTAATTTATTTTATGTTAGATGCGGTTGAAGAAAAGTTATTGTAAACACTTCACCCTAACAATATTACATTTGACTTTTCATTCCCCACTTAACCCTGACTTTGTCTCATCCTTTCTTCAGTTTCTTAGTTGGCCCATCTCAATCTCTCTAATTCCACTTCAAAGATAGCTGTTACACTAAATGCCAAATGGGATTATTCTATAAAATAAAATAAAATTTGAAATCTCTATTCCAGAACTGTGCTGGCACTGATAATGCAGCTTGAATGGAATACAACCCAAATACCACAAGCTAACTAAATGTGAAAGGAGTTGCTGTTGCTGCTGCTTGGTACTGCCTGGAGAACATTTAAAGACGCTATTAGTGGTTATTTATTACTAGCCATGTGCGGACAGTATCCAATATGCTCCATTTGAGGAGAACACATTTTTTTCTTTTTTTCACTGTGACAGTACATAAGCCTATATGTATCAGCAATAGCTTCAGGCCCTGGAGTGTACTTAATTCACATTATTCATTGAGCCAACTGCAGTTAGAGCTTTTTCTATTGTTATTGTTTATTTTTTTTTACTTTTCTTTTTCATTGTAACACACAGCTATTACAATGTAACCAAAGGCTTGAGAGCTATAGCTGCCAATAGATGATGGTAATGATTTAGGCTGACAAGTATTTGAAGTCCAGTCATTAGACCCTTGCCAACGTATAAATACGCTCTGCTTCAGAACACCTAGACTATGAAGACTGAGTTGCTGCTCCTAACAGTGCCCACAATACAATATCCTATCAGATGCATGGAATATGTGTCAAAATGAAGTAATGCATGCACATTAGTTGGAAAGTGTCTCACTAATCCTTTTCTCTCTGGGATCCATGAAGACAAGAACATTGAAAGCGTTATGTCTACAAATATACTTCACTAGTGTATGAAATAGCTGACAAATTAGGTCATTTCTGCTTTATCTAGTGTGCTGCTAGTATCACAATCCCCAGTATAACTGATATAACTGAGAACCACATGCCAAGCTTACAATCTTTTTTTTGGTGTATTCCATTTAATGACTTTAATCCTACAACAGAAAATGAAGTTTAACTAATATTTTATGATTCTTTATTTGAACGTGAATAAATATACCAAGAATGCTCTATTGTTATGAAATATACAGGTGCTCTTTTCATTGCTTAAACCCTTTAAGCTCCCTTATCCTAGTGCATAAAAGACACTTGTGGAAGTGTGTTTAGTTTAACTAACATTTTAGGATTTTATGGTTTTATGATATAGGCAGTGTTTTCATAATATTAAAGTTATTAAAAATAAGGTACTTTGTCATTTTAAAGAAGAGCTTTATCACAACACTTTTACTAAGTAAATTGCTTCAAATAAAAAGGTATAAATTTTAATTGATATCTTAACCAATATGCCACATTAGATACCTTTAATTACTTAGAACTGTAGATTTAATAGAGTGCTCTCAAAATATGACAAGAAATCCCAAGTCACTTCTATTAAGTGATTGCTGCGATGGTAGAATGTGAGCTGCCTTAATTAAGACCAATTAGTACTTATCTTTGAACAAAAAAAACCTATTACGGTAGCCTTGCATGTCCTTGAAAACAATCATCTTGTATGACAGGTCACAATGAAGCACACAGTGATGAATACCAGATGGGACTCTGCCACAAGAATGTTTGATGAGGACAGTAGTTTGCTCAAAATCAATGCAAAATGCATTCTAACTAACAGGTATGATGTTTTCATCAGATACCCTTTATTAAAAGGATCATTTAAAATGCACAATAACAACAACTTTTAGAACATAACTGATCATTTAAAAATACTGAATTCTGTTGTTTTAAAAGTTAAAGGTAGGATGGTTGATTGTCAAGGATCCCAATGATTCAAAATCAACAACATGGCTGGGTAACCCAGTCCACACCACTCTACACTCATTTTCCAGCTGTGTCTTCAGTCCTGCCTCCATCACCAGTACAGGCTTATTCTATGGAAACCCTCCTCAAGATTGATGGTGACCAAACAGAATACTGTACATCGCCACCAGTGAATCGAAGTTGTCTCTTTCTGCTAAGGTTTCTAAGCAGTGATTTTATTTTTCCACAACAGCATGGCAAAGTTTCTTGTGACTTTATAATAACCATGTATTTTTTTTAAAAACTGCAATGCTTCCTAGAAAGATTCACTGTTTATTTGTATTTACCTCAGAAATGATGATTTAGTGCTAAAGTTAAGGCCTGGGGAAGATTATTGTTAGCAACATTGTTCAAATTCTTTAAATATTTCAACATTCTCAAAAAGTAAACATGATGGAACTGGAAAGGAAATTAAAACAGTCAATGTTTCAACAAGTGACACAGAAGGTTAATTTGAAGAAAACTCTTTCTGGTGTTTTCTTACTATTTTAGGTGCAAATTGTTTGATCAAAAAGGAGCCTGGGTAATTATACCATAACATAATTGCAGTTTGAATACACATTAACTGTAACTAAACTGTGCATGTAATTAATGGAAATTGAATATTTTCATATGTCTACTCAACGGAGATAATATACTATGAACTGAATGGAAATAGGAAGATTTATGCCTTGCAAAAACATGTCAGATGTTGCAGAAAAAGACACTCTAGCTTTCTGTCACACCTTTTTAAACACACTGTAATAGCTCATATCTGGGTATGTTTTTTTTACTGTTGTTGTATTTTCTCCTGCTGATGTGTGCTTCAAACACTAAACCTAGATAAGGGATGAAAGACTTTAAAAGTCTTTTAAAATTGGAAGATATCATACAGCCCCTTTGCGTGACAAACAATGGAAAAAAGATCAGGATTGCAAGCCCTGTCTGTGATCTCATTTGAACTGGGCTTTGGTCACAAGAAAATGAATTTGATGGACATGGCTCAGTCACTAAGCTCTAATGTGATACACAGCCAACACATCACAGTCAGAAATGCTGTTATGAACATGTTTTTTTTTTTTTTTAAACTCTCTATACGGTAGTTTAACCATAAATAATATTCTATTGAAGTGTGATTAATTGATGCAAGGTTAATTAAACAGAGAGAGTGATATGGGGAGGTCGTTTTTATTTCTCCAAAATGTAAACATCAAAGCTTAACTTCTTTACTATGCACCATTTATCATCTCAAATACACATTAGGCCTACTGAAAGACTTTTTATCATGCATCACTTTAAGGAAAATTATATCTCAGCTGGAAACATTAAGTGACTCATAATTGAGCTAAATTGGAACATGGTCTATTTTCTTAATGTCGTTATAAGATTAATTTGTGACATACTTAAAAATGTTTGCATAATATGCATGTTTGCTAACTTACATATACTTATTTTATGTGTTGGTATTGAACATCTATTCTACTATAAGAGTCTATAAAGTAAATACAAGCCATAACTGTACAGCCATCTAGCATCAGGAATGCCGTGCCTCAAGCCTCTATCACTGTTTCATACTGGTAGAACCCTTGACCGGAATACAGCGAGTCAGTTTCTGCACAGGAAACAAAATGTGGTCTTCGACTGAAAAAGAAGGGGACCAGTGAAAAACATTCCTTGAAACTCCTTCAAATACCCAGCCTAAAGGTTAAAAATACAGGCAACACTGTATTCTGTTTGGCTTTACTACCTGCGTTTCATAATGTGACCTTGAAACAGAAGCATATCACAATATATATTGCCAACTGTAAAAGCAGGTAACACTGAAATACAAACAGACAGGTTTCAATTATTTGTTTCAATACCATCTCTCCAAAAAAAAACCCAAAGAAACAAAAAACGCGATCCACCATCAAAGAAAGACAATCTTGCACATTGCTAGAATAGGTTGAAACAGATTATTTGGTAACACCAGCAGGGTGTCAAAGCTCTTTTGTTTTTTAAGTTCAAATAAAGTTGCTCAACTTTAGTTTAAGCTACAGATACCAAAAGTGTAATCTCCTGAGAGGAAACAGGAGAGCAAGCAGCAGTGACCTGGTCTTTTTGTACTGCTCAGCTCCTCTGGAGACATCAGGAGCACATCTCTTTGTACAAGAGGATAAGCAAAAATTGGTGTGCATCAGTCATAATATTGAAATAATATTGAAGTCCCCAATTACTAAAATGGCAGCAGGTCTCTTACACTAATATGGTCCAAAAATTCCTGCATAGAATGACTCAAATATCAATGGATAGAGGTTTTACAGTAGGTTAACTGCCGTAAATTCTTCAGGCAAAGAAATGGAAACAGATCTGTACAAATGATTACATTACCGGGACCATGCTGCAAACATCTTGGGGTGAATAATAATTCTGCTGGGTCAGAATAGCTAGCAGCCTTCTGTCCACATTCATATGGGCAGCAGTGTGGAGTAGTGGTTAGGGCTCGGGACTCTTGACTGGAGGGTCGTGGGTTCAATCCCAGGTGGGGGACACTGCTGCTGTACCCTTGAGCAAGGTACTTTACCTAGATTGCGCCAGTAAAAACCCAACTGTATAAATGGGTAATTGTATGTAAAAATAATGTGGTATCTTGTAACAATTGTAAGTCGTCCTGGATAAGGGCTTCTGCTAATAAATAAATAATAATAATAATGCAATGACCTCTTTAACTGTAACTCATTAAATACTTTGTGAATGCTGGTATTCCCATTCAAAAGTGCAGCTTTGTAACCTCCCCTTAAAAAGAGCATTCGGGATTTATCTGTTTATTTAGGTCTTGTTATGAATAGATCAAAGCTCAGTTAGTATAGCAGCTTACCCCAATCATTTCACCTTCATATAACCTGCATCGATCTCTCTCAAACTCAGAATTCCCCAGTTTATCCTGCCATACCTAACAGCTATACCTGTCAAAACGAATAGGATGAGTTATTGCATGAAAGAAATCGGGTCTATTTGAACAATTTTAGCTTAAAGAGGTTTGAGTAATTGAAACAGACCATTTTATATTTGCTTGAGAAGAGTAATATGATCTTCTTGATAAAGGATTTACCTCCAAAAACAGTATTTTTTTCATCTTTGTATTTATGCATATATTATATATTATACACATTGTGTTGTATCTGATGTCACATTAAGGTATTACTATGTCCTGTTGTAGAGATATGCAAATTATATACTGTACTGTATAATACAAGGTTAGGTCATTTTGAAATGTGTCAAATAATGACCAGTGTTGGATTTTGTGACTAGGAAAACTGTAGGATTTATTTTTGTCAAGTAAAATGTTAAGATTTTAGGTAAAACTAAAAGTCAAAATAATAAAAAAAAAAAAAAAAAAGGATTGGCTAATGCCTTAATCAGTGTATCAGCTTTAAGATAATTGCAATTTTATTTTTAACTTTCTAATCAGCAGGACTAATAGCCTCTTCATGTATTCTGAATCAGGAATGCTTTTCACGTTTACAATTTAAATTCAACATTTTAAACATGAATTGTCGAAAAGTACAGTATATTGAACAGCATATAGTGCTTTACCAGGTTCCCATTTCTGCTTTATGAACAACATTGTAATGACACCTCCCTTAACTTCATTTTGGACCTAATTTCTAACTACAAAATAAATACTTGTTTTAAGAAGATTTTACTTGTACACTTGGAGTTTGTGATTCTTCACAAGCTGAGTGAACTAAAAAATTCTGCAGCCCCAGTAGAGAAGCGATCAATGCTATTGGCTTCCCAAATTGTACCCATACAACTTATTTGACTGCCAGACTCTGCCAAGCTTCTGTGCTATTCTTAAAGAGCTAGTATCACGTCTATAGAAGTAATACTAATGTAATGTTGTATTCGTAATGACTCAGGGTGGTGCAAGGGTTCCAAGAATGGAGGTTTTATTTATTTTCTTAATCGAAACACAGCGTAGTTTACACAACACAAATGTATAGGTCAGGAGCATATTCTACTGCTGCTTCTCTTTCTCTCGCTTTTTCCCCTCTCTCTTTTTGTCACATCCGGTTTCTCTATGGCAAACACAAGAGTCCAAAATGAAACTTAAAAGAGCAGTCCTCCAAATCCGAACTGATACATAAGCATAAATATTTCAGTCTTACACTGATACATGTCAGTAATATCAAATCTTTTTGTTGGTTGCTTATATTCCAGCTTTGGATAAAATGTTGGATTTCTGTGACAGATTCACGTAGCTCAGATTCCTGGAGGTTATCATCATTCTTTTCTGGTTGAGTGCACCCCCAATGCACATCCCCTACGGCATCTAATGATTAAATATGTTACTTTGAACTAAAGCCAAGTCTGAAATTCTTATAGGACACCATTAGGATGTATTGGGGAATCTTAAAGATATGTCCCTTTAAACAGGATTTACAATAATGTAAACAAAAGTAACTTGACAGCAATCTTTTGCACACTCAGACACACACACACATGTGCGCACGCACACACACACACACACACACACACACACAAACACACAGCCACATGTAAACAATCTGTGATCCAGTCATTGAAGTGTGGAGTAGTGGTTAGGGCTCTGCACTCCTGACTGGAGGGTCGTGGGTTCAATCCCCGGTGGGGGACACTGCTGCTGTACCCTTGAGCAAAGTACTTCACCTAGATTGCTCCAGTAAAAACCCAACTGTATAAATGGGTACTTGTATGTAAAAATAACATGTAAAAAAGAATGTAATTGTATGTAAAAATAATGTGGTGTCTTGTAACAATTGTAAGTTGCCCTGGATAAGGGCGTCTGCTAAGAAATAAATAATAATAATAATAACATGATACCTGAGACATTATACAGCAAGCTTGGATTCAAAAGCATCTCCTTCTCATATAAAACAACCATAAAGCAGCTTTTATTTCCCACAGAAACTTAACCAAGGCATAGAAAAATACATCTTGGATGTATTTGCCTGCAGTCTGTGAGGACTGCTCATTAAAATGTGTGTCCTTCCAGGTATCCATACTGCGTATATGCAAATCATTTCTGCTCCTGATATTTCATATACAATAATATTTTTGGGGGAGTGTGCAACATTATCTGCCAAGCAGTGAAGCTCAAATCTGTATTGATTTTGTACATTTTTATTTGAAAAGTTGCACGCTGGTGGGTTTTAAGTGCTGGTGCAGCTTTGTGATAAATCATGCTGAATTGGGTTGTGGTTGGGTTTGAATTACACAAAAGTTTAATTGAAAAACCCAAAAAGAAAACTTGTTATCAAAAAGATAATTGTCAACGTTTTGGATTATTTATTGGGATCCAATTTATCAGTGTTGTGTGAAGAGTAAAATACATAATTTGCCTATTGCATTTAATAAATATATTATAGGGGCTTTAGGTTCTAAAGGATTAAAATATATCAAAACATGAACACACATGAACACCATTTGTTGAGTGTTTTTCAAAAACATTTTGGATTTCATTGAGTGTTGTGTGCATATGTAAAAGTCTGACGGATATTAACAAGGATTAACAATCTGTTGTAATACAATTTTAATCACAAGATTAACGTTTTATAACATTGTTATAACTATGCCGTTGATATGGAAGAGAATAGTAATTTGAAACAAACATATCCATCTACATCCCACATGTGCTTGCTTCCCCAAAAGAAGCTGAAACATTACAGAAAATCTTGATCTGTTGCATAATGTTTAATTTATTACCAGACTGGACATCTAATCACGCTCAGTTATGACCATTGATTTTCAATAATCACATGTGACAATGCTTTGAGCAAACTAGAACTGTCAAAGGGATTTGTTAATATTCTTTTCTAACAAATTTCACAGCAGTGTTATGTTTAAGAATGCAAGCAAATGTGATCTGCACATGCACAGCTAGCTACTGAGGTAGAAAAAGATAATTGGAATACTGGCCATAACTCAAGAGCTTATATAAAATAATTGTAATGAAAAAAAAAACAATATGATGGAGTCATTGGTCTGCCTCCAAAACATGGATTGAAAAGTGGACCATTGGTATTCACAGCCATATCTGTATGCAGCTCATGGTCCACAGCAGAGGTGATGTGCCAGCTGCATAACTTCCAAGGTTATTGAACAGTAAACATTCAGACCAAATAGGGCAGAGAGATTTGAATTTTTAAGATAACCACAGTATAAAACTGTAAACACTCTTTGCCACAAAGCTATAACAAGTAAACTCCAAAATGAATCCTAGTAAAGCCGCGTTTTGTCGTAGCATATGGAAGAAACATATTGAAGTTAATGCTTTGTCAACACACAGTTTCTGTTACACAAGTGTAGGTTTAATACAAGCTATGCACCTGACAGAAACAATAGGAAATATTTTATTGTAGTTCAGTTACAAATTCTGCTTATTGTACGTTAGGATAATTTGTCTTAGATTTTCATATGGACACTGAGACTGTTGAGAGGTGATTTTTATAACCTTTCTGTCTCCTGACACCAGTTTGTCACATGAAGCCCAAGGGAGTAAAGATCTCAAGTATCAAACACTCTGATTACATGAACTGAGGGGATTCATAGTGACTTTATAACCTTGTCTTTCTCCCTGTGCCAGCTTCCACTGTACAGATATTATCAGTGTCTACACTGGTCTCTTAAACCTTATCCTTGAGTGTGTTTGTGAAGGATGTCATGGAGCAGCCCTTTTATTAGAGCTGCCATGCTACCTCAGTCAGTCCATTCAACAGACAGCATGCTCCCCAGGTGAATGTTGCATATCCAAAACTTGGTTTTGTGGTAACTAGACAAACCAAATGATTGCTTTTTATACAGAAATCTAAACAGCCATCTTCATTAAAAAATACCAAGGTACTTTTAGTTGAATAAAATAAGTCTTTGCATACTTATGTAACAGGTTGAGACTGGGCATTAACCAAATACCCCATTGTGGGGAATTCATTAAAATCTAATTTAATTTTCACATGACATGGGTTTATTCTCCTTGAAGCACTCTTACATCAGTAATACCAAACACCATTGTGTGTTTTGTACGGAATGTATTTTAATTTAGTACTTTTAGGTATGACAAGAGAGACTGCAGTCAATTAAAACTTTTACTACCAAGAAAAGCAATATTTCTATCCATACAGCCATAACACTTTCTTTCTCCCTCAACAGCACAATGACTACTGGCCATCATTTATCATTTATATTTTGGTAACTACTGCACATTAATATTATATGCTCTCTGGCATAAGAAAAATGTCATATCGAAATATTCATGTTTGATTTCTAGATAGCAGTTTTTCCAGGCATAGTGGAAAGGTAATTTAATGCAATAAAGACATCTATTACTGACCCACTTCAGTTGTCAATCTGAGGTGCAGAAATTGGAGCCACTCCTTTTTTTATGATGAAAGGTCCACAACGCCTTCAAGAGACAATCAGTAATTCACCTTAGGATTTAGTGGGCTTAATTAGACAGCAACATTCATGTTGAAGGTACCAAGAAACTTTCTATCTCATCAATAATCCTTTTCTAGCTGGAAAGAAACACAGGGGTATACATGTGCAGACAAGGATAGATTGAGGAATAATTTAAAAAGAACAGTTCTTTGATTCTTGTCTATTTTTCAAGTTAAATAACTGAGATCCATTATTAGTATACACACTGCCAAGCCCTTTCTCCAATGATCTTCAAATACGACAAGGATGTGATTATATGCTGTGATAAGAATTAAGTAAATACCGGTACTTTTCATTTATTTTCCCTGCCTTCATTGTGTCATATCTTATAGAAGACATTACTGTAGAAACAACAGTACAATAAATGTTTTGTAATTATACTTTGCAGCCCCCTGTTGTTTTTTGTTGCAGGTTCTCCCACATTGGATTGGCGTAGTCGGACTACAAACAAACTTTTTTATTTTCATTTGCTTGCATTAGGTGTGCAACTATTAATCACCGCTGGTCTGCAAGCCTTCAAACCCCACAGGTCACATGATACGTTTATCCTTCATTTTCCTACTGCTAATTATTCGTACATGCATGCCATTTCTGACAAACGCACAAAAAAAAACAAAAAAACAAAGATGATCCTTCAGGCACCCAAGGTCTGCCAAATAAACTATATATTTGATTTAGGCCAGATCAATGTAATATTTGGGTAAACCATATAAGCTTTGATGTTCCAATTAGAAGCCTAGGATGAGATTCGGGGGAGGGATTCTGAATGCTTGCTCACTCCTTCGATCACTTCCCCAGTTGTTATTTAAACCTCAGGTAAACTCACCGGGCTGTTGCTGATGTAATTCCATTTACAGTCTCTTCCTCCACCTCCCCAGCCTCCACTTTATTGCAGACAGCCCCCTTGTGCTGGCATCACCAGATCAGTTCCTCTTTGGCATCTTTCTCTCCTTGAGAGACGGGACCAGCGGCCAATAATCAATAATATCTGACATCTAACATCGCCAATACCCAAAACAAGCAGTCATGATCCAGACATTGAATAAGCTACACTTATTTATCAGTGAAACCAGAACACAATTTATCATTAACCAAGAGAACCTATATATTTTTTTTCTTTTTCTTTCATTTTGCTGACCCCAGTAAAAGTAGCTTGCATTTTGTCCACATGTCTAGAGCACTCTGTTTCAAACCAAAATACTACATGTCAATAGCAGTACACTATTTATTATAGAACTAACTGCTGAAGTTGCAGTTTAGCTCAGGGTCATCACTGTAGGGCTCTTATATATGGTCTTTAGCTACAAATAAACAAATTAGTCCAGGGTAGCTGTATTTCTTGAGGCCTCATTTTCTTAAGAAGACAGGTCTGTTTTTAGTAACCAGAATCCATATACCAATGTTACAGGTTTATATATAAAATGTTATGAATCTCAAAAGCCAAATAAGTATTTTATATATAAAGCCATCTTGACTTTAAAAGAGAAGATGTATTTTAAATTCTTTGGGGACAATCATGGTTGTGAGACAAAAAGTTCCAATAGTAACAGAAAAACAGAGACCCACTTGATCCAGGTAGCACACACAGATACGTCTCACTGAGGGCAGTCATGATTAAGATAGATGGACAATGTGGTGCAGTAAACCAAGAAGTGGGTTTCACTGGAACTGCATCAATTTAGAGCAGTGGTGACCAATATACCAAACATTGCGATCCATTTTGGTGGATCTCAACGGGCTCCGGGATCCACCAGTAAGCTATGACCAACAATTATTAACAGGATTTAATAAAATCAATCAATCAATCTTTATTTTATATAGCACCTTTCATAGTGGACCACCATCACCAAGCGCTTTACAAGATAGTAAGGAACAATGCATAATACATTAAATACAGTGAGATACAGGGCATAGTACATTAAATACAAACATTAAAAAAACAATGCAAATACATTAAATACAGGCATAATACATTAAATAAAAGGCTAGGATGTGAATTATAAACATTGTGGATGCGTGTGTTAAACCTGAAATAGCAATATAGACAACAGCTAATAACAGATATCAGGCTTAAAGACCATTGAAAGCAAGAGAGAACAAGTGGGTCTTGAGAGTTGATTTGAAGTGAGCGACTGTGGGCACTAAAGCTGGGAGAGAGTTCCAGAGAGTCAGGGCCATGAAGCTAAAAGAGCGCTCTCAGAGTGTGGTGCACTTTTGCTTGGGTATAAAAATACTGTCCAATATGTAAGATAGCAATAATAAAACAACCACAACAACAAACACGTAACAAACACAATCAAATCATTGTTAATATTAAGCATAGGTAGTTATAAAACAGAAACTTACCAGCATTTTTCATCTGAGTCTTGAATCCTGGTGTAGGCAGGACTCTATGCTAGCTTTTTAGGCACATGTGCGCCTAAGTTAAAAAATGTAGGCACACACTGAAAAATTTAGGGGCACACACAAAAAAAAATACAATTTTGTTCAAATTTATTGTTGAATATCTACAAATCGTTTTTTTTCCCCCTTACTCTCATACACAGTTCAATACTTTTGCATCATCAAAAGTATAATGGACTTTTTTTTTCATTTAAATGATTTTTAACAGCCTGGTAGCATCTTCCTCAGAATGTTCAACTTGCCTGTTTATGGTAGCGGGATGGTCTGGCTGACGTTTCTGGATGTATGCCTCTCTGGACATTGCGTGCCATTTTGAAGCATGTGTTTTAATATATTTTCATGTTTATACTTCTGGCTCCCAGTTAAGAATTCAGTCTTGCCTGCCATCTGTTCCCCTGCATTCTGACAAGACATGCAAAACATGTACTTTTTTATCATTGTCAAACTTAAGCCAGGGAAAATCTTTTAGCCACTGTTATTTTACTACTTTAGCCCTTCTCAAGTCCCCTGTTTGCATTCATCATCTACCTTCATTGCTCATTTCTTGTAAAGTTGCCGACATATCTGAATTTTCTTCATTGCGGTTTTCTTTTGAAACTTCTCCAGTCACATGAAAATTATTTGTTATTTTCCTCATCTTGGTTTGACCAGTTTTCAAACTGTCTCGATGACATAGAAGGCTCTCCTCATCAGCCGTAACAAAAACTGTTGTATGCTTATGTTAGTGCTTGTTCTGATTTGTCCCGAGATCCACCAAAAATCTTTTGCAGTCTATTGGCCACCACTGTTTTAGAGCATAACAAGGCAATGTAGCACTGCAGCAAGAATGTCAGAGATCACCAGGATATACATACATGCCACCAGTCCCTATATGGTTGAGACAGTCCTGATTTCTCAGCAAATGCGGGACATTTGCATCGGAAGAAAATCCCAATATTTATTCTAGGAAATTCTTCACAGCTCTAGGGCATTTGTAATTCTCTGTTTTTAACGGCTGCTGACTGTTGTGCACTGCACTGCCTTGCAGAGATTGTGTTCACATGTCATATCCAGTTATATTGGAGAAGCGTATTGTTTCCTCCCTGCTGCTTCAATATGATTTGATGTGTATGATTTAGAGTAAAATGTGGGAGCCAATGGAACGTGAGGAAACTGAGTTAGCTACACACCCCACAACCACACAGAGAGTGACCTGCTTTGCTAAAAAGGATGTCTCAGCAATTGAAACATCTGAAAATAACAGACAAGAGACCATCTCTAACAACCATTTACTCTAACCAAATACTGAAGCATGATAGAAAGTCCCAAAGTGTTTGGGGGATTTGAAATGACATTTGAACAGACATGCTGTACCATATCCTAGTCTATCATTCCATTGCAACTCTTGAACAAAACAGAAAAGAAAACATAAATAAATGTGGCTTAGAAAGAAAGAAATATCCTACACTCATGGGTCTGTTCAAATACCGGTGTTCATCAAACACATTATGAGAAAGGCAGGATTCAGTGACAGCTGAAAATGTTGCTCCTGAATATTGAATTGCTGAGAACATGACATCTGCCAAAAGCAAAAAAAAAAAAAAAAGATGTATTAAAATTATTATTCAAAATGCAATAGTATTTTGAGTAACACTTTACATTAAGTGTCTCTAATTACTGTGCATTTACATAGTAGTTACTTAGTAAATACATGTGTACTTACACATAATTAGAATGTTATTATGCACAGTTACAATGTACTTCATTTGTAAAACAGTTCCACGTTAAGTACATTGTAACTATGCATATTAACATTGTAATTATGTGTAAGTACACAGGTATTAGCATATTTTGAATAAATAATCTCTCAATGCTTATTTGAATAATGGAAGCAATATTTGGCATATCATGTGCTTGATATTTATTGCTTGTTATTCCAGGTACTTTTATTTGCAAGTAAACGTTAATAATAGAGGGTTTTGGACACCATTTACACTCACAGGACAAATGGCATGTGTTTTGTAAAATGTAAAATAGTCATGTATACATCCAGAACTCTTAAAACGCGTGGCAGGCTCATCACGTTGAACCAGCAACATCCTCTCTGGAATCTGATCTTTGAAAGCTCAGTAGTGAATCAGTCATGTGAAACGAAGACTGACCCTCAAAAAACAGCAGAAAAAGAAAATAGGGGAATGTAGTGCAAGAGAAAACAAACAAGCAAAAAGATTCTACTACATCTTGCATCAGATTCTTGATAAAGACAGCCTTTGTAATTCAGATTAGGTATCAGCTGACCAGAGTAATTAGTACCCTAGAAGGTTTCCTCCACTGACTCAGCGATACTCTACCCTGCTATGAAAATCAAGAACACAGTTGAAAATGTCAGCAATGCTTCATATTATCATAAGAACAAGAAGAACTCACTTAGATGCTGGCTAGTTGTATAGCATGGTTCCCCTTTAACGTGTCTTCCGAGTGCTACAAGGAATGAACACTTTACACTTGCCATTGAAGGAACGATCTTAATTTCCGGCTAACAATCAAAAGCATTGATTAGCAGTTAATGCAGGGCATTGTTTATTTTTAGCTTGTGTGTTTTAGAAGTGGCTGTTCTCAGCAGTATAGTGATCCAGTGTTTGTCTGGGCTAAAGCCCTAATTAACGTATTCAATTTAGTTTATGTGTATTATTTTTCATAGGCTAACAACTAAACCCAGAATCAGTCATATTTATATAGATACTACAGTTCTATATATTAACTGTCTAAAGTCTGAAAACATCAAAACAAAGCACAGTAAAGTCCACTAATTGATGCATAGCCTGGCTTAAAATGCATACTGTACCATATGTCTGTTTTGCACAAACATATGGAATGATTTTAGAGTACCGTACATTGTTAAGGTTTTTGTCAAGAATGATTGCTCTCATTACAGTAGACTGTGGCAGCTATGTATCATGTCTTATAACACAATCTATCATAGTAAAGGGAGAATGTATTTAAAAACTTGTTTAAAAAAAGGCTGACAACCAGCTTTCAGTTGGGATAGGTGATCTTTATAATGTAGTTAAAAGTGAGGTAAAATGTGTTTCATGAAAGAACATTATGGCAGCTTCCTCCCAGTTACAGTTTTGCATATAACATTTTTTCAGTGAAATATTAACCTTTTTTTAGGGCTGTAATTTTCTTCTCAGTGAAGTTTGCTGCTGTCTGTATGACAGATCAATTCACATATTTTCTAATACAATGCACCACTTGAAAGGATGCACTTTTCACAGTATTACTAAAGCGGGGGGGCTAGGTATTTGGTGCTCTGCGGTAGATGAGAGTGCTCTGTTGACACGATTTGTCAGCGCCCTGTGGTGTTAAAGCCATGTGAGTATAATTCTAAAAGTAAAGTGTTTGGCATCATGCATATAGAATGAAGCTCTGAGACGCAAGTTTTGTTTGTGTTGGATTAAAGTTTCCCAGCGGTAGGTAAAGAGACCCACACCTTCTGTTTGCTTGTTACTGCTAAAACACTGTGTCCTTCTCCTCTCATCTGGTTTAAGAGGGGGAAAGTTTGTTTTTTTTCTCATTCCGCTGGCCAGATTTGCAGGTGGCGGAGGTATTTCTTTGTTTGTCAGAGCAGGTCAGTCAGTTTTGTGGCTTGCTATTCTCGTTGTTGTTTTGTAAACACTGTAGTTGTTTAAGTGATAGTTTGGTAATTTGCAACTTTTTTTGTGTGTTCTGAGTGCATTCATGTTTTATGATCTATGCTGTGTTTGTTATTATTATTACGATTAGTGTGGTTTTCCTGTTTGTAGAAGGTGGGGGTTACTAACTGGTGTGGGTGAGGGCAATAGTCACCTAAATGACCTGCTAGGTAATAGAATATTTATTGTGTTGCCTTTGTTTAACATTGAAGTCTTGACAGTTTATTGTTAACCAGTTAACCCCTAATACTGTTGAGCCCTGTATATTGCTGCTAACTTTTCTTATATTGTTGGGCTTGGTATATTGCTGTTAACTTTTCTAATATTATTATTATTATTATTTATTTCCTAGCAGACGCCCTTATCCAGGGCGACTTACAATTGTTACAAGATATCACATTATTATTTTTACATACAATTACCCATTTATACAGTTGGGTTTTTACTGGAGCAATCTAGGTAAAGTACCTTGCTCAAGGGTACAACAGCAGTTTCCCCGACCAGGGATTGAACCCACAACCCTCCAGTCAAGAGTCCAGAGCCCTAACCACTACTCCACACTGCTGCCTAATAGTGTTGAATCCTGTGTCTGTTTATTAACTATCTGGTTTTACTGTAGAACCCTCGCTGTTTCCTATAGCTCTGTTTCCATCTATCTACCCTCCTTAATGAGAAGTGCATTTGCTGTTAGACTTTGGTTTAAGGCCCCTTTGGGAATATACTGTATTTATTTATTTATTTATTTATATTTTTGGACCCCCTTTTTCTTATCAAAGCTTTGGATTTTTATCGGTATTGAAATTGATGTTTAATGTGATTCTGAGTTGTTTGTAATACAACTTTTTGAACTATCATCCTGCCTCGGACTGTCTGTTGCTATTTCTGGTCACTTTACCTCTATTCAACAAACCTGTCAGTTTGGTTTTAGTAGTAAATTGAAAAAGGCTAAACTTGTAGTTTGCTAAATGGGACATTACAAGTCTGATTTAATTATTCGTTGGCACACTAATACATTTTACCCTCTGTTTCCAAGGTAATGATATTTTACAATGAAACTTGCTTCCAGTTAAAAACAATAATTTATAAAGCAGTGTGGATAATAATGCATTAATGTAACTAACTGTCAGTTAATGTGCCTTGTAACTGTAACACTGTCAACGCTAAAGAAAAAAATAACTTGCTAAACAGTCTGGTCATAAAAGGTGACATTCACTAATGTCTGTTAAACTTGCTTTTAAATGGTGGACTGTGAATGTCATTGCTTAAAATATTCTATGACCTGGGGAAATGCTTTGACCTGTGCTGGAAAGCCCATGAAGTTATTGAAGTTGCCGGATCTTCCCATGTCTTTTCCATGTCCCTGTTCTACTAATGGATTCCTATGGCTACCTGTAGAGTTTCCTTAACTCCCCTGCTTTCCATTTTGATAAAGCTGTAAATGAAACCTATACATTTGCATACATGTAAGTCTCTTATGCAAAGAAGAAAAAGCACACACTAGATGGCAGACTTACTATGCTTATGAAAGTCATGTTAAAAATATTTACCATATACTGTACATAATATAGATTTTCTATATTTGTAGCATTTGATAAACATCTGTAAGGATTCTAGGGAAGTGTCAGTATATTTTCAGTTTTCTCTTCCTTCGCATGGATTAACTTGTGAATTGAAACAGTCAGATACAAAGCAGCGGGACCAAGCGGCTTGTCACATGATCAATTGTCCAATATAAAACGCTTAGAGTTTAATTGACAGGTAGCTGTCAATTAAAATGGCTGCCTAATTGTTGGAAGCATAGATGTATCACAGTTTGATAGAGTACCAATGCCAACTAATCTTAACAACTGTGTGTCAGATTGTACTGCAACTGTGAAATCAATAATGACTCTGTCACATGCCTCTCAGGAATTGGATTAATCCCAACAACCAAATTAGATAATGGTTTAAATTATCCTTTTGCCTATAATGTTTTTTTTTTTTTTTAACTTGACTTAAATCTTCCTCCCTGGAGTCTTTTCTTTAAATCCAGTTAGTTTTATTTTGTGGTGGTAATTCATTATTTCAGCTAGGTGTTTTTCATGCTGCCCAGACTTGCATACAAAAGTTTAGTTCAGGTGTGACCTTGCCAAAGGCAGAATAAGGAATCTCTGTTTAACTGCAAGGTGCTTCAACTCCCTATGGAGACACTCATCGTGGAGCCAAAAGATCTTTACATTGCATTTTTCCCTGTCAATTACTGATATACACTTTATTTTGGCATTACTTTTTAAGATGATGTGTTTGATACTTAAAACCACAAAACCTTGTGTCAGGATCCCTTTGCCATTGGAAACCCTGCATTTTACAAGCAGTGTAAGGATGTTGCAATATACAGTATTACTGACACCGTGCTTGCCAAAATAGTATGTCGTTTTGTTATTTAAAATATGAATATTAATATGGGTTATTTGGCAAATTAATTAATATTACATATCAGACATACAAAAAGAAAGGTCAACATTCTGTGGAAAGTTGTGTGACATTAGAAACACTTTTTGCATTAGTGTGGTCTTGAAGAATGTGTTCAATGGTTATTTCTTTAATTATTATTATTATTTATTTCTTAGCAGACGCCCTTATCCAGGGCGACTTACAATTGTGACAAGATATCACATTATTTTTACATAAAATTACATTTTTTTACACATTATTTTTGCATACAATTACCCATTTATACAGTTGGGTTTTTACTGGAGCAATCTAGGTAAAGTACCTTGCTCAAGGGTACAGCAGCAGTGTCCCCCACCTGGGATTGAACCCACGAACCTCCGGTCAAGAGTCCAGAGCCCTAACCACTACTCCACACTGCTGCCCCCCACACTACTCCACATTAATGCCTGCTTAGAAATTCTCATTTATAAATTAAGGGTAACACTACATTAAGTTTCTAATTACTATGTATTTACATAGAAGTTACATCTTAAATATATGTGTACGTACCCATAATTACAATGTTATTATGCATAGTTACAATGAACTCAATGTGTAAATTGTTTTGCATAATATAACCTTAATCCAACACTAACTCTAACCCTTTTCTGCTACAATTGTGGTTTTTATTTAGATTATTCAAACATTGTGTTTTCTTGCCTGTGACCATCTGTGAGTACAGCAGTTGTATTATTAATTAGCATTTACAATGATTGAAAAAAAATAATAATAATAATAATGTGATTTGAGTATTTTGAATGAGCTGCCTGACATTAATGAAATATTTTTAATATGTTATTCTTCAGGTGTTAAATGCCTTGGGCAACATATTTATTATGCTTATGAAGCTGTTCAGATCATTGCATGCTCGTGTAATAAGACTGAAATGAGCTGAGTCATGGATTAAAACCTTCATCCCATTACATATATTTTCATCCAGAAATCTTTAATTGAATTGCACTCCCATATAAGACATAATAACATCCCTGAATGCACTGCACATTTCCAGCATGCATCAGTAGACTAGTTTCCTATTTGGTTTAATGTATTTGGTAGACTATGAAATCTAGTTATTTTAAATTGAATTAATTTGGCACGCTCTGTGACTGGTGTTGTGAAGTTTCCAAACTTTGGTCCATTTCATTGTATTCACACGTATTTTAAAGTCTTTATTCCATTATTTCCTAAAATTGAACACATACTGCAAGTAAAAAATATGTATCAATAACATATGATCTCTTATTCTATTGCAATGGAATAATTCATTTATTGCTTTGTAACACTTGTGAGAGTCATTATTGTAATATGGTAAGCAACTTGGTTCCCGTTTCATTTTTCGCTTCTGGGTGACTTAGCACCTCTCTGTCTTCCCTCTAAGCGTATAAGGTACACCAGAGTGTAACCATTAATTTGTCCCACTGCAACACTACCTCATGTGGATGTAATAAAAAATCATACATCCACAAATGGCAGAAGTTGCAGGGGGACATGTTAATGGTTACACTCTGGTCTACCAGATGTACAGTAACTATACATATCTAACTTCATTATCTCTAAATGAAATGTAAATAGATTTGTTTGGCAGGAATGTTGTGTGTCTCTTTCCATTTTTCATTGTTTTATTGTTACCTGCCTCTTCCACACACACACACACACACACACACACACACCCGCTGCAGCAGCTAAAGACAAAAAGTCAAGGTTGGATAAAGAGTCAACTTTGGCATGGGATGAAATACATTTCTTATCTAAATATCTAAAGTCTTAGGCTGGCATTGGGATACATCTGAGGGATATTAATGCACTGTAAATAATGGGTTTATTTTTTACTGTTCTTATCTTCCCACTGTGGTGCCAGATGAATTTGCAACATGTAGGGTATGTAGGGTAGTTGTGAATATTTTAGGCATTCACATGGTATTTCATAAGTTTTTCTTTAAGCAATAATGTACAGGGGGCAATCTCTTTCCAAGCAGTTAATGGCCAGTATTTAAATTTAAATATACTGTTTTTAGTCTGTTATGCTACGATGTAGTTAAACTAACGACTGCTTTCAAAGTCTCTGGTTAGCACTAATCATTGACAACCTATGTTACATTACATACATTTTAATGAATCAGACAGAAGGTAAATGCAAGTAAACGTTTACCTTGTATCTCTCACTCAAAATAACACATACTTGTTCTATTCAGCAGGACATTGTTAGGCTGGAATAATGTACAAAGTCACACATAACAATTTAATTTCCAGAAATGTAGTGTATATCTGGTATCCAGGCTTAAATTTCCACTGTGGACATTTTTTGTTTTTCAAATTTGAAATGATTTATACTTCAACCATGCCCACCTCTTATCCCCTGCTGGACCTAAGCAATGGATGTTACCAAGATAATACACCTTGGAGACGAGGCCTTGCCTAGAAAGTAATATCCTGGACTCAACGGCCAGCCTACTCGTAGAGATCACCAAAGAGCCCCAATGCAGTGCTCCATCTTGGCTTTCAAGTGGCAGAGCTGAGGTGAGCTACTGTGGACCCTCATTGTGGGCACATCTCAGAAAAACTACTCTAGTTAATGCATGAGATGCCCCGATTGACTGATCGTTTTATTATTATGTGCCATATTTCTGAAACAGTATTACACCAGAAATGGTGTAACCCTGTTACAGACCGGTCCAAGATTTGTGAATATACCCATATTCAAGGAATTGTTGTTTTTTATGAATTCTGAATACATTGAAATGCAATTATTAAGAAATGTCATGTTTAGCTATATTAATTGATGTCCTGCATTTTCTGTGTAAAAATAACCGTTTTGGCATCTACTTCAAATTCAGTGTGAATACAAAAATTTTAAAAAGCGTAATGTTTTGCTGTGATGACAGTTCCTCCTAAATGTCACAGGCTGTTTTAAGTGTGATTTTTCTATAACTATTCCAATAAATATAGTTCATAGAAATATTTATAAAAATATAACATTTCTATAAATATTCTAATATTCAAAGGAAGCTAAGGTTAAACAGCATATTAAGTGTTAGCTGACCTTAAAGTTCAAATCTAGCATTTTTAAGATTCCCATTATCTGGAGTACATGTCGATGTCTTTTTGCTAAATGAGGTGTGACCATTCTGTTTACACAGTGCAAGGTTCTCTGAACTTGCTGTTATACTTCCACACCTAGGAAGAGACTGTTTACCCCAATTAACCTCACTCCTTGCCATGCATCATCAACATTTGCAAATGCAAGTAACAAATCTGTTGATGAAGCCTGCATGCAAGCTCATAGTATTCTAACGCTGTTCAATAACAAGACATTATACTTACCTAACTGTTACAGTGATTTCAGAACGGCTAATCATTTAGCTGCACAATATCCGCACTCTGCCTTGAACTGTAGGTGACCTTCTGAAGCCCAAACCTGCATGACATAACCACAGACAACGTTAATTAATGAACACCTTTTCCTTTATTGGTGGTGGACCCCAATATCAGGTATTGTACTTTCTGTCGATAATATGGTTCACATCTATTTACATTGTGCAAATATAAAAGCTAGTTATTAGCCTGCTCCAGCACCCAGGCACTAAAACCCTTTCTCACACACACAATTCACACAAAGTTGCTACTTTTCTACACTGTTCCTTTAAATGTCACTCTGGAATCAAAAATAAATAAATAAATAAGTAAAACTGCACACGCAATTGACAGGCTACTTATTATTTCTTGTCATCGTAACATCTAACATCAAAATGATAGGCCTGTCGATCCTTTTCTGCTTTTTCGTTTATAGCCAGTACATAGCAGTGAACATCTGCAAAGCGCAAGCTGATTGAGTCTGAACAACTGGCTGACTGGACATCCAGGTGAGCACATCCCTGTAATACAAATGAGACTACGGTGCAGCAGCTTACTGGTACTGTGCACTATTATATTTACAATACTGACTTCCACAATACATATCACCTTGAACAGGGAACCATTGGAGCATCCAGGAAAGAGATATTGCTTGTATATGTCAATGTCTTTCTTGGTTGCTGGTGCTTTGATTTGATCTGTTTTGTAATGAAAGGAATACAAATTATAGGGCATAGGTCTTGGGGTGAGCATCTTAGAAAACATATTCATGAAATTGGCCACTGTAGCTAGTCAAGAGATGGCAAGTGTATAGTAGGACTGCTGAGAATACCACTAGTAGACAAACTAGACAAACTTCACTAGCACTGATATATCAGTAAACATATATAGTTAAATAACTCTTTTCTAATATTATAAAGAATCTGTTATCCTTTATAAAATACCATCTTGACTAGCTGCATGTTCTTCAAGAGAAGGTCTTAGTACAGTTTCCATAGTTTTACAGAAAAGTTATACACCAGAGAAACTTTTAAGTGCTGCAACATAATTCACGTGTTGTTTGACTGAGCACGAAATTCATTTATGCATTACAAGTTGTGTTTCCTGTGCTGTGTGAATAGTTTTAGATCCATTAGCATGGCCATTATAAGAACATGAGAAGAACACAAAGCTTGTCCCTTGTTGACACACCATTTTACCTACTGGGGGGAAATGGAAAAGCACAGGATCTAGCCTTTTTTTAAACATTCCCAGTATTTTAAATCTTCCATTCATTTTAACTTATTTTTACTCAGCTTCCACTTATACCTGCTTGTTCATCTCTCTCTGCTAAATTTGAAGTATTGTCTTGGGTGAACTTTATCGATACCATTTATGATTTCCAAGACTTCAATCAAGTCCTCTCTTTCCCTTCTTTTTTCTAGGTTGAAGAGATTTAATTATTTTAACCGGTCCTCCTAGCTCATGTTATTAAGTTCTGGGATCATCCTGGTTGCCCTTCTCTGTATCTTTTTGAGTGCAATGATATTTTTTTGGTAGTGAGATGACCAAAACTGCACACATTATTCTAGGTGGGGTCAACTAGTGCATTGTATTATCTTAACATTACCTGTCTAGACTTGTATTCCACATTTTTTTGCAATATAGACTAACATTTTATTTGGCTTTTTAATTGTCTCACCACATTGACGAGATCATTTTAATGATGACTCCACTATAACCCTGAGATCCTTTTCAAAGTCCTTCTCCTCTATTTCCATCCCATTCTTTTTACACTTATGACATTGATTTTTACACCCAATATGCAATACTTTACATTGAATTATCTGGGCTGCGGATTCAGACTCCAGTACTCTCCAAAGTTTGGTAACATCTGCTCACTCTTGATGTACTTGAGGCATCTAAACAAAATGACTCTTTTATTCACTTGTTTTGTGGTGCAAGTAAGGCCCTATTATCATAAATTCTGTGGAAAACTTCTCAATGAAAATAATTTGGACCAATATTGAGTATTCCAGAAACCCAGCCCACAATACACTTTAAACTATAGACTCTATGCTACTCCATATACACGTTTCAACCACCACCACCTTGGTGATGTTGTAAAACTTAATAAAATGTATTTTATTCTGAGCTTTGTTTTGTCGGTACATGTACATGTTGTAGACTGCAGTGTTCACACACACACTAACTGCTCCATTAATTATGATTAAACCAGTCTCGATTAGGTAATTCAGTAGGGCAGCAGTGTGGAGTAGTGGTTAGGGCTCTTGACCGGAGGGTCGTGGGTTCAATCCCTGGTAGGGGACACTGCTGCTGTACCCTTGAGCAAGGTACTTTACCTAGATTGTGCCAGTAAAAACCCAACTGTATAAATTGGTAATTGTATGTAAAAAATAATGTGATATCTTGTAACAATTGTAAGTCGCCCTGGATAAGGGCGTCTGCTAAGTAATAAATAATAATAGTAATAATTCATCACATCTTAGATTTGAAACAGATAACAGACATGCTTGAAAAGCAAATGGAAAAAGGAGGTTTAATACCATGGTTACTTTCACAAGATGATAAACAACACAGCATGAAGAAATAGTACAGCCTATAACACAAATGCTGTAGTGTGTCACTAAAACTTTCTCTGTATTCTACTTTAGCACTGTTGAGATGTATTGGCCTCCTCCCCCTCCAATTAGCACAGATGATGTACTGTATATGATAACTTATCATCTGAAGATTAAATTACTGATTAAATTACTTCAGATTTTCAGAATAGAGCAAATATCTTGTAATTCCATTTTAACCATTTGGACCATGCTAATGGATCTAAAACTATTCACACAGCACAGGAAACACAACTTGTAATGCATAAATGCATTTCGTGCTCAGACAAACAACACATGACTTATGCTGCTGCACTTTCTCTAGTGTATAACTTTTCTGTTAAACTGTGTAATTCCAAGTTACACTTTCTCTTTTATTTCCTAGTTCTAGTAAATAATGTAGCTACAAGCAGTTTACTAAAAAAACAAAGTGAAGTCAGTGACATTTCTGCTGCAGACTTTTGGGGAAAGTACTTCTTCTTGGCGTTTGTAACTGTGGCAGCATCAGGTTCTTGTTGCAGTTGATGTAAATCCTTTATACACCATTCGATTGTCATAGTCTTTTACTGAGAAGTGTCCTGTTGCTGATGCCCTATGGAGAATCAGAAACCACATTTCAAATAGTTACTGAGATACAGGTTGTAAGTATTCCACTTAGGGCAGAGCTTCTCCTTAGAATTAATGACCAGAATAGTTTTACCAAGGAGACATTCTATATACAGTACCAAAGAGGCTGTTTAAAAAAAAAAAAAAATGACAGCGAATATTTGAAAATCAATTAGTTTTTATTAGTGATTATAGTTTCTTTTTTTGTGATTATAAAAAATAATGTTGCATGTTATTTAAAGAAACAAAGGGGTTTCATTTAAGCAACCGATACCTCACTGGGGTAAACCACAACTGCGTTTTTAAAGCAATTCACAGCATTGGGGAATCACCCTTGATTACATTAACCACTGTGTGGTTATCCCAGGATTACCCCTGAAAATAAATGGTTGATCCTGGTAGGTTCAATATTGCGGTGAAATCCAGATACAACTTATCAAGGCAGGATATTTGTTGATCAAAGTAGACAAATGCTTTGGCTGATGCCTTCAGGAGTGTTTTGAGCTCAACTGAATGGGGTGTGAATTGCACCTATTATAATGATGGTACATTTATGAGTATGATGGGTGATCAAGAGGGATAAGGAGGAAAGGAAAAATATGAAAAAAAGGAAATGATTGTAATTCTAAGGGAGTTATATAAATGCCACTACTGCTATTATTGATCTATTTCAGTTTTCCCCTTTTCTTTTCCTGCTTACCCCTTATCCTTTCACATCCGGGTACATTTCGTCATCAATCATTTAAATCCGTATTATAATAATGATTGGCGACAATTTTCATAGTGAGGGGCCAACACATAAAAATGCAGCTATGAAACAGCTGAATTCAATACTCCAATGTCGGCATTAAGCAAACTATTGTTCAACTTGACTTAGGGTTTCTGAGTGTCTGAAGTTAGGATGTAATACCAGTTTGACAAGGCCTACATTTTCCATTATGACCACTGTTTACCTCTTCGTGTGACAAAGGGGGTTAAATGGAATTGGGCAGTAGATCTAATGCTGTCAGCATAAACTATAACTAGAGGGACCATAATTCTGTCTCCAGCCCCTCAGAGAAACAACATCATTGAAAATGTATGGTATAAGAGCAGAAACCGTAGAGGCAGAGCAATGCAGTGAAGAGAAGTGACTTTTCATCTCTCCAAATAATGAATAAAAAAAGCTCATTTATAAAATGCATTTGCAGAAAAAGATATTTCTTTACTGATCGGCTGATTCTATTAAGGAAACTGTGATGGAAATGATTTGTCTTCTTTCCCTTGTGATTTTACTATGCACACAGCCACTGAATCATTCATTCTGGGGCTGTGGCAAAAAAAGGTGCGTTTTCATTCATTTTGTTTGATTTAAAATGGGCTCACGGTTTATGTATTAAAAGTTCATAATATAGTTTAAAAGTCTGATCCCAGCAACAGAAGTAGTATGCAAAACTGAATAGAGGTTTGATTATAGATGGAAATAGGTCTCTGATACACACATTTACAGAGCGATTAAATAATGTGCATTCATATAACTCCTGCTCAAGATATTTCAGTTTACCCAAATGCAGTTCAGTAGATCTGGACAAAACCCTACAAGACAGACATTTGAATAATTCATATTTTATTGATTATTATGTGACGTACAGAAATTAATAATTGTCTTAAACCCACTTGGTTTGAGAGGCCATTACTTGGCCTGCTGAGCGAAGCAATTGACCCCCATAACAGACAGGTTACCAAGGGGGAGCTACAATAGTTAAGCAAACCCAGCATTTACAACCTGAAATTTCATTTTGAAAACACATATCATTTTTGCCTTCACTGTATTTTTTTTTACTGAATTTAAAAACACAGCTGGATTCAATTTTGGGGTAAAGAGCAGTGATATATAGATTGTCTGTTGTTTAGATCATTAAAATAGACCCTGGTGTATTATTTTAAGTGTAGTGAATAGGGTTCACCTGCATGTAAAACTAGACTAGTCTAATCTAAATACAAAATAATTTTTTAAGGGGAAAATGTATTTGCTATGGAAATTAACAAACGACAAACATATTAAGAAATGTGCTATTTTGACTTGTATTGCTGCCTATGCTGTACTGTTGGACATGATGATATTTTTAGACATAGAGTTTGCACATTTTTTGTTAATAAAACAGAAATGCAATCTGCCCTTGGGGCTGCAAAAAACAGAAGAGACAGAAGCTTCCAGGGCACAGATGGTGGTTATTAATTAGGTATTTATGCACAATTTAATACACAGCAAGATATACTGTAGCCAATTAAATAAAGTACTGTATTTGTAAAGGAACAGACATTTGGCCATGGTGCTGTCTTAAACCTGAGGTCTTCTTGAGGCCACCTTTTATTGTTTAACCTTCTGCATTCCAATAAAATATCAGCTGGGTCTGGATTTTAAACCACAGGATAAATACTGGAAAGTGCCCTGATCCCTTACAAAGAGTACTCCATGATGCAGCCATTCAGAGCACTGTTAAACAGGGCAGGTTTTCAAGACCCAGAGGTTCAGTAAGACCCCTCCCTCCCCCCTCCCCCCTCCCAACAGCTTGCCTTGTTGCAGTTGTTATAAATACATACAATTTTTTGTCTTTACCTTATTGATATATCGTGGACACTTTACATTAAGTGTCTCTACTTACATAGTAGCTACATAGTAAATACATGTGTACTTATACATAATTACAATGTTATTAAGCATAGTTACAATGTACTTAATGTGTACATCTTTTTGCAGGATATATGCAAGTACACAATTGTATCAGAAAAGTGTAAGGGTTAGGTTTAGAGTTAGGATTGGGTTTATATCAAACAAAAAATGTACACATTAAGTACACTAACTGTGCAAAACAACATTATAAGTATGTGTACATACACATGTATTTACTAAGTAACTGCTATGTAAATGCACAGCAATTAGCGATACAATGTAAAGTGTTACCGATATCTCTTTAACCCATTAACCCCTAGGTTGTTTGAACCCATCATGTAAAAAAAGCAATTTAGAAAACTTGCGACACCTCTCTGTGCATGTTTCTTTTCCTACAGTGAGTATAAAAATCTGTATGACGTGTGTCTAGTTCCTGTAAGAATAACATATCCAAAAAGGTAACATCTGAAGAATTGGTTATTATCCTTTAGCTCTTCTGTTCAATGTTGTCAGTGTTTGAGTAATCTATGGTGAATGTTTTTTCTAAGGATTTTTCATTGAGGTCACTTTTTTTTAGCTACAGTAAAAAAAAATTAATTTATTTTACATTGTGTTACTTACTGGGCAAGAAATAAAATAGACACGTGTGAATGATAGGAACCAATCTGGACTATTTCACTTAAACATTTAAACCATTAGACAAAATCAGAATATGATATTGATGCAATGCAGAGAATAAATCCGAGATGGGTGTGTGTTTCAACAGATCACTGAGGTCAGAACTTAAACGAAGACTTTATTTTTAAATAAAAATAAATATAAGAAAATATATACTTTTTTTTTTTTTTAAATACATGATACAGGGAACATGGTTAGATGATACTGTAATGTATTGACAGCAATCTCAAACGAAAGGCTTGATGTGAACTATAAACCAGACAAGGATCTAAAGGATCCAGAGCAACTGTAGAACCATGTGTCTTGCAAGCCAGCATACATACTAGCTTATAGTTCTGCATATAACACGGACATTACATTATGTATTTCAACCAGCATGACTTCACATCTCAGCCCATTGAATTGAATTAAACAGCAAGGGCTGGATGCGAATCGCGAACCATAGACTTTCCCATTCAACTAAAGACTGCACTTTACTGCAGATATGTCTAATAAACCTGCTGATTAATTTTAAAGCTGAGGGTTAAACTAATCCATAGCACGCTGAGCATGACATTTTGTTCACTTCTGTAAAATGAAGCCTTAAGAAGTTTTTTTAAATTAGATTAAAATAAGGTGATATTGTGAATGCATTACAATAGCATTTTTCCATTATGCCTTTCTGAATCAAATGAAAGTTGAAACACCCACTGATTCCATCCATTTTAATGGTAGCTTTTGAACTAAGTACAAATACGAGAGGGTGATTGTGGCAGTGTGCCTCGCCCCTGTGTGTATTTTGTGTTCTATGTTGCGTGTGGTGTGTTAATGTTGGTGTATAGATGTTGGTGCACAGGATATAAATGGGTCTGTGCAGCACGAGTGATTTAAAATATATAATTGGATTTAGACACAAGGATGGAACAATCACTTCATGTGCAGATTAAAAGGGGTATTTGTATGTGAGCACAGGGAATTGAATGATTGATTAGTAATCAAGTCTTGGTACACCTGCATAAAAGAGTGGTGTGGTGCATAAAACCAGTGTTTCACTCACTTGGGGTTGGGCGTTCAAGGCAAGAGAATGGGAGAGAAAGTTGGGAGTAA
The DNA here is from genome assembly GCF_902713425.1 of Acipenser ruthenus. NCBI lineage: Eukaryota > Metazoa > Chordata > Actinopteri > Acipenseriformes > Acipenseridae > Acipenser > Acipenser ruthenus. Next base: position 3,877,997 of record NC_081195.1, read on the forward strand.
GCTTTAAAATAATAATAAAATTACAATTGCCATACGTGCTAAATTAGATCAGCACGATATTTGTTTGTTTAGCGTTCGTCCCCTGTTTGTTAGTGTCTGTTTCATTTATTGTTAGTACGTTTTGTTTGTCTATTTATTTTGGCCTAAAGTGCTGTGTGCTGTTTTTGTTTAAATCTTTTATTTGTTTCATTCAATAAACATACTGAGCACAGCCATTGTGTCTCAGTTTCACCCACCAGTACTGCCTATCTCTGTGTTGCTTTCAGGCCTGAAGTCACCCCTACAGCCAGCCTGTTCACAGTGATATATAGAAGGCTTCATTTTTGTCAGACTTGACGGTATTACAGAACTGTGGCACATACAACTGGGGGAGGGTTGGTATATACTAGGACAAGAAAAGGTGCCCTTAAGAAGTAACAAATAAGTAAAATAATTTCACCACTGTAAAGGTATATTAGTATATTGATATCTAATATTTGTTACTATCCATCAGTAATTAAATAGAATGAACATGTACGTTAAATGGTGACAAGGGTGATATTTATCATTAATCACAGACGATGTTTGTAACACATTGTAACACAAAAAGACAAAGTGATTGAGCCTCATGTTATAACTAGCAAACTCAAACTTACAAAAGCAGCCTGAACACCCATCATCACTCTATTTTTTTAAAGGTCAGAAACAGTCGCCAACACTGGCTCTTTAATTCTCCTGCAATCACAAATAGAGAGATGCAACATCTGCCCCCGCGTGAGTGCTAAATCAATGATCATGGGATCTCCTGGCACCTGCAGACATCTTTCCAAGCTTCCAACAGGAGGCCTTGTTCTGAACTGTTTATAAGTGGCCTCCTGCTGTCTGTGCTCATTTTTCATCCTGATCACCTCGCTGGCTGTTTCCTTTTTGAACCCCTTCTCTTCCATCATGTATGCCCTGTTGAAGTAAATGTTGATGTAATCCTGATTTACCATCATAAATCATAAACTGTCACATCTAGAAGTCTTGATTAACCCACTCATGTGTTTGTTATTTTGCACTGATGATTGATAATGGTCAATGAGCGGATTGATATTCGAATCATTACATAATCGTGACAGGTGATCTAATGAACTGTAACTATCTCTCACAACAGAGAAGGAGCCAGGCATGTCAAATGGGAACTTCTCAGAAAAAGAGGAGTTAATCAATAGCACAGCATATCATGTGAAACCCCCTTTCACCATAGCTTAGCTGGTACCAGCATTACTGAGAAACAACTCTGACAGTTCAGTTATACATATTCATTTCCACATTAGCAATCCCACATAACAACGAACAGGGAAATTATCATAAATCAGCCACAAATTGTCTGACAAATAGTTCATCCAGACTACTCATTTGCATAATCCTCAATCGTTGATTAACACAATTACATGTTATTTTTAAGGATGATTTGAATGATCAAATCCTCACATCCTTATTCAGTGATGCTTTTTTGATTATATAAGCACATTATGAATGATTACTAAAAAAAACATTTAAAAGTTTTTTTTTTTTATATATATATTGTATTCAGCAAGTGTACAAGTTATTCATAAACCTGCACATGTCCATTGTAGGCCAGGGATAATGGTTAGTCCGAATGTGTAACTCATCCACAGAGATTAAAAAAACATATTTACACACAACAGCTTTTATTCGTGATTAATAGAAGGATCTTGATCATAAATACTGACACCCACGCTTTTTTTCTACAAGTCAGGCGGGTTTTGTTTGCTACTGTTCTCAACAGTTCAGTTTCAACTGCTCAACACTGCTTTCTTTTCACCACCCTCTTAAACTTGATCCAGCATGCTCGGTTAGATTCAGAAATAGTCTGGGCTGAGGACCGAAAAACCTTGAGGTTTCCATCCCAGTCAGTTTCATGTATTACATGCTACTCATGGGAATAATATTGAAATTACTGGCGTACATCAATGTATGTGTTCATAAACAGTTCAGAGACTGACTAACACATGTTAACATGGTTAATAATACATTCTGATCAATGTAACCAACAGCAGGTAAATGCCATAGCAGTATGCAAGTTGTTGAGGTAAATGCTGTGCAGCTGGTGTCAGGCAATGTCAGTGTGTGTGGCATTCAGAAATCTAAAGGGCACATCTGATTATATAAGTTATGTAGATGTGCAACTCTATAAGCCTTGCATATAAACAATGGAATACCTGTCAAAAGGAAGTCATGCTACATTGCCTGGTGCTTTTGTGAGTGGCAGACGATGCGGATGCCAAACACATAAACAGCATAGCACTGATAGCAAGCATTAGTGACTTCATGAATGAATCAAAAGAGAACAGTGTGCAACAGACAACAAACAGTGGGAACATTAACACACTACGCTCTGTAATTCATGCGTGCTTCACACTGTACATGAGCCCATACATCAGTTTCTGTTCAATTTGGTTTTGTTTTTCTAAGGACTACATTCAATACCAATTGGGTCTCTACATCACGTACAGTGCAGTAGCTTGCTAATCAATTTGGAAAAGACACAAATGAATAGCTGCCAGCTTCAGTTGCCACCCAGTTAAAGTCAGTTATTACCAAAAATCTTTCCCACAGTGCAATAGAACTCACTATACATCCTGACTCATGCAAACCTTAGCTGACTTGTACTCATCTACCAGTGATTGTTTTTAGGTTGGTGGTTACTTTGTAGGGTTCCAGTACAGTGACAATTCTCTTCTGTTGTTGTTTTAGAGGGTTTATGAGGGTTGTATCACACTGATACCATATTATTACTGTACAGTACTACAATGGTTTTATTTTAAAAAGTTAAAGAAAAAACAACAGTCGCATTGGCTTTAAAGCAAATTAATTACCTGCATATCTGTGGATCTGAATCCTCTCCTTTGGAACATTTGGTTTCCTGATTTTAAAGGAAATGTTGTGTTTACAGTATGAAACAAAAAAGGTTGTATTCTGTTATAATTATGTTATAGATGTTGTAATTAATTGGAATAAATCTATGGTAAAAAAAAAATGGCACACTTTATAATGGGAAAAATAATTATTGTCATAGCTCAGTGATCTGGCTACCATATGGATAGTTCCACATTTTTAAATTAGTTATGAAGCTGACATAAAAAATTAAACAAATTCCTATGACATCGTTTTCTGTTTTTAATAAGACACATTCACAATATCAGGATATTACAAAAATATGAATCTGGGTGAAAACAACCAAGGAAAATGATTGCTTTACTGAACAATAAATACATATAACAAGCTAAATGCAATACCAACATTTCACAACATTCATAAAGAGTGTGCACAGTATATTCTCATCATGTTTTCCATTATTGTTATTACATGTTAATGAAGCCTGCTCAACTCCTGACAGAATTGTTTCATATCACTGATTGGGTGCAATGGCATAGAGAGCTACAGTACAAACCTAACAGTTTTGTCAGTCATCAGACAAATGACATGGTAGGTAGTTAGCTTTGAATAGCTGAATGGAGTTTAATCAAAGATTCATAGATGTCATACTATTACAGATAGTTTGTAAATTACATCATGGTGGTTGCACAATTCTGCTTTTAGGACACCATTTTGTTAACAGGGCAAATGTTTTGTGGATCCCACATATCTTAGCAATAACTGTTTGAAAAATGGCAGAATCACTGGGACTGGCATTGCAAAAAATCTGACTGCGAAATTGGCTCCAGTTACTATTTGCTGTAATGTTAGTACTGTACAATGGCATCATAAGTCTCTGGGGGATTTTTGTTTTCATTACCATAGACCGCCAAATTTTCCCACGCTGTCGCCTCATATATATATATATATATATATATATATATATATATATATATATATATATATATATATATATTGGTGTTTCAAGTCAAAATTGATTTTCCCTTTCCTATTTCTGACTGTTATGTCTGCTCCTAAACTGCTGACTGCCCTTTAGAAAATGGCTACTTACTGGACTCCTGGAGATGGGCTCATAATTCTGTATGTACTGTATGTGACAAAAATCATTCCTCAGCCGCTAACCTTTAGCACAAACGATAAGGACATACATCACAGGGCACATAATCTGTCCAAAGAAAATTTGACTAATAATCCCAATAAGGAAGATGCATTTTTTGCATAACTGGTATTCAATTTGAAGTGGAAGTTCAAGCTGCATTACCTTGGTAACAGTGACAGTTTGTCTTTATCTGGGAGACAGTCATATTTAAATAATTGCTGCCTTCATCTTTATGTCTTTGCATGATTAGAAAGTTAATCTATGAACTAATGTTCCTAGTTCTAATGGTTATTATTAGATTCAATAGTCCAATGGCTAATTTAATGGGTTGTCTTCAAAATCATTAATTATAAAAGACAAGTTGTAGGTGAATACCTTCATTTTACCCAAATGTCCTTTAAACTTCCAGTTTGTTCCAGCCAGTCTAAATTAGTACTGTATACATGTATTTTTTAAACAGGGCTTGTTGCTTGGTAAAACAATAAACACAAAAAGGTATATTGTTTTTTGAACATCATGCTTACATTTTTTTAACATCTCAGTCACTCTAACCTCAATTCTGGCTTTGTAATTTGTTACATAATTTGCATTTATTTCACAGTTTACAATCCATTCAAGGTTACATAATGATTAACTGCCACATCCTTAAGTCAAGGTTGGAATGGCCTTTTCCATCAAGACAAACAACTTGTCTGCTGGCTGCATTTTAAGTACTGTGCAACCAGAGCCTACAAAGAGGGAAACCTACACCAGTTTCACCTTATGTTTTACAATGCCTTAGGTGAAATGTTCAAATAAATTATTCAAATAAATCAGTCAGAAAAATGGCATACTGTAGCAGATTTTAAAAACAAAAATAAAGTATAGAATACAATGAAAGGATTCAAATCCAAATGAATTACTTTGCTAATGTTCATGAAAGGAGCTGAATTCACTCTCATGGTCAAAACCCTTCGGTGGTGGAAAGTTGCATGTTCATTCAATTCTAGGCAGGAGCCTTCAATTAGTTATGTGATGGAAAAGGATGGTACACTCAGCAATTATTGCAGTATTTCAGTAAAGACTGTGGTAAAATATATATCATTTAGATGGTTTTATGATTATTTGTATCCAAAAGTCTATTTATTGTTGAGTGTTGTTATTACCAACACAGGAATCTTGAGTGCTGGCTTGGCAAACAGCTTTCTGTACATAATTTACATTGTCAACTTTACAAGGAGCTTGCTTTTCTGACTTGCCCCAGCTCAGAACCTTAAACCTCACTTTAAATGTTATTAGAGAGAGTGAACTTGCATCCATTATCATCATGAACATTGTTTCACCTTTACTCTGTTGCTGAGGCACTACCTAACATGATTGGATTATAAATCATTCTCATTTTGGACTGTTTTGTTCTTGGTATTTTATATGTGATTTAATTGTCATTAGCAGATGAACACTTCTGAGTTGGTAACATTTCACACTTTATTGCCTCAGACATATTGAGACACATGGTTTGACTTGGATGTTGGAAACAAAGCATTTTGAGTTGTATTTGAATGCAGCATTAACTGAAGCATAGCTTGCAAATAGAGATTGATTTAACCATTTGTAGTATTGTATATCATGTTTACTATAACGTGTTTTTTTCAAAAATGGACATTTGAGACCTATGTAACAAATTGAAGTGCACAACAGGTTAGATTTATGTAATTATTTTGTTAGCTACAATAAGTTTAAATAAAACACTTGTGTGGCATCACAAATGATTTGTGTTGTCAGGTAACGGCATTCTTGAATAATAACATTTGACAACGCTTTGTAGTTGAGTCTTTTATGAAGATTTAACGTTGAATAAATCTCACATACCCTGTCATGAATAAAGTATGCCAGTATTCAACAATATGCTTATGAAGTAGGTTATGCTGGTGACATTCTCAGTGAGTACAACAGGTAGGGTAGTGCAGCCTTTGATAATTTTGTTTCAGCTATAAATTGAGTGGTTGCTATTAGTTAAAAGCACTCATCACACTGGAGAGGAATATTATTGCTACTACAGTAGACCTTATCATGCAATGAAATATTGCCTGCCAGCGTACAGCTACAATTGCTGAAGGAATTAAGTACATCAAAACCTTTTTCTAAGTTAGGCAACAGAACCCTTATGCAAGTTCCCATGGCATTTCCATGGTAATACCATGCATTAACCATAATTTACCCTGGTTTACCATGTTAATTAACAGTTTACCATACCTCACTGTTTACATGCTTTCACCATGCTTTATTATGCTTTGCTGTGATTTTACTATTGTAAGCTTTTATAAAGGAAGAACTGTGGAGTAGTGGTTAGGGCTCTGGACTCTTGACAGGAGGGTTGTGGGTTCAATCCCAGGTGGGGGACACTGCTGCTGTACCCTTGAGCAAGGTACTTTACCTAGATTGCTCCAGTAAAAAAAAAAAAACAACTGTATAAATGGGTAATTGTATGTAAAAATAATGTGATTGTATGTAAAAAAAAAAAAAGTGATATCTTGTAACAACTGTAAGTCGCCCTGGATAAGGGTGTCTGCTAAGAAATACATAATAAAGAACTGTGCTCCAGAAATGTATATGTGTATATGTGTACTTTTTCAGACTTAAGAGTTTGCACTGCAGAGTTTGGAGTCGTCTCAGCGGGCATAATAGGGCAGCAGTGTGGAGTAGTGGTTAGGGTTCTGGACTCTTGACCGGAGGGTTGTGGGTTCAATCCCCAGTGGGGGACACTGCTGTTGTACCCTTGAGCAAGGTACTTTACCTAGATTGCTCCAGTAAAAACCCAACTGTATAAATGGGTAATTGTATGTAAAAATAATGTGTTATCTGTATAATGTGAAATAATGTATAATGTGATATGTTGTAACAATTGTAAGTCGCCCTGGATAAGGGTGTCTGCTAAGAAATAAATAATAATAATAATAATAATAATAGACCTGGTCAAAGTGCATAAAAAGTAATTCATCAATCCTCTCTTAAATTTTACAAGTGTTTTCTTTGGGGTTGAAATTAAAGAAACGCTTGGCATGATCAAATAGATGGCAAAAACATTTTATTGGAGTCTAAATCACTTTCAGATATCTTTGAAACTGTCTGCACATAGCATTCCTTGGTGTTCAATAAATTACCACACAGGCACCAGTGTCTGACCCATTCAGTGCTGAAGGTTGAACTTACTAGACACATCCACATATATTGACTGTTGTGGCATCAAAGAGGACACAACAAGGATGAACATAGAAAGACCACACCTGTGTGCAGGAGCAATTTACATTAGATTGTCCATGTACTGTAGGGGTGAAGAAAATGGACAGAGGGATTAGGAAGTGTTTTTTTTTCATGATCTGTGGCATTTTATGAACCTTTTAAGATGACTGGAAAGAGCAGAGTCGTCTATCCATCAATGACAACAATACAAACAAATGATAGAGTCTGCATCAACATGGAGGGCACAAGTACCAATCACACGAAAATCATATTCAACTGCTGTATAACATCATTGTCTGCTATCACAGATCCCGGTAAGCAGTAAACTGGGACTACTGGTGATCACTGTTATTATATAGGCCTTAAGTAGGCTGGTCCAAGATAAGTGCAAGAGTTACATTAACATTCAAACAGATTGCAAAATACTCTTTTGAAAACCATTTTGACCTTTTTGAAAACCAGGCTATTAGAATGTATTTTACAGTGAAGAAATAAAATATATATTACACAGTAGTTCCCACATTTTGATCTATGCTGCCAGGTAGTACTATTTTTATGAGCTTGTAAAAGCCTGTCCTCAGGAGAGCATATTATTACAAGCCTGAAAATTGTTAGTGATAAATATAACTTGAGCCCAAATGTAGACACGTTTCATAGACAAAAAGCAAACACTGTAACTCTAGAGAGCAACATTTATAGCAGAAATGGATCTGAAACAAATATGAAGTAGCATCAGTTTCACTGCCAGGAGACAAATTAAGAGCCTGTAAAACACTTGAGTGGACCAACATTTGTTCTTATTACTGCCAGTAACCTTATTTTGCAATCCTATTTGGCTACCTTTAACTTCCTGTACTTGTTATCCACAACCGTATATTGCTTATGCCTTTATGGTGTAATACTCTTTAAATGTAATTCCGTCATTGGTGGTAGTCCTTCTGTTAGCTACTGTGGCAGGGTAAATCCCTGCCTGTAAAAAAAAAATGTGTTGGTGGTTGGCAGGGATAGGGTTCATTTCTGTCTCTGCCAGATAAATGTGTGTAATTAGTTTATTTAATTAATTGATGTCACCTGCCTGTAATCAGCAGGCAGGTATAAAAATAGTAACCAAAGGTTTGTTCAAGGCAGTCTGTGAAGAAGGAAAGAGGCTGTCAGTGTGGAGAGACATGTGTGGTTAATAGACAAGGTAGTGTGTAACCCTTTTTGTTTGTGTTGCAGCGTTAAAATGTTTGTTGACTGGGAAGCAGCTTAGCTGTCCATTTGATTAGTTTCAGGACTTTTGCAAAGTTTAGTTAGTGCTCCATGTGGGAGTTAGGTTTTTGTTTTGATTATTTTTCTTTTATTTCTGTAAAATAATAAAGCGGCATTCAAAGTGCTTTAAAAACTTGAATTTCTGTGTCTGGGTCTGTATCAAAGGGGTTTAATTTCAGTCAGCAGAAGTAAAAATGGACATAAAGAGATTATCAAAGTGATCAATCAGGCCACTGCAGCACAAAAATAGGCCAACCATGTATGAAGACAAGAGCTGCTGCTGGAAAGAGTGGTGTGGCCTGCACCACAGCAAAAGTTACAGCCTCCGGAGCAAGAGCACGAAGAGGAGCTATGGGCCACAGAGAAGGGGGAGGAGGTGAGGAGCACACCTCCACCACAGCCCCATCCACGACCCCTGCACAGCAGTCTGGCGATGGTGGGTGCAGTCCCTAGCCCCGTGCTCCTAGACACCCTGCCATGGTGTCCAGATCTCCTGTTGCAGGGCAGAGGTCCCAAATTGATCCATGTAATGTTGCATCCGTCCCAATATGTCCTCATCAGCAGGCATATGGCATTTTTAGGTAGCATGACAGAAGTTCAATTCAGAGGCATAACAGATTTAATTGAAGGGCAAATGTAAAAGATCTATTGCCTGGGGCAAGAAACAGAAAATACTGTACTGGTATTTTTTGTTTATTTGTTGGTATGGCTACTTTCCCAGTTAGCTGGCTAGAGTAGGAGGAACACAGGATGGACACCATACACCTGTTTTGTATTCAATATAACATGCTAGCTTATTTTCTGCCCTATTAATTGTTTTATATACGAAACACTATCAGCATCTACTATCCCTTAAGCTTTACTGTTACCAATTGAGCATGTTAAAAACATGTAAATTGTTTCACTTTTATTTTTCAAGTGAATGTGATTAGTTCTGTCATTTTTAGCTCATTTTGAATTTATTATATAGCTTCATGAATCATTAGCTAAAATGTGCTAAGGACCTTTTTGTTTAATTCTTAAAATTATTTAAAAATGATTTTAATGTGTCGCAAATAATTGTTTTGGAAGGATTAACATATTGAGATAATATAACTTGTGGAAAGACTGTTGAGCAAAAAAAAACTGTTATTCTTTATAATATTGTAAATTATAGTACTGTAAATTGTCCTATGTTCATTAACCCTTAAATATATTAGGCTTTGGCTAAACTTGTTGAATACCACTAAACATACTCTATATAGTCACGTTATCAGTAAAAGGTGGGGGGGACATCACCTCTAAGATAAAGGCACTATTTTCTACAGCTGTGAAAGCTATGTACTCACTGGCTACGTTTACCATGTTGGTTCTTTTTCTAGAATTTTGATGTCATCATACTGTCACTGTACTACATGTTTCTAGATTTTGGAAATGCGCATTCTAAACATGGAACACCTGGAGGTGATGGGCCAGTGCCAAAAAAACTAACAAAGCAAACCGAGGGGACGGGCACAGAGCTACATCAAATTCACTGCACCTGACGCCCAGTCTTCACAATATCTTTAATTTATATATAAAGGGGACATAATTGCACAAAATGTTTATCACACTGCCAGAGCCAGACTTACTCATTTGCATGTATATCTTGACAAAGGGAGACACTGTCTGGCATTAAGTGTATAATATGTACAGGTAGTGGACAAAAAAATGGAAACACCTGGGTAAATGATGGACACCAAGTATATTATTATTATTATTTATTTATTGACAGACACCCTTATCCAGGGCAACTTATAATTGTTACAAGATATCACTTTGTAATATCACATTATTTTTACATACAATTACCCATTTATACAGTTGGGTTTTTACTGGAGCAATCTAGGTAAAGTACCTTGCTCAAGGGATTGAACCCACGACCCCCCGGTCAAGAGTCCAAAGCCCTAACCACTACTCTACACTACTGCCCGTTGCTACAACGCAATGGCTTCCACACAGGTGTGGCTCATGCGTTAATTAAGCAAATAACATCCCAGCATGCTTAGGGTCATGTATACAAATGCTGGACAGGTCTGGTTGCCTTTAATTGTGGCTAGCATGGCTGCAAGAGGAGACCTCAGTGACTTTGAAAGAGGGGTGATTGTTGGGGCGCATTTGGCAGGAGCTTCAGTGACCAAGACAGTTCAACTTGCTGATGTTTCACGAGCAACGGTGTCTAAGGTGATGTCGGCATGGAACTGTGAGGGAAAGACATCATCAGCAAAGGGCAACAGTGGGCGAAAGCGCATACTCCAGGATCGTGATATCCATGCATTAATTCGAAGTGCAAGGCAAAACAGGCGAACAACTGCAGATCAATTAACTGCAAATTTCAACCTGGGGCGCGAGCAGCCAGTTTCATCAAAAACGGTCTGCCAAGAACTCCACAGAGCGGGATACCATAGTGGCACAACGCCCTACTAAGTGACTACATTGGTGTTTCCATTTTTTTGTCCACTATCTGTACATCAAGGGAGGCTAAAGTTGGCCCTTCCACTCCTGGTCTTTGTTTCAACCTGCTCTAAATTGTTTAATTGAACCAATATAACCTCCATTCTGACTGTGATTATCTAATTTTACCTGTTAAAACTGGAGTGGAATGGTCCTCCAGGACCAGGATTGGATATAATAACCTGACTTTGGGGAGACAGTGAAGTCCAAACATGAACCTGTCACCAGGTTGAAAAAGCAGAGCTATACATATTTTGCACTGAGCAAAATCCTGTTCAGTGTCTATCTGTAAATAAATGTATATGTTTTGACAATTAAGTCTTGGATCTGACTATAAATCTCCATGTCCACTGAGACAATTATAAATAACAAATATGCATTGTATAGGGTCTGTGAAAGAAAATCAAATAACACATTAACAATAAAAAAGAAAAACCCTAAGGATTCCAAAGATAAAGCAGAATATATAACTGGTAAAGAATAACATTATGAACATAACATATATGGATACACTTACTCTATGTATATGTTTCATTTGCATTCAACACATCACAAATATGAGAAACAATTCAGTTGTGAAATAGTCTTTGCTGTATTGCATCAATTAACCACTTACAAGGGCTACTTGTAAGTAAGTGCATTCAGCACTTATCGCTTTCTGTTAATCTGTTGTCTATTCACAAGCCTCTCATGTCTTTCTCCACAAGATCTAAATCTAGCGATTTAACAAGTGAACTGAGTTTGGTAAGTCTCTCTGCAGAGAACATTATCAGTATAGGTGTGAGTGGGTTGCTATGGCCACCCTCCTGAGTGAAATAACCAGAGTATGCCATCTGTTCAGTATTCTGGAAAAGAACAAAAGAAAACATAAGAAAATTCACAGATGAGCGGTGGCCATTTGGATCATCTATGCTCATCTATTTCCTAGTAGCAGTTATGTACCAATATGCTGAATGCCCACATAAAAAGTACATGACACTCATTGAATTAAGAAATCTACTGACATGAAACCAGTGTAATCAAAATAAACTGTAAAACAAAATAAAAATGTTGCATCACCAACTGTACAAGAGTAAACTAATAATGGGTGAAACAAGTACAGAGCAAATGCGTCGCAAACAGTGAAGGCTTCTTGAAAAGCAAGATGCATTTGCTGAGATGGATAGAAAAAAAAACATGTGAAATTAAAAAAAATATATGATCTGGGACCTGCTCTGAATTAAGCCCCTTAATGTACAGAAGAATGAAGAGATTCTTCCAAGCCCTTTCTTCAAGGAAACACTTCAGAAGTAACCAAATTGAAGCACAGAGCCATCAAGCCTGGTCCAGGCTTCAGGCTTTTTTTTGGTGTTATCAGTGGAGAAAACATCATAAACATTCTGGAATTTTTTTTTAAAAGACTACTTGTTTGTTTTTTATCAACTTCTTACAGCACTGTTTTTTTGTTTTCAGCCGACGAAGGATTTGTAGTCCGAAACGTCCTGATAATTGATTTGTAATCAATTATTCTACCTTTTTAATTACCTGAAATATCCTTTTTATCCTTTTTGTCTTTTTTTTCTTTTTTCTTATTGATCATTTTGGTACACAGCAGTTTTCCTTTTTCTCAAACGGGCAGCTGGCTCTTTGAGCTAATATATATATATATATATATATATATATATATATATATATATATATATATATATATATATATATATATATATACACACACACACACATATATATATACATACATATATATATACATATATATACATATACATATACATACATATATATATATATATATATATATATATATATATATATTAGAACTCTTCCCTTTGAAAGTAACTATTTCAGTGATTTCTAGAACAAGTAGAAAAAACAGAGAATACAGAACACAAAGATGCATCCTATGGCTGTATTTCTTCTTAATGACACAGTAAAGTGTGAATGGATTGCTAAACATGTATATATTAGATATCAGAGAATATAGCTGATGTAAAGGCACAAGTTGTTCTACAATATTGTTTTGACATGGAATAAAAAAGACAACTAGATATTATGAAACCCATTCATGATGTGCACTGCAGATTATTCACTGCTAATTGTTTACTATATCCCATCCCTACAAACACTCTGTTGTGTGTTAATGCTTAATCAGTACATTAATTCATGCATGTAATTTTAATAAGGATCTGTAATGCACAACAATGGCACCAGAAGAAATCTGGTGAGTTTAATACTTAAATGTATAGAGAAAGAGAGCACCACATGTTGCAAGCATACAATCTGTTAAAAGAGATACACATTAAAAATGTTTGAATTTAAAATGCAAATTAACAAAATACTAACTTTAATTTGCTTTTGAATATAATTACCTCTGAATTCTCAGTGGGGTGCTTTATATAAATGATGCAAAAAGGAGTAAAATAGGAGTAAGACACTAACATACTTTATCCCGAGGATGATGATGATCTGATCAGCATTAATACAGTAACTGCAATAACTTTAGTATGGTACATAATCTTCTTACGTTACTATGTACTGTATAAGAGACTAGCAATGACAGGATCAGGATGAGTGTGTACTGTAATTGATTGCAAGGTCATACAAAAAAGACTACATAATACATATTTCATACAGATTTCATAAAATAAAAAGCATGTCAGTCTCCTCTTAACATGGTGAACGGGGGCCATGGCTGCGGCAAGTTTACTTCCCTCCCAAATGCAATTACAGATTAATGCTAGAGGTGAACAGATGTACCATTTTTATATGCTGTAACATCAGGGAGTACATTTGACAATGAAGTCGTCCTCATTCACTTGGGTCCCAATTGATTACAACCATCTGTTATGGAATTATTAAAATAAAAGGGAACAGGAGAGTTGTATAAGATTGTATATCATTTCTAAATTATTTATCATGATCTTTTCAGTTCCTCCATGATCGCTCTGACCTTAGTTTGGGTTTCATATATAACAAGTTCAGTGGGCATGGTTTTGTAAAATTGCAGTTTATTGAATAATATGTCTGTGCATGTTTTGAAATAGTAAATAGTCAATTTGATTTCTGTAAAACGATTAAGCAATATTCAGTACATGTACACTATGTATTAAACAGCTAACATCAGAATATACGAAATAATGAAAACAGTTTATTTTACTTCCACAGTCTGGAATGCCATATTCATATGTACATTGCTCTGTGTGGAGAAGCATCAGTCTGTCTCTAGGGGTGTGCTATTCTGTATGATTCATCATAGAGAGAAACAGTATCATTAGAATAATATAATTAGAGGGTTTATTCATTTGTTAACTATAATGTATTTAAGAAAATATGAAGATTCCCTTCTAACAACTTTAAATGCCCACGAGCTAAGAATACAAGTAATGCGGATGAGATGAGGCCTTGGGTAATCAACCATAACCAAAGACACCTGAATGACCACAAGCTTGAGAACAACACTGAACATCATGAAACGTCTGGGAGAGGAATTACAAATGTTACAGGCATTTCAAACACATACCATAGTTTATGTTACAATTATAATAGGTTTACTGTTTTTAAAATAGAAAAAACAACATGTATTACAATATGCAATTAGTTCAAAAGGGAACTCAAGTGCAGAAGCTACTGGACCTAATGTAATAGACCCCTTCCCTACAATCAAAGAGAAACGTACTCAAGGGAAAATAAGCACTGGTCAGTACACAGAAGAAACAGAAAGGTCTAGTAAGTACAATAGTATTTATCATCTTTTTAAGTCACACAATTACCACATCACACTAAATCTAGGTTTTCTTTGAAACATGGTAAATGTACAAGTGCTGTATACTGTATACAGGGAACACCATTGTGGTGAAACAGATTTTTCCCATTGTAAATGTTAAAAGAACAGGAACTTTGTTTAAAAGAACATCTTCTTGGCACTGATAACGATTTGTTCACAACGGATACAGTACTGTTTTGTAAAAAAGTGTCTTGTCATCGCGTGAGCGTCTTCAGGGACACTGATTGGTTTATTAAATATTTCCAGAACCGCCGTCATATCATTGAATTGTTCTGTATTCTGATTTCCACATGTGCACCTCATCACTACAAAATGGCATGTAAACAAACGGCTGTTTCTCTTGCTGCACAAAGTTGGAAATTGTTATAACTCTTGAAAAAAAAAAACCTGAATCAGACACATGTCACCACGCAAATTTGGTGTTTCCCATTCTGGTGAGTTGCTTCACCATTCTGTTAAATAATGTGCATGTCTTGTATATTGCTGCTGCATTTTATAACATGTTTAGGGGTGCTGTGTTCATTTAGATTGACAATTAGTTTATTAACGTTAAGTTAACCCTAAGTAACGGCCATTATTTTTGCCTCTGCCACTGTGAGAGACCAGAACACACCTGCCAGCAAATTTCATAGTACATAGCGATTTAAGCTTTTTGACCATGTTGTTTTACTTTAGTTTTATTAATGTTGGTTTGTCTGTTACTTTATTATTATAGTTGATTAACATACACTCGCTGTATTGTTTTGCTTTTACTTATTCAGTTAATTTCATATGTTGATGCACATGCGTCATGACAAATAATACATATGTATTTATTTATTGATTGATTCATATGGTGTCTGGTGGCTAACTCCGTCTTAGAGAACACTTTGGCTACAAGAACATTTTGCTTGCTTCCTGAGGAGTGTTCTCTTAGCCGGAGACTACTGTATAGAGAACATACTCAACATAAGCTTAAACACCCTACCGTATTTGTCTCTTTGCTTAGAAGGTGGATGGTTTTAAGTTTCTATTTCATTGCCCGGTTGTGAACTGACTATATTGAGAGAAACAATGCACTGCACTGACTTGGTCTTAACTGTGAGGGTGGTAGTTAAAAAGTCCATATTCATTTCTATTTACCATCCAATTTACAAACAAATTATATATAATAGTATATCAATTATGCTATTTATACCACTATTTTTCCTATATTTAATTACCTTTAAATAACAAAACTGAATTAATAACCCCAACTATAATTTATCATGACTTTCTCCTTACAAAAGTGTTTCTATAGCACTTGATGCACCCTGTAGTTATTGCTTAAATATGTGCTTTTAAAGTGAATATCCAAAAATATGCTGCTGCATAAAAAATAAATCAGAAGAACATGTTTAATTTTAATAGAAAATGAAGTTACCAACCACTTATCTTGTAGTGTAAGAACAATGAGGTTACCCATGAGGGTACTTTTCAGAATGTAGCTATCACATCATTTACAGACATCATGTGCACTTTATATCTCACAACACCACCTGACTCTAAACATATCACTATGCCTCATATTAACTTAGTTTCCCTGTGGGATAAAACATTACATTAAAAATGATACTATGATACGGCGAATCCACCACCGACTGTCCATTACCGCGTGACCCACCACCGCGCTTCCATTACTGCGCGTCCATCACCGCGTGACCCAATACAGCGCAACCCCACCACCACGTCACCCAATACAGCACAATCCCATCACCACGTCACCCAATACAGCGCAACCCCATCACCACGTCACCCAATACAGCGCAACCCCATCACCTCGTGACCCAGTACAGCGCAACCCCATCACCTCGTCACCAAATACAGCGCAACCCCATCACCACATCACCTAATACAGCACAACCCATCACCTCGTGACCCAGTACAGCGCAACCCCATCACCTCGTCACCAAATACAACGCAACCCCATCACCACATCACCTAATACAGCACAACCCATCACCTCGTGACCCAGTACAGCACAACCCCATCACCA
The DNA here is from genome assembly GCF_902713425.1 of Acipenser ruthenus. NCBI lineage: Eukaryota > Metazoa > Chordata > Actinopteri > Acipenseriformes > Acipenseridae > Acipenser > Acipenser ruthenus. The sequence continues at coordinate 3,894,758 of NC_081195.1, forward strand.
CATCACGCAATACAGCGCAACCCCATCACCTCGTGACCCAATACAGCGCAACCCCATCACCACGTCACGCAATACAGCGCAACCCCATCACCTCGTGACCCAGTACAGCGCAACCCCATCACCTCGTCACCAAATACAGCGCAGCCCCATCACCACGTCACCCAATACAGCGCAAACTCATCACCTCGTGACCCAGTACAGCACAACCCCATCACCTCGTGACCCAGTACAGCGCAACCCCATCACCTCGTGACCCAGTACAGCGCAACCTCATCACCACGTGACCCAATACAGTGCAACCCCATCACCACATCACCCAATACAGCGCAACCCCATCACCTCGTGACCCAGTACAGCGCAACCCCATCACCTCGTGACCCAGTACAGCGCAACCTCATCACCACATCACGCAATACAGCACAACCCCATCACCACGTCACCCAATACAGCGCAACCCCATCACCTCGTGACCCAGTACAGCGCAACTCCATCACCACGTCACCCAATACAGCGCAACTCCATCACTACGTCACCCAATACAGCACAACCCATCACCTCGTGACCCAGTACAGCACAACCCCATCACCACATCACGCAATACAGCGCAACCCCATCACCTCGTGACCCAATGCAGCGCAACCCCATCACCTCGTGACCCAGTACAGCGCAACCCCATCACCACGTCACCCAATACAGCGCAACCCCATCACCACAAAATCTGTTACTTATGTGGAAGCCATCATATTTGAAAACATGCAGTAATAAAGTAAGAATTTGGAAGCTTAGTTGTACTTGAAAATGGTCACGTGTTGATCAAGTGCCTCAATTTGACCTGATGTGATACATGCTATAAAGCAAGCATCAGTATAATGAACCTCCATATTGCTATTTATTTGCATCTTCTTACTGTGACCGCTACTGAAACAAGACATTGCTTGTACATCGCAGGTAAGTTGAAAATGAAATAACAGTGAAATAACAGACTTCATGCCCAAACCCCATTCATTTTCCCATATTCATTTTCATAAAATGAAAATGAATATTCATTTTCATAAAATGAAAATGAAATAACAGACTTCATGCCCAAACCCCATGATATGAACAACCTTATACGAAAGTTGCTAAATTCACGCCACAATAATGTTTGCTGCATTTAAAGGCACTTTACACGTTACGACAAAGCAGCAAAAAAATAGACACCAGGGTACATCTGTAACACCATCATGTCAACAAACAACAACTATGCATCTTTACCAATGTCTGATAAATCATTTAACATTGATTAAATGTGACTGTCAACAATTCTATTAGTAATCTATTTACATTTTTTATTACAAACAAATCAATCCAAATTACAAAACAAGTAATAGGAAAAGACATTTTTAGGTTGATTGCATCAAATATTAAATGTATTAAAAGAAAACTGATTACACACCATCACTAAGAGATGCATGGCTACTGACTAGACTATTGCATATTGCATTATTAATCTTAACCATTCCCTGCATATAAAGCCATAAACACATGTACATGGCACCGTGGGGTTGAACTGGCCTGTAATTCAAATTTGTTTAAATGACAAGGAAAATAACTTATGAGATGATGACAAGTTTGTCTACAAGCGACGTCCAAGAATTAAATATTTATTATGGAAGTTGTTTCACCTTTTTTTTTCCAGTTTTGCATCCATTTTTCAATGTGAGTACCATGTTTAAACAACTTCTGTCTTTAGTATGACGCTTAACATTATGTGATGAACATTAAAAGATGATATTGTTTAAGATGGCGCTCACATAAAAAAAAGGATGCACAGTAGGAAAAATTACCTTTTGACAAAAAGGGACTTTTAATGAGCCAAACAGCATCAGATCTAAATACAGTCACCCTAGAATCCGAACAGCATCGGATCTAAATACAGTCACCCTAGAATCCGAACAGCATCGGATCTAAATACAGTCACCCTAGAATCCGAACAGCATCGGATCTAAATACAGTCACCCTAGAATCCGAACAGCATCGGATCTAAATACAGTCACCCTAGAATCCGAACAGCATCGGATCTAAATACAGTCACCCTAGAATCCGAACAGCATCGGATCTAAATACAGTCACCCCTGAATCCGAACAGCATTAGATCTAAATACAGTCACCCTAGAATCCGAACAGCATCGGATCTAAATACAGTCACCCTAGAATCCGAACAGCATCAGATCTAAATACAGTCACCCTAGAATCCGAACAGCATCGGATCTAAATACAGTCACCCTAGAATCCGAACAGCATCGGATCTAAATACAGTCACCCTAGAATCCGAACAGCATCGGATCTAAATACAGTCACCCCTGAATCCGAACAGCATTAGATCTAAATAGCCTAGAAACCTTGTAACTTTGATTTTACATTAAATGCTTGCCAATGAATCACACCACATACAGAATAAAAAAAACAAGATTCATTACACACAAAAACAAATTATTTATATATCTACCAGAGATGGAGTCTCGAGACCTGGTTTTGGTCTCAAGATCACATTTTGAGGTCTTGGTCTTGATCTCGATCTCGGCACGTCTGGTCTTGGTCTTGATCTCTATCTCGGCATGTCTGGTCTTGATCTTGATCTCTATCTCGGCATGTCTGGTCTTGATCTTGCACACATCAGTATGTCAATGTTCCTGCCTGACTTGTGACTAACCCTTCCCTAACAATTTTCACACCATAGAGAATCCAAGGGCTATTCATTTATGAAATGTATGTAACTTTTGCTCCATAAGGAAACATCAGTAGGTATATATGTACTAACTAACATATGAGCATGTACAGTAGATTCTATAGATGATCAGTACTCTGTGTATATATTTATATATATATATATATATATATATATATATATATATATATATATATATATATATATATCATATAGCTGAGCTGAAAAGATTGTACCTGTACTCAGCTCATACTCTCCTGCTTGTAGATCAGTATGTTTGGTGACACTTTACAGGGTGACTCCAATTACTGTGTATTTAAATAGTAGTTACATACTAAATATGTGTACTTACACATAATTACAAAGTTATTATGCATAGTTACAATGTACTTAATGTGTCAATCTTTTTGCACAATATATTTAAGTACACATTTGTATCAGAAAAGGGTTAGGGTTAGGTTTAGACTTTCATTCAAGGTAATATTTATTAAGGACTTTAGCTTTGTTTTACCGGGGCATTATTTCCTTTTTATCCTACAGGTAAGTTAAGTTTGAGGACACTGCTCTAAAATATCACTGCGGTTGCTTTACAATAGGATGTTAATTACTTGGCTTGGGAATTCGGTGGCATGGCTTATCTGCCATGAATTATTTATGGATTTCCATTTTACATTAGTGTCTAAATAGCATTTCCTTCAACCCTTTCCTAAAAGTTACCTTAATTTATTTCTGAAAAGACCTGAACAGAATCTTTAGTCACACTAGTGCATACTGTGATAAGATATCATTGTAGATGTAAATATGCCAATGTCATACTCTAGCAATGTGCCCCGCCCCTGTGGGTATTTGTGTGTTATATGTTGTATGTAGTGTGTAAATGTTGGTGTTTATGTATAAAGTGCCTGGATTATAATGTGGGTTATGAGCACAAGTGATATAAAGTGTAATTTGTAGTTAGGCACGAGGATGGCACAAATCACTTCACGTGCAAATTAAAAGGGTATTTGTATGGAAGCATGGGAAGGGCACAAATGAGTTCACGTGCAGATGTACCAAGATTCCAATTGAATGATTGAATTAGCAATCGAGTCTCGGTACAGCTACATAAAAGGGGCATGTTTTCACTCATTCAGGGTTGTGTGTTCAGTGAGTGGAGAACGGGTGTGGAGAAGGAGAAAAAGTAAAGTAAATTACAGCAAAGCATACAATTGCTATTACGTGCTGGAAGGACCAGCACGATACTTGTGTGTTTGTTCGGACTCATCGTGTTTGTTTGGCTGTTCGCCCACTGTTTGTTTAGTGTTAATCCGTTTTGTTTGTCTATTTATTTTGGCCTCAAATGCCGTGCGCTGTTTTTGTTTAAATCTTTTATTTGTTTCAATTAAACGCACTCAGCGCCGCAGCGTCTCAGTTTCACTTGCCACTACTGCTTGTCTGTGTGATTCTTTCTGGCCTGACGTCACCCCTACAGCCAGCCTGTTCACACATACCCACAAATACCATGTTAGAAAATTAGAATAAGGATGATGAGTGTCCGATTGTTATCTCAGCATCTATGATAAACATTTATTCATTCAGGAAGTTAGTGATATTAATAATAAGCCTATACAATGTGACCTCTTCCATTAGTTTTTAATCCAGTAGGTTATAATGTGTTTCGTTAGATGCTAATGAAACTGTGAATATAAATAGTTTCTTCTGGTTTTGCAGTCTGAAGGTCATGCACTTTGAACATCTGTAACACCACGACCAAAGTAATTGAAGAATGTAATTGTTAAATAACACAAGGATTCAAGATTTTCATTTGAATCATTCATTCTGAATGGTGCAATATTGATGACCTGGTCAAGATATAAATCCAACTACCGACTTCAGTTAAGGATTTGAGTTGCTTCCACATGTGCCATTAAATTTGATTGCAGCTGTAATGTACTAGGAATATCGTCCTGACACATCTCATTAACTGTACCTATTGTGAAATGCAATCAGTGTTTCCCTGACAATTAGTAGAAAGAAGCCAGAGCAGATATTGGAAAAGATTTAGCAAATGTAAGTGTATAGTCACTCCACAAAATAAACAGAGCAATCAAAGTAGAATTGCCTTTTGTATATAATTTATGCTGGGGATTTTTCAGTAGTATGATTTCCACATCACTGCTCAAAAGGTCTATAATGTCACCTTCCCTAATTCAAACGCTGGGCTCAGTTACAGCATTCAAAAGTAAATATTATTGAACATAAAGCTCAGAATATATGTCACATAAACAGTTACAGATTTTAACCGTCCAAGATCTTGATATTGTTGAAATAAATGACAGATTAATAGAAATCACAACAAACTTATTTGCAAATAACCAGTTGTTTCTATTTTGTTCTAACGGTGGTATCTGAGCAGCAGCACAGATAGCTTACCAGAAGCAACTGCTTAAATACATCTTTAAATATGTTTCCATTCAGAAATGCTAAAGTTGCTGATACCAACATGGTAATCATTATTAAAACAGTGGGGTGCTGATAATGTGATGCTCTCCTAAGGTAATTAGTCCAGATGATTTAATTATTTGGTCACATTCAGCCCTGCCAACAGAAAAGGCAGCTGGCTTCCATTTTCAATTCAGTTTAATTGCATTTGAATGGTTTAAGCAGTGTTATCCCAAACCTTCTGGTACTTAGCACATTAAAAGCAAAATCAAGGAAGCAGCCATTCTTGTTTGTGCTCTTTGTGCTTCCTCAGTATATTCTTAATTAGTTCAATAACATTAATTAATTCTGTGATTTTGAAGACAATGTCTTGAGCATGGTATTAAAAAGGCAAGGGTTGGGGGCTCCCGAGTGGCGCATCCAGTAAAGGCGCTCCACGTGGAGTGCAGGATGTGCCCTATAGTCTGGAAGTCACGAGTTCAAGTCCAGGCTATTCCTTTGCCGACCGTGGACGGGAGCTTCCAGGGGGCGGCGCTCAATTGGCCGAGCACCACCCGGGGGGAGGGAGGGTTAGGTCGGCCAGGGTGTCCTCGGCTCACCGCGCACCAGCAACCCCTGTAGTCTGGCCGGGCGCCTGCGGGCTTGCCTGTAAGCTGCCCAAGAGCTGCGTCGTCCTCCGAAGCTGTAGCTCTTGGGTGGCTGCATGGTGAGTCTGCGGTGTGAAGAAAGCGTTTGGCTGTCAGCACACGCTTCGGAGGACAACATGTGTTCTTCTTCACCCTCCCGAGTCAGCGCAGGGGTGGTAGCAGTGAGCTGAGCCTAAAAATAATTGTCCATTCCAAATTGGGAGAAAATAATAAAAATAACTGGCAACGAGTAAATTTATAAAAAAAAAAAAAAAAAAAAAAAAGGCAAGGGTTTCCAGTTTCCTCAGGAAGAGATGCATAATATGGGAACAATTTAGCTCAAAGTCCAACTGCCCAGAATAGTCTGGAGACTTGGCAAATAAGAATGTGCGCTCAGGTGGATGGACAGACAATTGTTCAGAGACATGTCCTGGAGCAGGTCCAGTTAAAGCCTTGTTAGACAACAGCAACGTCTATATGAGGCTTGGCCTGCACCCAGTGCATCTGTTCTAGTATGTGTGTTGTGTGAAGCATCTGGCATGCAACTATCCCTTTTAGTTGAGTTCAGTACTACCTGGAGCCCGTTTATAGAATGATTGGAGAATCCTGAGAAGATAATAAGGTAATAATACAAGAGGAACTGAATGACTGGTTCTAAATATCTAGACCACTAAAAGAATGTTATTTTTGTTTAAACAATGTTTGTACTGTATGAGCCCAAAGCTGGAAACATGAAGTTCAGTCTGAAATAGTTTTGTGAATGAAGTAAACATCAAAAGACTTGGCCACGATGGGGGTACTCTGAAGGATCCAATGGAATCAACAAGCCAAAGGTTTTTGATTTCCTACAGGAAGCTCAAGGCTGTTGCAGGATATCACTAATGCATCTGAGGGGTCATTGCATCTCGCAAATGAGGTAAGTTGTTGTGCCAGCAGCAAAGAAAATAAAAGAAAAGAAATTCAATGCTAATGGCTTACTTGAACCATATGCAGGTACTTGCAATGGGCTGAGGAAAAGATTTTCACTGCAGGTGAAACTGAGGAAAATTACTTTCATTGTGTGTATGCACTCCATACTAAATTAATAATATTAGCAAATATTTCATTAATTCATGTAGCCAAAGCAAAGAACAAGCCCCACCCCAGCATGTTTTTCTTGTTTCCATTTCCATTTAAGTGTGGAAAATTAATGCTATATGTATTTTCTTAAACCTGAATAAGAAAATTACAGCAAAAGTATTGCTAGTGGTATTGATTTAATGGTTTAAAATGTAATTTAGCCCTTATAGGCAATTTTTATCTATGTACCTTATAGGCAAGAATTTGAAAGCACCAAAGCCTGTACTCTATATAATTCTAAAATAAAATGAATAGTGTGTACCCTTGATACAATCCATGCATTTTGTGTATCCTTATAATAGGTCTGCAATTAGCATCTTCAGCCCATTTTCACTCTCATTAACACATAGCTATTTTTTTTATTTGAATAGAGGAGTTAAAATTCTAAGTTAGTAGGAATTCAGGTCTTATCTTACCCAGTGATACAAACAAGACCATTAGAGTTACAATACAAACATGTTTTGTAATATAACAAACACCAATGCCAAATTGTATATACATTTTGAAACTCTTTGTGTGTGTATATATATATATATATATATATATATATATATATATATATATATATATATATATATATATATATATATATATATTATTAGATATTATTCCTTGTATATAGTGAAATAGAAATTGCATCTGGTTTGAAGAGGTTCCATGATAATTCAATACTAATACATTAGCATCATGTTTATACTCCAGACACCATAGTTGTTTATCACGTGAAATTTATGGGTTTATTGACAAATTCTTGTGGGGGAAAAAATAGTATTTCTATGAGTTTTCTTTAGTACTTCCCCAGTGTGAACTCAGTGACATGCTGCCAGAACCACTTACGCCTAAAGCCATGCCAAAGGAGATAAATCAAAACTCAATTTCCCTTTGCATGCTCCCTCTCTAGAATAGTTTAAGGAACCTATCACCCCTCTCAAAACTAATCTTGGCTATTTTACTTTACTTATCCAGCAATCACAATATGGACCATTAAACCCTTAGAAAAGGCCTGCAGTAGAATGATTGAAATAGATACATCTGTTTGCATTAACATGAATTATCGGTTTTGTAAGGGGTCCTGGATTTGTTTGGACTGGTATTGAGGTCTGCCTTCTGTATGCATTAGATCTTGCACCACCAGAACCAGACTGACACTTCACACCCAAACACTCTCCCTCTCTCTCTCTCTCTCTCTCTCTCTCTCTCTCTCTCTCTCTCTCTCTCTCTCTCTCTCTCTCTCTCTATATATATATATATATATATATATATATATATATATATATTCCCACAGAAATCCTGAATACACAAAATTGTTTATTGCCCAGCATTCATTTTTAAAGTCTTTAAAGTAATTTATTCGGAGAGAAAAAGGTTTACAGAATTTGAAATTATAACATGACTATCAGATGATAAAACTAAAGGCTGTGCAGATGAATGGGTGGCTAGCATTGGCAGATTGAAGATCAAGAAACAACTGAGGAGTTCCAACATTACCCCACCAGATATGCAGAACTGTCCATTATACATGGTTTTCATTTGAAGTGTAGTTAAAAAAAAAGTACAAACTATAAAATGATTCCATTGATACCTTATATTGCTGTACAATCTGACTGTAAAGATAATCAAACTGGATAAAAATACAGTATGCACATATTTGTATTCATGTTCTCATTGCTAGTTTATCCTTGATTCTGTATTAACCATTGGACTAAATTATTTGATTGAAATATGCAGTAAGTGCACATTTCGGGAATGGCTTTGTAAAAGGAACAGCTTGAAATCGTATAGCTGGTATTGAAGATGATGTACCTGGCAGACAGAATGCAACAGATGCCGTTAGAACTGGAACAGATCAGAGCAGAATACTGAAAAAGGTTATTAAAAGACAACATGTTGGAGATGTTTGAAGTACCATAAAGGAATGGTTCTTGATGGTTGTCTAAACCAAAGGAACAAATAGGCAGATCATTACTCAATATGTATGACAATGGGCTAGATTCTCAGAATCATTTACATTTCGAAATGTTATTTAGAGCTGTGAACAGTCTAAAGTTATTTATTGTTTAATTTAGTACTGTAGTTTTTTATGACAATTTTAAGTAAACAGCTTTGAGAATCTAGCCCACCTTTATTATTATTTATTATTATTTATTTCTTAGCAGACGCCCTTATCCAGGGCGACTTACAATCGTAAGCAATCGTAAGCAACACAATACCTTGTGGTATTGTGTTGTGTAGTTTTTCATGACCGTTTCCAATAAAAAATTGACAGTACTTCTCCTCCGCTTCTTCTCCTCCGCTTTCTAGACTATATGTGGTCCAGCTGGAATCATCCAAAGCGTTTCATGTTTCCCCCTACACATAAAAAAAGAATCGCTGGTCTGCCTTTTATTTTATTAAGTAATGGTTTGAGGTTTACCTGATTCAGAGCAGATTCCACTGCCTTTTTCCCTTGTCATAAAGTAGAGACCAAGGCTCTTTTACCAATTTTGTTAAGAGGCTGTGTGGTTCAGTGGTTAAAGAAAAGGGCTTGTAAGCATGAGGTTCCCGGTTCAAATCCCACTTCAGCCACTGACTCATTGTGTGACCCTGAGCAAGTCACTTAACCTCGTTGTGCTCCGTCTTTCAGGTGAGACGTAGTTGTAAGTGACTTATCTGATGCATAGTTCACACACCCAAGTCTCTGTAAGTCGCCTTGGATAAAGGCATCTGCTAAATAAACAAACAAATGTTTTACCTACAGTTTACTTCAGTCTATACAGAGTTATTATTTTATAACCAGTCTGCATATATTTGAATAACAGATGATCATTTGTTGATTAATTAGCTTTGCTGAATTGATATGATACTGTATATCACTAGTCATTAAAAAGTATCACAATCTTATTAAGTTTAAACTAGAATTTCTAATTATGTAATTGACTTCTAGAGTATGTTTATAGTTTATGACTATTCCTGGTGTATAAAATAAATACAGTATATCCCTTCATGCAACCAATAAACTGAATAAATACAGCCTGCTGAAACGTTGTATTTCTCCTTCAATAACATGAATCTTTCCTGTAACTGCACCCACACTTGTACAATAGAAAGATTGTCATTGTCTGCTATGTCAACCTGAACCCCAAAGGGCCCTTGTCTACTCCCAACTCTGTCTTAATGAAATGTACAACCTTCACACACCCAGCCTTTCAATTAATATTTAATTAAAATAGACAACAGTGACATTCAGAAACCCATGATGAGAAACAGCTGTCTAAGATGACACTTCATTCGGTCTCCCATTGGATGGAGCCTCTGCACACAAATGACCTGGTAAAATTTATTAAGAGGAACCATGGAAGACCTAACCTCCCTGTTTTAAATTAATGATGAGTTAAAGCACCTGGATGTATTTACATCTCACTTTTTACATTTGGCATGTAAACGGGAGGCCAAGAGAATGCAAGATGTTTAGCAAGTTTGGAGGCAAACTAGCCTGTTCCATATGTCGTGGTTGCTACTTTTCAAACACATTTTGTTTAGACCTATTGGAAAACTACTTCATACATTACAGCACTTACAGTACTATATGTATAACATATCTGGTGGTAAATCACACATGCATTTTTCTCACAATAATTCACAAATCTTATTGCCCAACTTATGTCTACTGTTTGCTTTTTTAAAATTGAGAAGCTCTGCAAAACAGGAAGTCTGCAGGCAATGTTAACATGAAGGTTGTATACTTAAACCTGGAGTGGATTTTTGGATCATGATTAAGCCAGCATGTTTGATCTAATACAGAACATTTCATCCAGTATGCCCAAGATTGTAATGGTTAACCATGTTTACATAACAATTTTATTTTTGGATAAATATCTGTTTGCACTTTTGTATAAGGCTGTAGAAGTAAATTGTTGTGGGAAATACTAGTAAGAATCTTTGACTCAGTATACCAATAATTCACAGACTAAACCAAATGCTGCTGTACATCCTTCAAATCCTTGTTAAAACATATCACCATCAAATCCAAATACTGTGTGAAACACATGTGTTAAAAATGGATGTGTACAGTAGGTGTGCTGTACATAATAGCTAACCTTGATTTGCCATTTTGAAATGTTCAGCTCTTTGGTTTCCCATTTAAAAAGCACACCTGTTTCTGTAAATACAATTAGATGGTAAATGTGTGTGGTGTTGATAAGTTTGGTTACTTGTTACTACAGAGAATAATTAAGGAAGGGTATGAATATTGTATGATCTTGAATGATGTTCACATCACTGTATATATTTGACCCTCATAGAGAAAAGACACTGCAGTTGTGAACGTCTTTGTTAATTTATTTTCAAAAGGTACACATATTAGTTTAACTACTTGAAAAAGAAACACAAAGGTAGATATGGGTGGTTTTGTGAACAGAAACAGCACATTCCTCGGGGCATAATGTAGTGGAAATTATCTGTGTGTCCTTGCAGTTGAGATATGGAGACAGCGCTGACCTGGCTGGAAGGCTCTCTGTGACATTCTGCTAAACTTGGTCTTGAAGTGTTTTTTATAGCATGTCTTGTAAACATATTAAATGGATGTTGCAGTGCTTTGTAAAATATTGCTACATAAGAAAACTAAGAAACCAAGTTGGTGTGTGCACACTTTACTAGTACAAGAGTAAGTGGGAGTGATATTGTTATCATAGGCTTCAAGTTTTACAAAAAAGCCTGCTTGAATACTCTGTGTAGAAAAACTGAGAACGTTATGGACTGTTTAATTTAATGTAAAGAAAATAAAGGAACTCCTTTGCTGTGGTGCATGCATAGTGAATTAAAGGGATATCATTGCCATGTGTTCATCACATTAAGCCACTGTGTGAATAGTCACATCTATCCTCTGCTGACCTATTCTGCTTTTAGTCACCAAGAGCCTAAAACAAAGAATTTGAGTCTGATCTCATCTACGAGAGAAACCAACTTCATATGAGCAGTTTCATCACACACAGCTTACAAGAAAATAAGAGAGCAATGTGCAGATTCAATTAATGTTCAGCATGCTTCCAATTCGTCATGCTTGACACATCTTTTAAGTTGATGTGACAGAGGTTTGCTAGGTTCTTGTAAGCAGCTGCATGTTTCTGCATTCATTCATCTAAAGGACCGTTTTAGTTTCCATGCAATTTATAAAAAGGAATTAATTTGTTTGTTAAGAAGACTTGAACAGAATGATTGATCAGCACTGAGTGCTTTTGCATTATTTTCTGATTTGCTTATTGAACACTACAAATGCAACCCCTGCCAAAGCTAACATTAAAAATTAACAAATACATTAAATGTGTCATGCTTTAAAACAATTAGCATACCATATGATCAATGTTCATTAATATCAAACCCACATTGAAATGTCATGAATCAAGCATCTAATAATGTAGCATTTTGGTTATACAAAAGTGAATGGTGAGGTATAAAGATCCTGTTTGAAGGTGGGTCCCATGCTATATCTCCTAAGCCAAGGCTACAGTGAGAAAGATGCACAAGAAAATCCTGATAGTGGCAGGAGTTTTGTAGTGTTTGTCCTGACACCTAATCCATCGATTTTAAAGTTTGTACAAAGTCAAGATTCTCTGTCATGTATGATCAAGCTGGCCTCGGTGCCCATTCAGGCTGCTACTGTTGTCATGTCAGGCATTAACTATTGATCCTTCAGTCAGATTAACAAGCCATACTTTCTTTAAGTAAGGGGCATTTATTTGTAATATCTTTTGTAATATGTTTATCCTCTTGCGATTAAAAAAAAAAAATGTCCATGGATTTCATTCCTATTTCAACGACTATGAATTGAGTTCCAAAGAAATCAGCTCTTAAATTTGAGGATTACAGTAGTAATCAACAGAATGCAATGTACATTATAATGTACACACAAGAGTCACAAGAGGGACTTTTATTTCAGTAGATCTGCTGGGGACTTGTTTGAAGTTGTCTGCTATAAAAACATTATGTGAAAATGAATACCAAATGTATCATAATGAAATACTTTTTTCCATTTTGTTTAACATATTTGGTAGATTCCTTAACAAATATTGCAGTTTTCGCACATCATCATCCCTCATTTGCCACTTTAAAAACATAAAAAAAAATCATGATGGCAGAAACAAAGGGATAAAGTTAAGCCGATTCAAAACTGTATTACATACATCTGGAAAACACACAAGCCTACCATGCACTGGAGATCAACAGTAAATATGCTGTTGAATGGCACAGTTTTTACTATTTGGTACTAAAAGCTGCTATAAAGACAGTTAAATACCATGGGATCAGAACAGAGTGAAAACATTGCATTCATAATCACGTTCCACGTGTGATATTGGGGGGGGGGGGGGGGGGAGATGGTAACAACAACAACAACAACATTTTATTTACATAGCGCCTTTCATAGCAAGTATCCCGAGGCACTTCACACGATTAAAATGAACTAAAAGAAAAAGTACAATTAAGTACAGTTAAAAGCCAGTTAAAAGTACAGTTAGGTTCAATTAAAAGCCACTAATAATACGTCTTTAAAAATCCAGAGAGTCTGAAAAGTCTGGGTGCATAAACAGAAAAAGCCCTGTCACCCTGAGTGCGCAGCCTGGAGCTGGGGAGAACCAACAGACCAGCCTCAAGAAAGATAGTTGCTCTGCCTTTATATATTAGGCAGGGAGATTGGAACTGGCTTTTGTCATGCATAGTCCAGCATTATTATCAATGATGTATTCTTTCTTTTCCCCTCTCTTAAGCAATGCATTTCTTTAGGTAACTAAATTGTTAGTAGTTAGTTATCACCCTGCATTTTGCCACAGGGTTCTGATTTCAAGATCAACTTTTAAATTGCTTTGTATGTCCAGACATAGATTTCAACCAGATTGGGACTAGAACAATAATATTAATATGCCAAAATGTATTTCCTTTTGGAGGATAAAAAAAAGTTTATGAAAGGTATAAAACAAGGTAAAACTTGCCACTTACTAAAAAAAAGATTTCTAGTAATTAAATGCTGGATTCAGATCACTATTTCTTGAACCACTGTCAGGCAACCATCGACTGGCATGTATCACCACTAACTTGCTGCCAGCAGGAGGCCAGGAGCTGTGAAACATTTATTTCACTGCCAAAACAAATACATTTGATGAGATTAATTAGAAATTGTTGTATTTCCTCACTTGTTCCACTAGGTTGGTTTACAATTGCTTTTTGTAAGTCAAATGGAACGTTCTTATTATAATTGTGATGTCACTTTGCTGTGTTTCATTTCCAGTACTTTGTTGGCATGATTATCTCCAAAACACTACATAAACATAAAAAGGGTAAAGTGAGTATAGCTACCAGTGACCACATATACTTATTTTTATAGAATAGAATAGAAACAGAAACAGCAAGAATGATTAAGTGTGTTAGGTATCCCATTTATACTGTGTATCTTTGTAAAAAGTATATATATTGTAACACAGCAGGGAGGGGGTTAAAGCCTCCATGAGTGGAAAACATGTGTGGAATGCACATTTGTTTAGTTTAATTGTTTTGGTTTATTGTTTCATTGATTTGTTAATTGTTTTATTATTAATTATCCCCTGCACCTGGTAGCTATTGTTAAATTAAAACCAGGTGCAGGGTATTTAAGAGAGGCAGCTAGTCTGCTCAAGGCTGCTGTGGAGAAGGAGGCAGAAAGGTGTGCTCTGCTTCCTGGCAGTCATGAGCTAAAAAGTAAGTGCTGTAAAAAAGCCAGTGTGTTTTGTAAGGACGGGGAAACAGTGTAGCTGTCCCGTGTTAGCCAGGGTGTTCCTGTGTGTTAGTTGGTGCTCGTACCGAGCTAGGTGTTTATTTTGTGTGTTTTGTTGGATTTTTGTGTTGATTAAAAATAGCGCACCAGCGCTTAAAATCCATTTCTGTGTGCCGGGTCTATTTTTAAAGGGGCAACGAACCCGAGTGGGTGGAGATCGTTTACATTTGGTGTCAGAAAGTGTGGGCGCCCCTACGACCCAGAAAGATGGATTTATGGTACCTGATCGAGCAGATTAATAGAAATGCCGCTGCTCAGAAGGAGCAGCTGGAGAGATGGGAGAGAGAGATGGGGTTGGCACCGCAGAAGAGACAGGAGCGGGAGCCAACCGAATTGGAGCGGTTACTCTTGGAATGGGAGCAGGCTAGCGTAGCTCCGCAGTCTCCAGAGCCCAGAGGGGAGGAGCCGCCGCTTCCAGAGCCCAGAGGGGAGGAGCCGCCGCTTCCAGAGCCCAGAGGGGAGGAGCCGCCGCTTCCAGAGCCCAGAGGGGAGGAGCTGCCGCTTCCAGAGCCCAGAGGGGAGGAGCCGCCGCTTCCAGAGCCCAGAGGGGAGGAGCCGCCGCTTCCAGAGCCCAGAGGGGAGGAGCCGCCGCTTCCAGAGCCCAGAGGGGAGGAGCCGCCGCTTCCAGAGCCCAGAGGGGAGGAGCCGCCGCTTTCAGAGCCCAGAGGGGAGGAGCCACTGTTGCCAGAGTCACCGGTGGAAGTCAAGGGGGAGGATGTGCCGCCTCCCCTGCAAGCCAGTCCGGCGTTGCCGAGGGAGGTCCCTTGTCCCAGCAGCGTGGACACCAGGCCGGAATGCCCAGACCTCCTTCCGCTTGACCTGGCTCCCAGGTCGCAGTACAGCCAGGCACAGTCGCCTGCCTGGTCCCTTGCTTCACTCCCCCTGGAATCCCAGACGTCGCTGCGCAGGATGAAGACGTCACTGCGCAAAAGGCAGACGTCGCTGGTGCTCCCCCTGCTGATTGCTCCATTCCGCCTACCTACTGCTCCGCTCCCCCTGAGATTCAAGACGTCGCTGCGCCGGTCCACAGCCACGCGCCTCTGCCTGCCAGTCCTGACTCCCGGTCACCAGCCTGCGCTGTGGTCGCCCTGGACAAGCCGTCTGGGTCCCTCCTCGTCGGTCCTAGGTCCATCCCTGGAAACGCCGGAGGGACCAACCCACCCTCAAGCCCGCCCGTGGAAGAGGGCGACAATTGACATTGCTGGACTTGAGGGTGGGTGGTCTTTTAAGGGTGGAGGGAGGTGGCCGTCGAGTGGCCGGTGTCTTGAAAAGACAAAGGGGGGGAAGTGTAACACAGCAGGGAGGGGGTTAAAGCCTCCATGAGTGGAAAACATGTGTGGAATGCACATTTGTTTAGTTTAATTGTTTTGGTTTATTGTTTCATTGATTTGTTAATTGTTTTATTATTAATTATCCCCTGCACCTGGTAGCTATTGTTAAATTAAAACCAGGTGCAGGGTATTTAAGAGAGGCAGCTAGTCTGCTCAAGGCTGCTGTGGAGAAGGAGGCAGAAAGGTGTGCTCTGCTTCCTGGCAGTCATGAGCTAAAAAGTAAGTGCTGTAAAAAAGCCAGTGTGTTTTGTAAGGACGGGGAAACAGTGTAGCTGTCCCGTGTTAGCCAGGGTGTTCCTGTGTGTTAGTTGGTGCTCGTACCGAGCTAGGTGTTTATTTTGTGTGTTTTGTTGGATTTTTGTGTTGATTAAAAATAGCGCACCAGCGCTTAAAATCCATTTCTGTGTGCCGGGTCTATTTTTAAAGGGGCAACGAACCCGAGTGGGTGGAGATCGTTTACAATATATATATATATATATATATATATATATATATATATATACACACACACACACACACACACACACAATGATAATACCACAATAGTGACATCAAAAAGTGATAATTCCTCTAGAGGAAAATATACTTTAATTCTAATTTTCAATCACTCAACAGTACAGAAATGTTCATTAATGATCAACAAAATGAGACTACGTTAAAAAAAAAAGATGTAAAGCTGGTACATTCGTATCTCAGAGAAACTAAACAGATAATGACAGAGAACGTCTGTACAGCACTGAAAAACACTATTTAAAAAAAAAACGAACTGTACTGCTGAACCTCGTCTTCTTTAATATTAGCATCACAAGGGTATCCGTGTATTAAAAAAAATAATAAATGGGGCTCTTCAGTGAGTTACAGGAAAACAATTCCATCTCAGGTTTCTGTGACAGTTTATAAATGACTCGACCTTTGGTCTCATAATTTATGACGTCATCAAAACTAAAAACCAAAAAAGCAGAAGCAGAATATAAACATATCATACACATGAAGAGACAAATTGGAAATTCTTCTTAAATCTACAACAAGAAAAAAAATCCATTGTCTCATGAAATATTCATGCACCTACCTTGCCAACATTTTTTATAATTTTTCAAAGGATTTGTGATCCCTCTCCCCAGTTTTTCTTAATTTTTCAGAGATCAGGGAAACTTTGTTGTAGATCATAATTATTATTATTTATTTTTTTTACTTTGGCTGTCAGCTGTGGTTCTCTCACTATTTATATAATATGATTCGATTTCCACAAAAGACACTCAGATGGGAGTAGGCTCATTGACTGAAAGACACTCAAATGGGAGTAGGCTATTCCATAGATCGTTTTTGTTAATGACTTGCTTCAGTCCTTTTCCACCAGGGGACATTTATTGACCCCCTTATTAACCCTGATAAAGAGCAGCAAAAGAACAGATTTTGAATTTTAGGGCAGTCATTTTTAAAATAGATCCAGAAGAGTCCAATATTTATATGCTGATGACAAAGTATGGTGAGTGGCATTGTGCAGGACATAAATGTCTTTGTGTCAGTTAAGTCAATTTCAAAGTCTGACAGTACTACTTGAAATCCTAATCATATCTCAGGTAATTTTTCACTTGTTAATGAGATAACTAGAGGTAGAATAGGAGTCAGTGTGGAAATACAGAGTAAAACCTGTCTAATCCTGCCTTCTACATACCAGCCGTCTCTATCGCCACCATAGCGGGGCCAAGACTGAATCCCTATTGAAATAGTGGGATACCCTCTACAATCTGGCATGATTTGTAAGTAACAAACTGGAAAGCCATACGATTTCCGTAGCTTCACAGAAAGCACACCCACCTTTGCATTAGATTTAATCTAGACCCTGTTT
Source organism: Acipenser ruthenus (assembly GCF_902713425.1). NCBI lineage: Eukaryota > Metazoa > Chordata > Actinopteri > Acipenseriformes > Acipenseridae > Acipenser > Acipenser ruthenus. The sequence goes on from NC_081195.1 coordinate 3,912,591, forward strand.
AATTAGAGACACAGTCAAAACAGATATCTGTTTAACTGACTTTGAACACAGGCATCGATTGGTATAATATGCATACATTTTGCATACTTTTAAATATGAGCGCTATTGGTTCTCCTATAAAACAAATTCAAGGGTTAAGCAATTTTTTAAAATAATTTTACTAACATTTCACAAAAATAAAAATGAAATCCACTCCTGCATTATTTCTCTTTGTCTGGACAAAACACACTTCTATTCATGGGCTGATGAACAGCAAAGAGTGACTTGATTGTATCACTGAGTTGGTCTTCCAAACGCTGACATCATTGTTTCGTACATTGTTACATTGTGTTATGGTGGTGACTACATTCAGAAGATGAATATTGTGATACGATTTCCATCTTAACATGACCAGTGTCTCAGTTTGATAACAAATTTAGTGAAATAAATTGAGCTGTCATTATTGTTATTCTTTTCATTTTTGACAAAAAGCTTTTTAGCACAGTAATTCCACAGAAAGTAACATTAAATTAATTATTTTGGGGAAATAAAACCACAATTTCTCTTGAAAACCATTTTGTTGCTGAAATTGGTTAAGTATAAATATCATTCTGTTGCTGTCATTTTGACTGATAGTTCTTTGTCGATAAGTTGTATCTGCCTAACAGTTTTGATATTAATAGTAATGTTTCCTTGAGCAGAATACAAAGAGGCCTCTTTACAGAACATATCACCTAACTGCTTATTTTAAACAGAAAGTTATATTGCGTGACATCAATGAAACAAACATTAAACCAACATTATTTTTTAAAGTGAATTCTGGGGCTTCCTAGTCTTACTATTTTTTTCATTTGGTAATATTCCAGTTTTAAAGTTGGATCTGTCCAGATAATGATTTTCTTTCAAGCTGGCATTGTCTGTGGGAACAGTATTTATATGTCAATATCGGTGCTTCACAGCCATACACAAATCATGAGAATTCTGCAGCCTTCCACTAAACTGGAGTCATTTAGATATTCAATTTTGTCACAGTTTTGTGTAAGCAGAGAACCGCAAGCAGAGAGAACCGCAACAAAAGCGAACCATAGAGAGCTGTAAGCAGAGAACCACAAGCAGAGAGAACCATAGAGAGCTGTAAGCAGAGAACCACAAGCAGAGAGAACCATAGAGAGCTGTAAGCAGAGAACCGCAAGCAGAGAGAACCATAGAGAGCTGTAAGCAGTTGAATCAGCACTGATTGCAGCTGAGCAAGTAAACAAAAGGAGACGTAAACAGAGAGACGTAAGCAGAGCAGAGCAGCAGAGAAGAGGCGGCGGCAGCAGCAGCAGTAGCTGAGCAAGCAAAGCAGAGTCACAGAGAAAGAAAGACGGAGAAGTACCGATTGCAGCTGAGCCAGCAGGGAGATGCATTCGGGGCCAGACAGTTGCAGCGACTGAACCAGGAGCATCGAAAGGCGGCCAAGACTGAATTGAGACATGCAACTGGCGAGTGACCTCATGGTTGTCTAAAGTTAAGTATGCTGTCTTTCTTGTAAAATGCTTGAGTTGTGGACTTTTTAATTATATTTTAGATTGTCTTCCATGTGGGTCTTTTTTTTCTGGCATAACAAGTTTTGCATTAGTTATTGATATCAGTACCGACAATATGTGTGTTAAGACTGATATTTCTATAATTCAATTCAAGTTTGATATACCGGATTCTGCCGTGCCAACGTCCAGGGGGCTTAAAGTTGACTTAGACAGGGGTGAAATTATAAGCATTATTGCAGAGGGAATATTAGGTAGATAGAAAGCACAACACGAAATAATAAATTAACATCCAAAGTAGCACTATAGTATTATAATGTTTTATACAAAAAATGGTGCCTGAGTTACAAGCTCTTGCAGTGTCTAAATTATTTAAATTTTTTAAAATCCAAAATATGGCTTGTAGCATAACAGGAAAGCATAATCAATCAGACTGTGAAGTCTGTATCATCTGATCCGAAACCGCCAAACTCCACGTCTTCATTATCTGAACAGAAGATAACCCTAACCCTAACCCTGAATCATTCAATGCACAGAGCTACTTCTAGGCAGTCTTTTTTTTCTATTCACGTGAGCTGCGATATTTCCCCTCAGGCATTATTTATGCATGGTTATTAAAAAATAGAAATTAATGGTGAAAATTTGACTTTCAGCTAAAAGTTGGTGTGAGGAGATTCACACTGGGGCATTGACTCCCAAGAATCCGGTACTTTCTTTCAGGTCTTAATTAAACCATGCTTACAATACATTAGTAGTACATAGAATACACTATTTTTTCTGTGTTCAGTTGAGGGTATATACATCATTCCTTTGAATTTAAGATGTACCTTTTAAACCAATTTTTTCTTCTCAAAAATTGACAGACAGCTAAACACTAAGCAGGAGCTGTTGCTACAAGCCAGCACCAAACCCAGATTACACTGTACTATTGTCTCACAAACTGTTGTCTTGCACTACCCTTGCACAAAGAGCACTCTCTGTCAGGAGAAGTGATAGTGTCTGTGTTGGGTGTAATTATAAAGTGTCTTATTATTTCGGGACTGAAACCCTTGTTTTGCAGGGAGCGATACACATTGCTGTTTAGAGCCCGTGCTTATTATTTAAATGTTGTTGACACGTAAACCAGCCAAATAAAGGAACTGTTTTATTAAACTTTCACTGTCTTGTGTGTGTGTGTTATTCCTGAGCACTATACCCACTACACCTGTACACTGCAAACCACTTGTCAAAGACCAACATATTTTGCGACATGCCAAGAAACACCACAGTTCACAAAAAGGGAGAAAAACAGGTAAGCATGATTGGACATTGGTCAGTTCCCTAGCTGCTGTGCAACAAAATCGCAAAAATTGTCACAAATTCTATTTTTCTAGCTCCGCTTCAGTGTCGCTCCATCGTATCGCAGGCAGTGTGGAGGGTTTGTTATATTTATTTTTTTGGTTGTACTACAGATTCACTTGTCACGTCTGGTTTAAACAGGCCTCTACTCTTGGTAGTAAAACATAAATATGCTTTTGGTCCTATGAAGGGAATTGTACAAAAAATAAATTGTCCAGATCACAAGATACAGTTTATGACTCAAAATTCCAATTGAAATTAAAAAAATGCTGAGATCATTTATCTTGTGGTCTCGACTTAAACAGTTATGAAATATTGAGATTTTCTTCAATGTCCACAATAAATACATGTGATACCTAAAAGTGTTATTCCAGATGTATTTTTATTCTGTCTGTCTAGCATTTGCTGTTAATCTATTTATTGTTTGAAGCATCTCTTTCATCTCTCCCTGTAACATGTGTTTGGAATTTAGAGACTACCTGTCTATCTTCAATTGTTCTTATAAAAGTAGTGCTATTAAAAATGAGGATGCTGGTGTTATTCTATTTACATAAATGTATATTCATGACATGTCAATCGATAGTGTTTGTTTAACGTATAGTTATTACAACTATATATATATATTATTATTAACAGACTAATAAAGTCTGGTTAACATGTGTCATAATGAGATTAGTATACCAGTATGTAGAGCTAAAGGCTCACTGCTTTTTGTATTTAAATACAGTCTTGCAAAAGGAAAGATGTGCATACTCATACTGGAACACATTTAGATAAACCATTATTTAATTAAAACTAAATAAAAAGGTGTTGCCAGCCATTTTATTTGAAAGTTAATGATGGTCCAAGCAATATAAACAGTCGTTTCTGGTTCTTCACTTATCTACGATGAAATTCTGTAGCAATGGTATTTCAGTTTTTTGTTTGCATATCTATTGCAAGAAGTTGATGGTAACGTATGACATAGGCCTTAAAATACTTCAGAGACATGGCAAGTCAAGAGCCATTTTGAATTACCCAGTTCAGATGGAATGTATTTCCATACTGTTGTTTTTTTTTTTTTTAAATACAATAAACATTTCAATATACGGCGAGTAATAAACCGTCCTACCTTGTCTGACCTTTGTGTTATCTTGCCTTTGGGGATACACTAACATCTGCTGTTATTTTCTTGACCTTTCATTCATTATACTGCTTACATCTGCAGGGGCAGATAAAGGACAGTTGTGAATGGCTTTAGCCGCATGTTAACTGTAAACGAGTTTTCACTTCACAAAGACCAAGACAGCCCATTTCGCAGTCGCAAATTAAAATACAGTGAATAATAGGCAGTTTAGCAATTGTAAAATAAACTCATTAATCAACACTAAACGATGGGTTGTCAAGAAAAGAGCAGCAACTTTCTTTGCTTCCTTTTAGAAAATGTGGTCTTAAATAAAGTTTTACCAAAACAGTTAGCAAGTGTGTGATAAAATGAACCAGTCGCATAAATTATGACATGAATAAACATGATGATAACGTTTTCAAATGAGAACCTATATTACTTTACGCCAATTAAAATATGTTCTACTTCAATTATTTATGATATGTTATTAAAATATGCATTAGGAAGAAACAACATATGGTAAAGTATGCTCAAGACAACTCTTGCAGTGATAAAACCACACTTTTACAGATATGCGGTTTAGCATTCTACCCAACATAAATAACCAAATACAGCAACAGTGTAGTTTTTTTACTTGAATATTTTAAATAAAAATGCATTACTTTGTGAACATCTTGTTTCCTCCTGTAATTGCGTGTTAATGCCATTCCACATTTTTTTGTTGTTGTCTTATAATCCAACAGTCATTATGAGATCAATGTTATAGGTCAGAGCACTGTCACATTCATTTGCACATGATTAAGCCACACTGTGTAGGGTATCTGTTTGTCATATCCGCTCTGAAGGAAATATCAGCAGGTCATTAATATACGAATGCATTAACATGTTACTTGCATAGATTCTTCAGGGTTTTCAGTTGCATAACTAAATGAGAGGTTTTGGACTAGCACTGTTGGGGTCCAGATTACTAAGAATCTACACTGTGAATACCCCTGCAACTAAAGAAACACTAGAAATCAAGGGGGCATTTGACTGGTTGAAAGACCTCTCCCTAAATCCAATAGTACTCACAATAACGAAAATGGAAAAGTTAGGGTTATCATCTTGGATTTTTCCTAGATGCACAAATATTATTATTGTTACATTTACACTTAACATTTCTTTCAATAAACCTGAATTAATCGTTTAGTCTATGTCAAATTTTAAGTAAATTATCTACATTTTGATCAACCAGTGCTGAAGGTAATCACGGAAAGTGAAAGGTTGTCATTTCTGAGTACATTTGTGTAACCACCCTGCACCCCTGCAGATACTTCCTGAGTTCATTCTTTTCCGCCAAATCGTGTACAGTGAATTATGATAACAATACATGCATACCACAGTGTATCAAATAAAGTTCAAGCAGCAAGCAGGATTCTTCCCTTTTCTTCTTGTCCCTCCAGCTTACAGGATACCTTTCTCGGTGTCTTTCTTGCTGTGGAAACTGGCAGCAATTTCAGCACCTGGACAGCGCCGCAGCAATTTCAGCACCTGGACAGCGCCGCAGCAATTTCAGCACTTGGACAGCTCCGCAGCAATTTCAGCACCTGGACAGCTCTGCAGCAATTTCAGCACCTGGACAGCTCTGCAGCAATTTCAACACTCTTCCTACACTCTATTTTTGGACAGTACCTCCTGCATCCCCCTGGTTTAGTTAGCCGCCCTGCTTGAAATGAACAGACACCTTTTATACACAGTTTAAGGGGTGGGCAGCCAGTTTACACCCCCACATTCTTGGCATTTTCTGTCTTCCATAAAGTACCATTATTATTCAGTGTTCCAAGATTAGTGTTTATCAGGGTACTTGAAACTAGATGTTTATCTCATTGAAACATATGCTGGTCCATTCTATACCGAACCTTCAGCCAATCACTATCAAAACAACTATTATTTATGAGTATAGGTTATATAGTTGTTTCCCCACAGGTTTTTCCCAATACCATTACTTTTACAAACAATATGGGGTCGGGAACTTAATGAACACTGAAAGTAAAACAGTTAAAATTAAAATTAAAATAAAATCACACATCAGATAAACATTAGTAATTATCTACAAATGATGGCAAATTCAATACATTGAATAGTTATATGGTTCATATTTCACTAACCTTGACATACAGTGTCACAGTAAACTGCCCTCAGCTCAGACATTGTAGGCAGGGAGTCTGCAGCACTTGATTTAGGAAGGTCTCCTGGGATTCAACGACCATTCATCTTACAAAGCCATTAGTGTAGTGTATAGCATTGTTGGTTGGGCTTGTTTTACTCAGAGATGTGTTCATCCCGTGATATTCGCTGGATTGGAATCTGGCAGTTGGGGAGATCAGAGTTTCGTGGGAATCCTCCAGGCTACTGCTATAACAGCAACGCATGTTCAGTTTCTTGATTAAAAATGAGTATGCCAATGCGAATGCCACCAGACATTGACACTTGAACTGGGCCACGAACAGATCTGAAAAAGTGGGATTATATTATTAAATACATTATCAACCTCTTCTCTTTATAATGCACATGTATTATCCATGTCATCATTTCTGATGTGTGATCAATTAGATCAATCTTCTGTTGGAAAAAAGTGCTTCTAACTTTTTGTTCTAAACTTACTTTCACTCAGCTTCAATGTATGCCCTCTTGTTCATCTCTCTGTGCTAAATCTGAAGTAGTGTCTTGGCTGAACTTTATCTATTCCATTTATGATTTTAAAGACTCCAAGTCCCCTCTTTCCCTTCTTTTTTCTAGGCTGAAGAGATTTCATTATCTTAACCTGTCCTCCTAGCTCATGTTATTAAGTCCTGGGATCAGCCTAGTTGCCCTTCTCTGTACCTTCTTGAGTGCAATGATGTATATTGCTTTTTGCAATATAGCCTAACATTCTATTGGCCTTTTAAATGCCTCATCACAATGGTGAGATGCTTTTAATGATGACTCCACTATTACCCTCAATTGGATAAAAGGGCTTTCAGACAAACAAATAGAAGCTGTAATACTTCTGGTACAGTGAGTGTTTCTTTCCAATGCTTAGTAAGTTGCAACTGTGAATGATTTGCTCTGCATTTTCATAAGCTATTTTAAAAGTTAATCTTCTTCATCTCTTGGCTGAAATGTACTTTAAATAAAGAATTGTGTTCACCTGTTTCTAGCATTGGTTTAACTGTCACTGAATGCTGCAGTATTAATCAGGACTGCAGAGTGTCATAAAGTCACTTTTAGTTTTATTCCAGCAATGCAGGAAGGCTTGTTAACATACTGAGGATGCTGTGATAAATCAGACTATACCAAAGTGGACACCCACATGCTCTTTCATTGGGTTCATGACATTTGCTTTACGCAAGAGCAATATGAAGTGGGCTATTTTTATATATCTGGTTATGTGATGTTCTTGTAAAACCAGTTTGGGATAGTTTAAAATATATAAGAAACAAAAAAAAACTGAAAATGGATAAACTTGATCCGTTACGATTTGTCATTTTTCACAGCCAATGACGTATTTTTTTTTAACCTGCAGATTCTCTCCCTCCTGGCAATATATATATATATATATATATATATATATATATATATATATATATATATATATATATATATATATATATATTAGTGATATTTGGAAAGGCTGACAGGCCTCCAATTAGAATTTTACACCTTATGGGCTCCCTTTTGAGCTTCATTTTGAACAAAATTCTCTTTGAAATACTAAAACAAGTTATTAAAAATTCCATCATTTACATTACTTATTTAGAATATTTTGAGAATTAGTAGCTGGTGAAAAAAAATTGATTAAAATAACTGGTAAGAAAGCTGGTCCAGTAAGAATTTATACTCATTACTTCGCTTTCAACAGTTTTTTTTTTTGCTAGATTTTCAGGGAGAGAAAAGTCCTTCACTCTTCCAATTACTTCCAAGGATTACAAGGAGAAAAAAAGTGCGAATTGTTTTTGAAAGCTAAGGCTACTGGCATAGGTTACCAAAATAGTCATAGAGCATGATAAATAACTACTTTAAATCACCATTATGAAATCACATCCTAAAACTAAAATCGTTTTTGACACTGATGTAAAGAGAAGCTAATGGTTCCAAAGGCCTCTTTCACAAGACTATTATTACATGCATTTACTTTCTACAATGTAATCATTATAGTGCCTATAATTGTGGAAAATAGTGTACAGGGGGAATGCGTATGTGTGTATAATTCCTTGAATTATACACACATATAAATTGAACTGTTTTGTGTATATATATTTTCCAGATTACCCAAAATATATATTTTTTAAATGTATTGCAAAAAGTAGGGAAATGTTTTTTGTATTATACATTTCTGCAGATGGCACCATTGGAGTTGCACTTTCCCATTTTCTATTATGCTACACCACAGGTTAACTGTATTGAAGAAATGCAAATCTAGCCTTGCAAGTGACATGCTATTTACTATGGCTGATCAATGAAGTAACTCAGTAAAATGCCAGCACATTAATTCTGGCACCCTCCTGCAAATTAATATAAACTGGATATATGGAACATCACAAGCCATCCATCACCAGAACCTGAGCCTATGTGCATCATACATGGTTACTCAATTTAAATCTATGCATCCTTCAGGGCTTTTTTTTCTCTACACTTCAATGGCCAATGGGGCCCTGTTTTAAAGATAACATGGTGTTTGGTATATTTTCTGGAAAGAACATTGATATCAAATGATTGAGGTAGCCATGTGTTGCACCCATAAGGCTAGTTTAAAATCCTTCTGGACAGGCTCTTAAACAAAATCACTCTATTAGTACTGCAATAGAGGTGAATGACCCATCATCAAAATCAAAATGTAATTCTGGAAGCTTAAATTACCCTTCATTCTAGTTATTTCATGTGAAAGATTTTGTTACAAAAATATATTTGTTTTCTTCATTTTGACCCACAATCAAACAGACAACAGTGGCTTTTTATATATATATTTTTTAAACCATATACAAATTAAAAGCGACTACCCAAAAAGACCTGCAGTACTACTTTGGGTTAGGCCAAAAGGAATTGGAATTGAAAAACAGAAGTTTACCCCCAAACCCTGGTAACAATATATACATCAAATGTACTCTTCCCATGAAGTATGGTTATTTCAAGGATAGTGGAAAGCACAGAGCTCAAGTTAAGATATATTAAATTAATGTATTTAAGTCCTTTAAAAACTCACAGACCAGTGCATCCCAGAGAATATCATAGCAATAAACTGGATCATTTAACAACTAGCAGAACTACACTTCCTGCATGGCCAAACAAACCATCTAAACATTTGTGTTCTTTAGGAAGCTTGGTGGTCCAGTGGTTAAAGAAAAGGGCTTGATACCAGGAGGTTAAATGCAGAGGGTCTGTTGCTGAGGTAGTTTTGATGTTGGAAAACTGCATTTTTTCTCGGATTTACCAGATTTTCACTGGACGTGGAGGGCTCTGGAGGGCTTTCTTTATGAGGTGCACACTGGAAAATTGTGGAGATTTGGTGCTGTTGAACAGTTTGACAAACAGCGCTGGGGTTGCGCTCTGTTGCTGGTATTAATGAGTGTGTTATATCAACTGGAAGAGCCTATTGAAAAAATTGGTCAGCAGTTAATATATAAATATATACTGTATGTATATGTTTAAATAGAACCAATTAGAAAACAAATATTTTTCAGCACCGATTTGCTGTTATTAGTGCCATCTACTAGCCACTATAGCTTGGTTAAAATAAAATACAAGGCATTTTTATTACAGTGCATATCAATAGAAAAAAAAGTTCTAAATGTACATTTAACAATATGTTTAAATGTAAATGTGTATATATGAACATAAAAGAGAAATACACACTCCCCAGTTATCATTTTCCATAATTGTCTCCCCATTTATATTATCATATTTAATACATATCTTGTTTCCTAATGTCCTTTCTAATAATCATTTAAATAATTTGTATTTTAATTGCTGATTTTGTTTTATCAGTTGCTTTGTGTCATTACCACATGGACATTTTAAAGAAATGTCCATACTGATGCAAGTGCAACGCTTTCTAATGTGATACTTTGCACATATTTTTTTTTCAAGAGTTTACCCTTTTAAATATAAACTATTGAGGCAGTCGGTTTTCCCTTAGGAAAGTGGTGTACATTGCAGCATCTGTATCAAAAGTGGGACAGATGGTGTTTACTCAAAGGAATATTTACATTACTACTGTATTATTGAGTATCACAAGATAGGGATGATGAAGACATTATTTGACTGAGGGGAAGACCTCACCACCAGTATGCCCAAGTGCCTTATGTCCTGAAATGGACTGTTTTCCCTTTTAAGATGTCCAGCTGTCTCTGCTTGGCCGTTTAAATGAAGGTCATTCATTATCTGTGATGGGTCTCTTAAGGGGTCCACTTTCATGATATAAAATTAGGTTTTAAACAGAGAATATTTGGTTTTCAGACTAAATGAATACATGGGATATTCCTACTCAAAGACATAAAGAGTGCTGGCTCTGGCTCTATGGCCTGTACTATTACTAAACATGTTCATACACTCTGCCATCAACACACAGGTTTGCTGGCCCCTGGAAATCAGAGAGTTAAGAGAGTTTTTTTTTTTAAATCAGTTTCCTTGTACAAGCTACACCCCACAAGCATTGGAACGCCATCAAGCGTGCTGAAACATGAACTCATTCCTGGTCACATTCAAACACAGATGATGTTGTTAAACTATAAATAACAAAGGAAATTTGTGAAATAATCTTGCCAGTATAGGGTTACAGAACACCCTGTTGTGTTTACAATACATGCATTACTTTACCCTTGTTGTTATAAGTAACACAGCAATATCTTTTCAAACATGATTTGTTTGATCCCCAGATAATTTATGACCCATGTTGTGTGGATACAAATACTAAAAACAAACACTATATATATAATTTGTTTATTTAGCAGACGCCTTTATCCAAGGTGACTTACAGAGACTAGGGTGTGTGAACTATGCATCAGCTGCAGAGTCACTTACAATTACGTCTCACCTGAAAGACGGAGCACAAGGAGGTTAAGTGACTTGCTCAGGGTCACACAATGAGTCATTGGCTGAGGTGGGACTTGACCCGGGGACCTCCTGGTTACAAGCCCCTTTTCTTTAACCACTGGACCACACAGCCTCCTTGCATATATCTTTATATATATATATAAAGCTGTAATACAACACAAGATACAGTTCATGTAAAGTGATACATTGTAAATATACAGGATGTTCTGTAAGCCTTTCAAAAAAAAAAGCTATCACATCTAACCAGGCTGATCCACATTCTTCTCTGTTTCTGTATATGTGTAAGTGCAGATGGAAGGGATTTTATTATACTGATTGCCACAGCAAAAGTACTGTATTCAGATGTCATATCTGGTGAGTATCTTTTTATAGGCAAACTCTTGTGTGCTCGAGTTCAGATAGCCTCTCATGTTGAACTCACTATCTCACTGTATGAATAATGCAGATCTGCAGGTGGCTGAACGGCAGCGACGGGGTAATGAGTGTTCAATAAGTTTGATTGATTGCTTTACCTTCGATAGTATAACTCATGTATTCTGTGTGGCTGCTTTCATTAGACTCAATGAACAGCTGTCTTTGCAATTTCAATTACATCAAGTTGGGATGCACATGAATGCTACTGTAGCTTGAGTGCTTGGTTCCACGTTAACAGTGCATTAGAATACATCAGTATTCCTTTTTGGTGTTGTGGTTGTACAGCATTTTAAACAATATATTTTGTGGTTCATTGTTATGTAATACTATCAGCTCAGAAGTGCCAGACTGACAACAGAATAGCATATTTTAGATTATGAATCTAAATGGTTATGTAATATGAACATAGATCTAATTTAAGAGCACAAAGACACAGGTGTAATTACCGTACATGTGATGATAACATAGTTTTTGACCTCACCCAATTAAATAAGTCATACCTTATTATTACAGCACAGTGGAATAAATAATCCCTAACATCTCTGAAATACTGAGCCACAAAGAGCTTCTAACCCAGAGGTTTCCTCTCACTCTGTGGTTTTCTTCCCTTCCATTCCCTAACTGAGTGGTTCTATAAACTATTCTCTACTTTAGTGTTCCAGTGCATCATTTGTTTTCTTTTATTATAGCCTGGGGTGCAAATTTAATTAGTCTCTTGTCAGTTCTGTTTTCCAGCCACCTATGCACCACCATATATATATAGCTTTTGCTTGAGGCAAGCTATCAACAACAGGAGAAAAATATGCTTTCAATTGTAGATATCTTGTTAATTTGGGTACAGGTTTTTTTTTTTTTTTTTTTTTTTAGTGTGTCCAATTATTTCTGTAGAGCACATTTATCTTAGTTTTCCTGTGTTACTTATTAGTTGTACATTATTTAATGTCTGTGAAATGTATTAGATTTGATTGGCATAGTTGGAAGATAAAAAAAAACAAAAAAACATTGGAAACACAAATAAAATGACTATCAAAGGAAAAAGTGCAGAAGACCTATTGAGTCAACTGATTTCTTCATTAGTTATGTTTCTTCATTACTTGTATTTTGGAATCTAGTTGTTTAGATATCAGTTTGGGTAGGGGCGCACATGGCAGAAGAAGGCAGCTTGAACCTATATAGATTTAGTTTAGCTCATAGCATTCCCTCTGTGGTTAAGTCTCAGTTTAAGGAATACCTCTGCTTGTATTTTAATGCAGAGGGTGTGTTGTATGCATTTCATACACTTCTATGCCCTAGGGCTTGTTTTGGAAGATGCTGTGCTGTGTGTTTTCTCCAAGCAGTGCATACCACCCTGGTTTTCTTCTAATATATATGATCTGTGCCCTTTCTTTTCCATTAGCGGTTATCTTTCTATTATATTTTCTCAGATTAAGCCTAGACAGAACAAGAAATTAATTGCAATATTCATTTGGAAAGATTTGGTTTCAAAGAAGGAGATGAACAAGGTTACATTGCATTTAAAACACTCCCAGAAGTTGTGCTATGGGTAAACAAATAACACCAAAAAATACACTTACACAGTAAACTATAGAATCTATTTGTATTTATTTTCAGTTATGCAAGCTTTGAAAGACATGGACAGCTGTGAATATGAATAAACTCCAATCATATCAGGCAGTTTTATGATTTGTAGATGTGTCCTTCATCCTTGACTCAACTATTATTTAGCTTTTTGGAATATATGTCATACTACTTTACACATTCTTGAATATGCAGGTTGGTATAGTATTCTATATAGTACACTATAGTGATCTTGAGGAATAGAGAAGTTCTGTATAGTATGTTATGCTTTTTTTATTTGCATTGTCAAATAGTGTTTTATTATGTTTGTAATACACAAATTAATACTCAAACAATCAATGCCATTAAAGTCATTTTTATTTTTCTTTAACAACATTTAACAGATAGCATTTCTCAGTAGATATAAATATTATTAAAGTGAATTTGAGCACCTTTATGAATGCTTTATCTTTTAAACTAACACACATTGCTGTAAGAGAGTGCACGTTTTGTACTTCCACCTTATTTAAGATCTAACTGGTGGATAAACAATCAGCCTTGAATCTGGAGCGTCCAATGCATACTATCTGGGCTGTGGCTCGATTTAAAGCGGTTAAAGCTTCCTATGTCTTTGTTTCTTCAATACAGTTAATACAGATCATAAATGTTTTATGTGGTTTTCACACATGACTAAGATCTCTAAAACTGAAAAGATAAGGTCACAGCTGATGTATTCATCCAGCATTTCCATTTAGTATACAATACAAAAAGCATGCAGTAGTTTATTGATAAATAAACTTACTATATGCCCCCCTGGCAATAAATAAGTATTCTATGGCTTGGTACTGATTTAATTTTGTATATGCTTGATTCAATAAGGTATATATTGCTTTCAAAGGCTATAACTGGTAATAGGAGGCTGTGTGGTCCAGTGGTTAAAGAAAAGGGCTTGTAACCAGGAGGTCCCCAGTTCAAATCCCACCTCAACCACAGACTCATTGTATGACCCTGAGCAAGTCACTTAACCTCCTTGTGCACCGTCTTTCAGGTGAGACGTAATTGTAAGTGACTCTGCAGCTGATGCATAGTTCACACGCCCTAGTCTCTGTAAGTCGCCTTGGATAAAGGCGTCTGCTAAATAAAACAAATAAATAATAGGCTTTTTGGCATTTAGTAAGCCTTGAACAAGTCGATTTATTTGGTTGTCATAAAAATTTATACATAAGAAACAGGTGGTAGTTTCAAAATAAATATGATGCACATATTGGTTGTATACACGTCAGTAGCGGCTCCTGACTTTAAAAAGTGGGGAAGTTAAAAAACAAATCTGCTTTTCTTGCTTTTTATATATTTATCAGCCAAGATGATTATTGGTTGTTAGTTGCATTGGAAATTAATTATTCTGTGGTTACTTAGTAAAGCCCGGCCATGCAGCATTTGACAGGCTGCACAAAATGTGACAATAAGCAGGTTTATGAGATGATATTAAGAGAGGTAATTTCTCAAAGAACCTATGGTGCAGCGCATAAGGCAAGCATCTGAACATAACTAAAACATGATGGACTTACTTGATTGATCAGTCCTGAGTGATGTCATTTGAAGAATTTTTTTTTTTTTTTTTTTTTACAGCTTGTGGAAGATTTTTTAAATCACTGTAGCCCACAAAAATCTACGGGGAACATGAAAAGCTGAATACTTGCAGTCAACCATTTCGTTTTTTCATACCACAAGCAATTAAAAAGGCAATTTAGACTTTGTAAAGCATGATGTAAGGTGAGTTTTTTTTTTTAACTTTTACAAAATTACATGTAAGCTTTGCCTCCGTAGCCTCTTATGACGATCAGCCACTGATACACATGCTCCCCAGCTTCATGGGAATTGTCAAAAGCACAGTATAGATATACTCTTCCCAACTTCAGTTCCAGGGAGAATATAATTATTTTTCGGTTGCAATAATGAGAAAGGTAATACAGGAATTCTTGATTGAATAAGATATCTGATTAAAACATAAATGTAACACCATCGAACATCCCGATTTCGAGATGTCGAGATGTCAAATTGACACATGGAAAACCTCATCCTTACTCAAGGCTTTCTGTTTTACCTTGGCATTTCTTCTTTAGCATGGTTTTGCATAGACATTGTAAAAGTTAACTATATTTTGTCTTCATAAAGTAAAATAGCAAAGGACTTTGAATACAATTATAAGTCAATTCCTCAACTTGTCAAAAAAGCTCAAATTTCACAACTAAATATTTTTTAAAAGTAAAAGCTTCTAGCAGAGACAAAATCTTTAGGGGAAAAATACATTACAAAAAATGTTGCTGCAATAAGAAACTCTGAAGTGCTAACATCATTACACAATATTGTTAATGCATGTCAGCCTCTTAAAGCATGGCCAAATTGCTTATTTTATTTATATTTTCAAATATATTTTTTCTTAACTATAAGCAGTCACATACTGTATTGCACTTAATTTCAAAATAAATATATGAAGCATTATATTCTTCATAAATGCACTATGCATGTCTTCTGAAAGGATTTTCCACTTCCTTTAACATGAAATTGTGTGCCTTGCTTCCATGTGGGTAATAGGTTTTGAAAATAAACACTACAAGTATTACAGAAAGAGACACCTTGAAATGATCTAATAAGTTGTTATCATCCCTTCATTTTTAACACTTGTATTTTCTTTGCTTTTTTTTTAAAATTACCTTTAGTTTAGAGTGCCCTCAATGTTGATATACTAAATTCACACAGAAGCAAAAGTAAGGAATGGTATGGCAAAACATGTGAAAAATAATGTAGCTGAATTATGTGCCACAATTAACCATGTGCATAACTCTTAGACATTGAAGCATAAATGTATTGCGGGTGACACTGAAAAGGTTAAAGAAAATCTACTTTGTTACGTTAAATAGTGTGTCCTTTACAAAACACGCCCAAACTAGTTACAGAATTGTATAATTCAGGTTTACTGGACGTGTCTTCCTCTAAACTCACTCATAACTTTAACAGGGTGAAAGTTTTCTTTTTAGCAGAACCTTTCCTGACAGCTGCATAAATGTCTTCTGGCTTCTCCTTTTTAATTAGTGGCTTCTTTTCAGGGGCTTTCATTCTCCACATGACAACAGGGTGACGAGGTCCAGTGGGGCTGTGGATTCGGATGATTTTAGTTGATGCAATGTAGGACATCTTTACTGTCTGCACAACAGCATTCATCAGGTTTTTGGCTGCTTGGATAAGGGATGTAACACTATCCAGCTGAAAGAGAAATTACAGTATTTGTAAAGCAAATATGAGAATATAAAAATAATATATCTGCATGTGCATTTAGAACTAATCATTTAGAACTATGGTAATTAATTCACAGACAGTGTAAAGCTTTGTATATCTCGATAGATAATTCCATCTAAATGTCCATCATCGCCTTTTAATAACAGCTATTTGAGTAGTTCAAATAAATATTAAACTAAAAATATTCAGTTCATGTTTGAAGTTAAGTTTTAATGGATATAAACATAACTTGACTTTTAACTTCAGCTGGAACAGAAGCTGGGAAATGTTTTCTACACGTTTTCAAAAGCCAAGTAAGAATATATTGCACCTAATAATGTTCAGATTTTAATGAAGTTTATAACTTAGGTTCGGGGGGATGGACAAATCCTCATTCGCTATGTCATTCAATTATCACCTATTCATTCCCTACTGATTAATCGTCACTATTATAAATACCCCGAGTACTCACCATGCACTTTGCTTTTGTTTCGTTTTCGCAAACCCACCTCCCGCCCCCAGTCACCCTCTTCCATTACTCTTATTCTCAATGGTTAAATAGTACAGCATGTTGCCTGCTAGGTCATTTTCTCACAGGACCTGCTGGCTAATTTCTTGAAAAGCAAACAAGAAGCTACTCATTTTTGTTGGTCGGTAAAAAAAAAAAAGTTTTCCGAATCCTGAATACGCCAAGATTTGCTAAACCTCTGAACTGTTTCAAAACACCACTATCATTGTAGTTGATTACCTTCAGATATAATCTTTACTGTCGTTTTTTTTTTTTTTTTTTTAATAGCTTTCAATGTAGGGTATTGTCATAAAACCATACTTTCAGTAATCCCTGCACACATTCTATAGCTTAATATACCAAGGGTAGAAAATCAGCAGTCTGTAGATGAAAAAAGAAATATAATGTATATTAAGTAATTCTTTAAACAATAAAACCTTGATGAGATGAAGTCATCCCTTGGGAGACACAAAATTAAACAAAGAACTGGTCATTTGTTAAAGTGGAGTCAAAACTAGGAATTAATTTTGTTCAAATGGGGGAAAAAATGTTGTAGCTACTGACTGAAATGATCTAATAAGCCTTACCTGTCTCCTAAAGTGAATATAACATGTATTGATTAATGCTCTTGCGGTTTAAGTCACAAAGAGATATGGTATTGGCAGTCCTGTATTAAACTGCAAAGCAGATGCGTTATAATCTAATGTGATTTCCCTGTATTGCTTAAACATCTGAATAGCTGTACCCTTTGAGATTTAAAATCTCAATTACACAGGGCCATACATAAGGGAAACGTGAACTACAAGCGGAAGGCTACTGCTGTGTAGGGTTCCCACCTCTGACTTACAAAAAACCGGGACACCAGAGTCATTTCATACAAAAATAAATAAATAAATAAATCATATACTTTGACAATTAATGTCCCGGGAAGTCTTACAGATTTCCCAGGACAGCTGCCTCAAAAAGAGAACAATCCAAGCAAAACCAGAACGGGTGGCAACCCTACTGCTGTGTAATTATTTTATTATTTGAATACTGTATATTGTATGTCTTATTGTTTAGTAGAATGCAGAATGTCAAAAAGGGATGATAAGAAAAAGGAAGGTTTGCTGGGCCTAACAGGTCTTTATGTTCCAAACATTATCATTTTAAACCCAACCAATCCACTCAATTCACTTTTTTTATTTTTCTTTGTATCCAAGACTTTCCAGTTTTCATGAAGTCTTCATGCAGTTTTCTTTTTAACTGTCTCTCGTTTTGGTTCCTTGACTGTTTTTTTTTGTTGTTGTTTATCTCCCACAGCACAGCCCTCATATATATGTATTAAAGATACTGAGTTGCACCACTTTTTGATTCCATACCCCGTCTCTTTTCAAAATAAATATGTTGCACACAATACGCTCCAGCCATGCCTCAAGCAGCAGACATTGTTATAACGTAAACTGCTGTGAAAAGAAGGTACTGTACCAAAAACAGTGTTTCTAGAGAATAATAGTGTATTATAACACTGAATAAAACACATAATGTTCACATAATAGGAAAATATATTCCATTCTTTACTTACTGCAGATGTGATGAGCGCTCCACCCAAGCTCTGAATTTCAGATTTCACCTGACTGCAAATTTTCAGCTGATGGGAGTAAAGCTGGATCTGCTCCAGATAAGACAGCAAATCCTGTTTACAGGATGGATCTGGGCACTGCACAAAACATGAAGAAGCACAGATACGGTTATATGCAGTAACAGAGCTAAGTTTCCATTTGCACAGTAAAACTGTTCTTTCAAAGTGAATCTCTTCTTGTTCTACTGTAATATCAAAGTGGGGCTGCTGCCTGTTCCACATGCAGTCTGAAACTGGACATTGAAGATTACCTATAAAACAAGGCACATCATCATTGTGGTTCCTTTTATTTATTTATTTATTTTTTGGGCGGGGGTTGTCTTTCATTGCAGTCTGAACTTTGGATGATCTGCTTGTTGATGTCATTGGGCCACTTTCTGATGTTATTTAGGAAGACAGTTTCTGCCAAAATTCCAATTCAACTGGACTGCATTTAAAATTGCTTTCAAAGCAGTCATGTGACAGATGGAAATGAAGCATGAATAACCAATAACATGTCCTGACTTTGGTTTTGTTTCAAAGTTGTTCAAACATTTTGATTGATTAAATAAAACTGTATCCTCAACAGAGCAGGAGCTTGTCACATACTATATGGGCATTTTGTAATAAGTAGAGAATTGTCTTCAGTATTGAAGGTAATCAGACAAACACATGTATTTAAAAGATAACACTGTTGCAGACTGCTATTACAACCAAAAAATCTAAAAGAAAAAAGGGGTCATCAGAATCCTCTGTCTTCTAGAGTAATGCGTTTTTGATGAAATTGTTCAAAGTGAACTGATAAATGGTGCAATGGTTGAGAACATACTGAAAAACAAACACAATCTAGGTGAAAAACTATTTCCATTAGCCACCAGCAGAACTGTAGCGCAAAAGGTCAATACAAATAATTTAGCTGCAAATTTTGTTCATAAATTCTCAGTTTTGCTTGATTTAATCACTTTTACTGGAGGAATACATTTGTTCTCAGCAGTTCTTTTTAGCTGTCAGGTTCCACACAGCCAACCACATTTGTGTATTTCCAGTGATTTTTCATAAGACAAATGTAGGCTAACATTAACTTGTATTCATTGAATAGGTCCACAGGTAGTAGACCTTAACAAGACAAACTACTGGTCATATTCTGCGTAAGATATAGTGCTGTAAACCTTATAAAAGGCATACAGTAAGTGCTTTTTTTCAAAGGGATTGTACATTTATAGTGTATAAAAGAAGCATACACTACACACACAGTTACAATACTAGGATCATCACTATACAACATTATATTTTTCAAGTACTTCTATGGTCGTTTTTAGAATCAAAACTAGAAATCATCTAGTGCCTGTATTGCATTGATATCAACAACACAGAAAGGACCTTGTCTCCATGTTTTTTTTTTTGATGGGCAGACCCTACACAGACACTGTCCCTGAACACCATACTAGAAGTCTGGCAAGGCCCTCCAGCAGCTGATACTTTTTTGAAGCTTATGAATACTGTAATTCCACATACGTAATACTCCTAAATTATACCTGTCATGCACTTCCACTCACTATATATGTCTCAAAGGTGCAGTTTTGAAAGAAACATGGTATCACAAACATGTATTTTCATTTTGAAACATGTATAGAATATTTATTCTGTCATGTGTTTTAATATATATATATATTTACAACATTTATAAATATCAAGAAACGAGTGGATATAAGCATATACTATATCATTAACTAAATGGATCGGGTATGTTTTTTTCCCTTATTACTGATAATAATGAAATAAATAACTATTATTTTTATTTATAAATATTTATTTTGAGACGATAAATCGAGAGTAGTGTCCATTATTGCATATAAAGACCCTGAGAATAAACGTGTATTATGTCATTGCAATCACTCAGGTGAAACAATGTCTTGTAATTTGCCCAAACATCAATATTTTTCAACAAAACTTTCAGGAAGTATTGTAAGTTCCCTCGGGTCATAGAATAATGTGTTTTTGTTTTTATACATGTATCTCTAAGCAGAATACATAATTAAAAATACTTTTTAAATAAATGAATATTGTGTTTTCAGAAGACCCTTGGAAACTGTT
The DNA here is from genome assembly GCF_902713425.1 of Acipenser ruthenus. Lineage (NCBI taxonomy): Eukaryota > Metazoa > Chordata > Actinopteri > Acipenseriformes > Acipenseridae > Acipenser > Acipenser ruthenus. Next base: position 3,933,059 of record NC_081195.1, read on the forward strand.
AATTTTACCTACCTGTTTAGCAATCTGTCGAGCCAGAACATCCATTCTGCAACCGGCATCTGAAATCATCATTGCAGCATTGATGATATCGGAGATGAGCTTCAGTGGTCCTTTCCCTCTATAAATAATGTATTGACATTAATGTGCCATCACTGCCAGACGGAAGACTGAGCCCCTACAGTATTTCAATTATATTAAACGGTATATATATATATATATATATATATATATATATATATATATATATATATATGTATATATATATATATATATATATATATATATATATATATATATATATATATATATATACATATATATATATATATATATATATATATACATACTACATATATATATATATACAGACGTGCTCAAATCTGTTGGTACCCCTCCACAAAAAATGAAGAATGCACAATTTTCTCTGAAATAACTTGAAACTGACAAAAGTAATTGGCATCCACCATTATTTATTCCATATTTAATAGAAATCAGACTTTGCTTTTGATTTTTTATTCAACATAATATTGTAAATAAGAAAACAAATGAAAATGGCATGGACAAAAATGATGGGACCGCTAACCTAATATTTTATTGCACAACCTTTAGAGGCATCACTACAATCAAACGTTTTCTGTAGCTCTCAATGAGACTTCTGCACCTGTTAACAGGTAGTTTGGCCCACTCTTCCTGAGCAAACTGCTCCAGCTGTCTCAGGTTTGATGGGTGCCTTCTCCAGACTGCAAGTTTCAGCTCTTTCCATAGATGTTCGATAGGATTCAGATCAGGACTCATAGAAGGCCACTTCAGAATAGAATGTTTTGTTCTTATCCATTCTTGGGTGCTTTTAGCTGTGTGTTTTGGGTCATTATCCTGTTGGAGGACCCATGACCTGCGACTGAGACAGAGCTTTCTGACACGGGGCAGTACGTTTCGCTCCAGAATGCCTTGATAGTCTTGAGATTTCATAGTGCCCTGCACAGATCCAGGCACCCTGTGCCAGGCGCAGCAAAGCAGCCCCAAAACATAACCGAGCCTCCTCCATGTTTCACTGTAGGTATGGTGTTCTTTTCTTTGAAAGCTTCATTTTTTCGTCTGTGAACATAGAGCTGATGTGACTTGCCAAAAAGCTCCAGTTTTGACTCATCTGTCCAAAGGACATTCTCCCAGACGGATTGTGGCTTGTCAATATGCATTTTAGCAAATTCCAGTCTGGCTTTTTTATGTTTTTCTTTCAAAAGTGGAGTCCTCCTGGGTCTTCTTCCATGGAGCACACTTTCGCTCAAAAAGCAACGGATGGTGCGATCAGAAACTGACATACCTTCACCTTGGAGTTCAGCTTGTTTCTCTTTGGCAGTTATCCTTGGTTCTTTTTCTACCATTCGCGCTATCCTTCTGTTCACTCTGGGGTCGATTTTCCTCTTGCGGCCGCGCCCAGGGAGGTTGGCTACAGTTCCATGGACCTTAAACTTCTTAATAATATTTGCAACTGTTGTCACAGGAACATCAAACTGCTTGGAGATGGTCTTGTAGCCTTTACCTTTACCATGCTTGTCTATTATTTTCTTTCTGATCTACTCAGACAACTCTCTCCTTTGCTTTCTCTGGTCCATGTTCAGTGTGGTGCACACAATGATACCAAACAGCACAGTGACTACTTTTCTCCATTTAAATAGACTGAATGACTGATTACAAGATTGGAGACATGTGTGGTACTAATTAAAGAAACTAATTAGTTTGAAATATCACTATAATCCAATTATTTATTATCTTTTCTAAGGGGTATCAACAAATGTGTCCAGGCCATTTTAGAATATCTTTGTAGAATAAGCAATAATTCATCTCTTTTCACAGCTTCTTTGCTTTATTCTATGACATACCAAAGGCATGCAAGTATACATGATAAAATAGCTTTTAATTTCATCAAGCATTATTTCAATGAGCTGTAAGGGTACCAACAAATTTGAGCATGTCTGTATATATATATATATATATATATATATATATATATATATATATATATATATATATATATATATATATATATAGTCATACTGAGAGATACTAATGTGCATCTACACAAGGTATTGGAAAATCCCTGAAGGCTACATGAACTTAAAAACCAATCTGTAACACCATCTGCAAAAGAAAAACCCTACTGCACTGACTTACCCTTCACGCACTAGCTACATCTTTAAAATACCATATAAACTGTTGTTTTGTAAAACAGCACCCTTGTGGTAAACAGATAGCTTGCAGATAGCAAAGTTCTAAAATGCTTAAGACTGAAAAATTTTAATATATTGATCACAGCACTTACAATGAAAGATTACTACGATAGGTTTCTGCTTAGCACATGACACTTGAACATGTTAAAATGGCTAGTTCATTGTATTATTATTTAAATTGCAATTTAAGGTAGCAGCTTCCCTTTTATTAATAGTCATGTTACCCCTTGGATCTTGCCTTGTGGAAGCCAAGTCTTATGAAGCGGACCTCCAACAGTGGGGTCAATTATTATTATTATTATTTATTTTTTTTGCAATTCATTTTCATAATTACCTGGTGAAATCTGTCATCTCCATCATAATCATACACATCTTCTTAGCAAGCACAATGATATCATTGCTGGTGTCATCCCAGATTTCAATCTCTGCATCCAGCTTACTCTTCACCTTTTTAAAATCGGCTACTTGCTCCGCTATCTTTGCTTTTTCAGACTCTGGCAATTGTGTCATCTTTGCCTAGAAATGAAGTGAGACTTAACACATTTGACATGGAAATCAACAGACAAAACTGTTTTTTTGGAGTTTTTTTTTAGCATCACAAGCATTCAATTCAATCCTAGGAATATTTTTACTTTCTTGCAAATTCAACGCTTTTACAGCAACTTTAATCCTCTCAAATGCTCTTTTGCAATTGCTTCAAAATATATCCCTTAGTCTTCATTAACTTACAATCAGTATGCAAGGCACAAGCTCTTACCACTACTGATCATTGCCTAATTAAATAATTTCCAGTGTTGATTAAGAAAAGTGTAATTGTAATTGATATATTGTATCACCCTTGAAGTGATGTGGGAGTATCCTTGGCATGTAAGATCATTCATTTACCTACATTTAGAGCAGGCGTTGCTGTGGAAGACTTCAGAGTTTAAATCAGACTTGATAAAACAAAGCCACTGCTTACCTTAACCCTTTGCTGACGGCCCATTATAATTTCAATTGAATTCAATCGATGATGTAATTGCTTACTACGCGGTGACAAGTGTGTTATTGTTTTTCAAATTAGCATAAAAACCTTTATCTGACTTCAGACTATCTAACAAACAGTTAGTCCGGTCTGTAGTTAAAGATCGATATTTTTATTTCATTTTTAGCAACTTTTTTTTTGTGCATTATGGCTATTTATAACATAGCGATGGCTTGTCCTTGTGTGATGTAATGTGTGAACGCCCATACCCTGTCTGTCTTCCCCTCCGTTTGGACACTGGTGTGGCTGCGACTTTCATAATCCTCTTCTAAATCAGATACATCTTCAAGTTCCTCTGGAGTCTGTAAAAATACAATACTTTTTTGAGATTTTACACACAGGTTTTATGAACGTGATCAGTATGCATGTTTAGTCCAAGTAGCTCATGCACATATACTGTACTGTATGTATGCTGTTTTTTACTGTATGTATTTGTCAATATTGAAAGTTTCTTCACAATATAGGTCTAATTGCCTTCTAATACTAGATATTTCAAATATTTGAGACTTAACATTATGGCTGGACAATGGCACAAATCCTTATTCACTGAAGTTGCAGTGGAATTTCTATACAGTGCCTACTGTATTTTAACTATTAACTCTTGAGGGGAATCTGCCCATCACTATTGATTTCATTTGATGGGAGTGCCACAGCCATTTCAACTCTACCTGTGGAATGTAGACTTCCCACAGCCAGGACATGAACCTGAGCTCCACCGACTGATGAAAGAATCTCAAAATACAAATGTGGTCCACAAAACAATTACTTGGCATGCATTTTAGGATCAAAATAAACAATCGGGTGCATATTATATTTTTTTATCTTTTAATTTATTAAGAACAAACTTATGTGTAATGTTTGTTATTTCTAATGAGACAATTCAATATTCACAAAATATTTCTCTTACACTCATGAGTTCTCTTCTTAACGACATATATTCTTCAGAAAAGTCAATAATGTAAATGCCACTGCCACTGAATTAAGAGGGTTTCAAACATATTTTATGAGCTTTGCTTGAATCTATACACTTCCTAAATGGTTTCCTCGCTCTTGGCTATTAAATGTCAGGTTCAGAATTGCTCCTCAACCACTCTGTCCCTGTTGCTCATACATTGCAAGCAATTATGTTTTTGTATCACACAAGTGCAATGTTAGTTTGGCTTTACTTCATATGGTATTTCCAATTGTCACAAGTGGTTCTGGTCTTTTTTTCTTGTGCTATAAGAAACTACATCCTTTTGCATGGAAGGCTTTGTTGCATTGGTGCATGGCTCTTCGCTGGGACCAGATTCAGCTACAATGTGTTTACCCACTAATGATATAGATGAGAAGATAGATTGGAAACCCAATGACATGAAAAATAACAGTGGCCCACAACAGTGTTCTGGATGGTGGGGATACCTCTTAAAATTGCCTGTTGTGTTCAAATTGAAATGCATGAAGGAAACAGTTATCAATCCAGAACCATTGTTTCTGGTGAAAGACTGATTCTGAACAGACGGTCTAAATGCAAGTCTCTGGTAAACTTTGGATATGACAAATGCCAGAGCGGGCTGTCAATGACAAAGCCAAAACCTTGCCTGGCCTGTAGCCACATGGTCAAGCACTGCCAAATGCTATTTGAATGTAGTGACCCTGAAGGGATGTCATTTTCACATTTCAATGTTGATCCAGACAATGTGAGAAGAGTCGAATGTGTTGGTTGAAACAGATCACACAGTTAAATGGGCTCATTTGGGTAGACTGGAGTGTAAGGAGGGTGTCCCTGCCAAATGTGTTCAGGTGTCCTGCAGGTATGAAGTAAAGGCTGTTGTCACCCACACCTGTGATGTGAAAAGATGGCTGTCTTGGCCGGTGATGGTTTTTACAGAACCACTGGACCAGAAAGGGAATTTGAATCGTGTTGGAGCTGGGCTGATCTGATTGATATGGGCTGGATGCTGTAAATTAATTGTTGAAATACACTGCTCAGAAAATGTTATGATATACTCTTTATTAGCTTATAGTAACATTGTAGGATTATGTATTCCTTTTTTAATATTCTGTGTAGCTAGTAGAAAATATTATTAGTAGATCTGTGTAAAGTTTGTGTGGAGAGTTCATTGTATAAAGGCTTCGGCTAACCTGCTGAATGTTCTAAGCCTTTCTTATCAGGCAAATAATTTTGAACTAAGCACAAAGCCTCCTTAAACATTCCCATCTAGTGAGAGAAGAATAACAAACTCAATGAAAAGAGACAATATGTTTAGAAATGAGCATTGCCAAGGAGGCTAAAACCAATTCCAAAACGTTTTTTTCCAATATTATAACAGCAAAAAAAACATTCAAGGAGGAAGTAAAATGTCTAAGAGATACAAATGGCAAAATCATAGATGAAGAGAAAAAAATAGCAAATATAGTATAACAGAGGCAGAAGTGTTAAAGGGACTAGGAGCTTTTAAAATAGACAAATCCCCTGGGCCGGATGAGATCCTCCCAATGGTACTCAAGGAAATGAAAGAAGTTATCTACAAACCGCTAACCAAGATCATGCAACAGTCTCTTGAGACAGAGTTGTACCAACAGACTGGAAAATTGCAAACGTAATACTGATCCATAAAAAGGGAGACAAAACCAAATCAGGTAACTACAGACCAATAAGCCGGACTTCCATTACATGCAAACTTATGGAAACTATAATAAGATCCAAAATGGAAAATGGTAACAGTATCCTGGGAGACAGTCAGCATGGTTTTAGGAAAGGGAGATTGTGCCTAAATAACCTGCTTGATTTTTTTGAGGATGCAACATCAACAATGGATAACTGCAAAGCATATGACATGGTTTATTTAGATTTCCAGAAAGCTTTTGACAAACTCCCGCATAAAAGAATAATTCTCAAACTGAGCACAGTAGGGATTCAAGAAAATACATGCACATGCATCAGGGAGTGGTTAACAAGTAGAAAACAGGAAGTACTGATTAGAGGAGAAACCTCAAAATGGATCGTGGTAACCAGTGGTGTACCACAGGGATCAGTATTAGGTCCTCTGCTCTTCCTAACCTACATTAATGACTTAGATTCTGGTATAGTAAGCAAACTTGTTAAATTTGCAGATGACACAAAAATAGGTGGGGTGGCAAACACTGTTGCAGCAGCAAAGGTCATTCAAAATGATCTAGACAGCATTAAGAACTGGGCAGACACAGAGACATTTAATATAGCAAAATGTAAGGTACTGCATGCAGGCAATACATATGGGAGTGTGACAGAAATATACGGAGTTTTGGTTGTAAATGTCCCTTCCGACCTGTGAGGGCGCTAAGCAGCAAAAGGGGAAGGCTTTGGACGGGCTGGTCTGACAGTTCTTTCCGACGGGCTGGTCTGACACTTCTTTCCCCGGGCCAGGAAGTCGGTCAGTCTGGAAGAAGGCGAGACTGTTGCAGGAATGTATTGACCCGGAAGGGAAACAACGTAGAAGCTGCAGACAGTAGAGACAGCTGCACTCGTTTACCAAGGGGTCATGCGTGATAGCATAAAGGGGACGGAGAATCGTAAATCTTTTCCTTCGCTTGGTTCAGAGAAGCACGGAACTGGAAGGACCGGGAGAGTTCCCAATTGAATTGTGAAAAGTGTTTGTGAGTGTTTTGTTAGTTTTTGTCACTGTTAGTAATTGTCTTTTGTTTGTAAATTCACTAGATGGCTAACACGTCTCCAGAGCTGTCACCTTGGGCCAGCACTACCCAGAACAGCACTGCACCACAGTCACTGTTAAATTGTTAGCACCCACCACCAACACTACTGCACGTACCTGGTCTGGTGACCGTGTACTGTATTGTGGGGCAGATAACATGTACTATTATTTGGTCTGCAAACCATTTATCGTTTCCCTCCAAGCTTTACACATTGGTGTGTATTGCCGGAGGATTATTGTTTGGTTGCCAGACCGGGACTTTCATCAATAAAATAAGCCCCTTTTCCAAACCGGATTACAGTTTCTTTGTGTGATTATTTCTGAACTGCATCAACTCTCCACATGTTTTTAATCAGCAGCCACTTTGCCACAGGGAGATACTGAAATTGAAGAAGGAATCTATGAAACAGATCTAGGAGTTTATGTTGACTCAGAAATGTCTTTACCTAGACAATGTGGGGAAGCTACAAAAAAGGCCAACAAAATGCTCGGATATATAGTGAAAAGTGTTGAATTTAAATCAAGGGAAGTAATGTTAAAACTTTACAATGCATTAGTAAGACCTCATCTACAATATTGTGTTCAGTTCTGGTCACCTCACTACAAAAAGGATATTGCTGATCTAGAAAGAGTGCAAATAAGGTTCATCCCAGGTTTAAAAGGCCTGTTATATGCAAACAGGCTAAAATAATTCAATCTATTCAGTCTTGAAAAAAGAAAACTACGCGGCAATCTGATTCAAGCATTCAAAATTCTAAAAGGTATTGACAATGTCGACCCAGGGGACTTTTTCAACCTGAAAAAAGAAACAAGGACCAGAGGTCACAAATGGAGATTAGATAAAGGGGCATTCAGAACAGAAAATAGCAGGTACTTTTTTACAAAGAGAATTGTGGGAGTCTGGAACCAACTCTCCAGTAATGTTGTTGAAGCTGACACCCTGGGATCCTTCAAGAAGCTGCTTGATGAGATTCTGGGATCAATAAGCTACTAACAACCAAACGAGCAAGATGGGCTGAATGGCCTCTTCTCGTTTGTAAACTTTCTTATGTTCTTATGTTCTTAAGTAGATTGAGACAGAACAATTCTACTAAGATAGGTTTGTGATCTTACAGTAGTAAGGAAAATAGAAGTATAATTGCAGAGAAACTATAAAACTCTGAAAATATGCCGAAATAGTGCAAAAAGTGATCTAATTTAATAACTATATAAAATGCATGAAGGTACCAGTCTGTGTCAAGTATGCAATAGACTTGCTGAAGGAATGTAATTAATTTGGTAACCTTGCCTGGTTGTAGCAAAGTGGTACCGGGCATGGGTAGACAGGGAAAATGAGTTTTGGCAACCAAAGTGAGATTCACTGGTTGTCAGTGGGTTTGAATCCAAGGTCTCTCTATAATGAGTGCTCTCTTAATATTAACTAATGAAAAGTATCTTTTGGTAACAGAAGAAAGGAGTTAATGTTGTAATGTCCATTACCTCAGTATATACAGTATTATAGAAATTAATGAAAACCTGGCAGTAGAAGTAAGAGGGCATAATAGTGTGGGGCAGTTTATTGGCTCCAGTAAGAATATGATTTAATATAATGAACTTGGAAAAGTGCTTACAGTAGAGTTTCATATTTACTAAAAATAACTTTGGCTAGCCAAGTAGAGCCCCTTGAATTCCTAGTTACAGGTTGTTTGGGATTTTTAGGTGGGGAAAGAGGCCACGTTTAAAAACTGTAAAGCTGAATAATAATGAGTTAACCATGTTCATTATAGCCTGAATTTACAGTAAATAAAAATAACTGGATTGGCCACTGTAAGCTTAGTGGTTTTAGACAAAGGCTCATGGCAAACTTCTGACAGTCTTTGTCCAGTATTATTTCGTTAAAACACATTTATAAATAAAACAAAGCCAGTCTACTGAGAACACACTGAAAAGAATGTCTTTGCTGTTAAGAGGGAAATATATTTTAGACCCAGGTTGGAATATCAAACACAGCTGCTGTTATATATTACATGCTTCCCTTGGGTCACCTCCTCCGCCAACACAGCCTCATGTTTCACTCTTACTCTGATGACACCCAGCTCTACTTAAAACTCGACCCTGGAAGCCCCTTTGCCATGGTCCGGCTCTCGGCTTGCATTCAAGACATCAAGGCCTGGATGTCTGCCAATTTTCTTCAGCTCAACACTAGCAAATCTGAACTCCTTCTAGTAAGATCTAAAACTCAACTTAAGAATCTCAATATAGCTGCCCTGAACCTCAGAAACTGTCTGCTGCTGCCTTCCCCCACTGTACAAAGCCTTGGTGTACTTCTTGACAGCAACCTCTCCTTTGATGCCCACATCTCCTCCGTGGTCAAATCTTCCTTCTACCATCTTTGAAACACCTCCAAAGTCTGTTCCTACCTTTCCCTTAGAATTCTTTTTACATCCTAGTCTTGTATTTCATGTATTATGCATTGCTTTCACTGTATTTCATTCATTTGCATTTTTCACTGTATTTAATTTATTATGCATTGTTTTTTGTTACTGTATCTTGTAAAGCGCTTTGTGATGGTGGTCCACTATGAAAGATTGATTGATTGATAAAAACATCTCTGTAATATATTCATATATACTTGTATTCTATTCAGTAGTAAGGACTCTGTGATACCTATAATATGAGATCAGTTCACATATTTGGGAGATGAGGAAGGGGTGGAACATGAAATCATATCCAATTAATTTTAAAAAGGAGTAACTGGGACTTTCTGAATGTATTGTTCATTTAAAAATAAGAGCTGTCAAGGCAGATTAATGGTAAGATTTAATTAAGACTTCTGATGCATAAAGCGTTGAGGCGTTAAAAGTTGACGCGTTAAAAGTTGAGGCAAAACCCCAGTCAAGTATCATTCAACTTGCTATCTCAAGTTGTGTGATCCATACTCTGAAGATCTCTGAAAAAGCTGGTTGCTGTTTGGTCATATTCAATATCTAGAAAAACCTTGCATTTTTTAGATGTATTTAGATGGGTAAAGCACAGTCAGACTCCATAGATCGTGGACATCTTAACAGTACATTAACAGGTCAGGAACTAAAGGATATTCTCTTGGATATCTGGCAAAACCTGAACAAAGGTGCAAAACTGACCATCAACGATTCCATTTCCAGACACCACCAAGCATTAATGGCCAGTAACAATGGTCCAGCCCCCCTGCTAAATTGTACACAGTAAAGTTGCACATTTTTTAGCATTATACTGGATACAACAGACATAATAAAATCATGTCTTTAAACTAGGGTTCTACATTATTTTGACAGGGATCACTGACAGCATTGCCAATGTACAGGTATTGCCAAAAGTTTTGCACAATTAAAAAAAAAAAAAAAAACTCTATGAACATAGTTTAGGTCTTTAATTTAACAAAGAAACTACAGAATTATATTGGATAAGTCTACCGGAAGCCATAATACAAGTACAGTATTTAATGTTAGATTTCGAAATGTCACATTTATCAATTTGTGTCAGTTTTTCATTAAGTATATGGAAAACTACACAGCGGTATTTAATTCAATATGTTAACGTAACATTATTCAGTGGGTTTGCAATTAAATGTTTACAGTACTTGTTTACCAATGGTCTGTTCTCTTGCTGTAATAAAGTTGAGTATGTGTTCTTTAGCTTGCTGGTTACACAAAAAACTGTAACTCTGACCTAAAAACAAGGGTAAAAAGCAGACATGTGTACATAAACAATGCATTTAAGTCAAGTGGACTGAAATGCTTCCCTCCTTGCTTAGAAACACAATATAAGGATGACTTTAAATGAGTTAACTTACCCGGATCATCAAAACAGAGCACCTGATGTCATGAATCAAATCATAAACCTTCTTAGAGACATCAACAAACAGATTATCGTCAAACTGGTGCATTGCATCTGAGTTAAGAGCTTCCAAAGCCTTGCTGACTTGAGCAACAAACTCTGGAATGCCTGCAAAGGAAAGCAAACAACAAATCATCAGTTACAGTACAAGAAGGATCTCTTCCTGTGACTGCAATTAAGAGAATTACTGATTGTCTGTGCAGACCATTGTCAGCTTGCTTAATATAGAGTGCAGTAATTGATAACACATAGCAACCAATTAGTTTAGCCTCATAAATGTAACTAAAAACCAAAAGAAAAGAAAAGCAGATTTGAATATAGAAACCATATTTATGTTGTTAATTAACACAACCTTTAAAAACAGGAATACAGACAGTACAGAATGGTGTGTGTTAAAAACAGATGCTGTACCTTTTGTACCCAGATTCAGTATTTAAAATAACATATTACTTTTTTATCAAATACATGACAAAAAAAAAGTTTCTTAATTCCTATAAATAATTTTTATCACATGAGATTTTTGTTATGCAAATACTTATTTGCCAAAATTCTATTACTGGTCAAACCAGAGAAGCACAACTGTCGCATAGAAATGAAAATACTTTTACAAATCTATTACGGAGCTTCATCTAAACTGGCAGGATTGCATCTATCAATTGCGTAACGTAAATAAATATACTATGCTTGATTGATTTAAATTGAAGTTTATTCTTCCACATTCACTCTGACCTTTGTTGTACCTGGATCAATAAATGAAAGATTGATAGTTTGTATGCCTTTGTATTAACTGGGCTGCATGCAGTTTCACTTAGGTGTCCTCTATTTTAGAATTACTCATTTAAGGTGAAGGTCAAACAGAGGAATAGTAGAATCAGATACTATAAAACAGGTGGTTGCTATTTCTATAAATCTATTCATAGTACATACAGAATACTGCAGAGACTAATGCAGTAATACATGTTAATATGTGACGGGAGATTCATTTTGTAATATTTTCAGATCCTAGCTTTCACGATGCAGAATTGAAGCCTTGAAAAATACACTACTTTCTAATGTACAGTATCTCAGGATTTCTATTTTTATTATGTTTTTTTTGCACAAATTAAAAATACTTCTAAGTGAACAAGCATGATTTTAAGTCAACAATGAAGTGATTTAGTAAATCCCTATTAAATTGGTTACGTTTCAAGTCAACATAGCAGTCACCAGGATCAAAGCACTACTGTACAATATCGAGCTAGCTATTGCTACAGTACCTCATAAACATCCAGAAACAAGGTTTGATTTTGAAAATGTTTCCGCTAGATGACTGTGCTCTAGTATTTTTATATTTAAATCTTAGATTAATAGATTTTGTCTAAAGAGGCTGGTGTTCGCTCTGCCTCGCTTCTCCCATGCAACTCCACTACTCCACTCATTCCACTGGCTCCCGATCACCGCTCGCATCCAGTTCAAGACTCTTGTACTAGCCTACAGATGCCTTGACCAGACTGCACCCAGCTACCTCCAGACCCTCATCTCTCCCTACACCCCCACTCGACCTTTCCGCTCCGCCTGCACTAGAAGACTGGCTCTACCTCCTCTACGCTCCCCTGCCTCCAGAGCCCGCTCCTTCTCCACCCTCGCTCCGCAGTGGTGGAATGACCTTCCCACAGATGTCAGGACTGCCCAGTCCCTGACCACATTCCGACGCCTCCTTAAGACTTACCTTTTCAGACAGCACCTGTAGAACTCCTCTGTTTTTCCCCTGGGACACTTATCACCCTTCCTTAAATGCGCTTTACTTGCTCTTATCTGCCCCCTATCTTACTGCATTTAAATCTTGTACTTCAGAGTACTGTAATCTGCCAAGTATTTAATCTGTAGTATTTTGTATTTAATCATATCCTGATGTAACTATCACTGACACCGTTATCTGCTGTATTATTGAATTGTATTTTGTCACACTTGTACTTGCTTGAACCAAAATTGTATTTATCTTGCTCTTAATTGTATTATTACTTGTACTGTGATACTTAAAATGCATTTGCTTACGATTGTAAGTCATGCTTGTATATTTATATAAATGCTTACTGTAAATTGTCAAATAAATAAATATATGATATAGGATTAATTTTATTAAAATGTTGCATAATTTAATGCAAAGTTTCCTAGATGAAATACAGTAAGGCAATATATTTAGTTTTATGGTTCTGGTCCAAACCTTCAATGATTTACTTAATACTCATATTCAGTATTCATAAATAACATTCTATGAAAATACATTTCACTCAGAAAAAAAAGGTAACGGCATATTTCATAGTATTGTGCCATGCCGTGAAAACAAATGTAAACAGGAGACAAGAGCAATATATCTTTTAGGATTTTGTGTTATTAATCATAATCAATGTTCTCTTTTTACTATAATACCTGAATCTTACATTTCAGTTAATTTTACTAGAACTGCATTGATTAAAGGCAATGGAAGGAAAAGTTGGGCTTTAGTGAGTTGATATATGGTGAGTTAAATAAAATACGACTTGCTTTTTACTGGGATGTCAGAACCATAGTAACACTGGAGTTTTAGCCAAGTATCTGACGATGCATTCTGAAAGTCCAACTCACAAAAATGAAGCATACTGTATTTCCCAAAAGATAAAATAAACAATTTGGGCATTTGTCAAATAGATGAATTGAATTGCAGTACAATTTTATTCAAAAAAACACACCTTGTCTTACTATTATTATTTTATCATAACTTCTTAAAATCCCTATCATAGTTTAGGATAGACAGAAATCTGACGATTACTTGAAAATATTCCTATCATGAAGTCACTTAATGAAATTTAGTTTCTGTAAGATAAGTAGATGTAGCAGTTAGTATTAAGCAGTGAAACTGCAGATAAATTACACGTGAATAAATTACTTAATGACCATGAACAATCATGTAAAATAGCCATCATTACAAAATCCACTTAGCTTACTTAGAGCCATTAACCACTTGTTTCCACTAATGAGTTGGAAACAGTGAAACACTACTCATCAGGGGAGATGTATGGTAGTTCTCTCACATGCTAATAATTAATTAACCATTAGCTGTAGTCATGGCATGGCAATGGTTATTTTATGCATTCAAATGTCCATTATTACAGTAAGGACTACATGTGAGAAATCTGGTTACATTTGGGCGATTAAAGCAGATTGTGAGATCCCATAAAGATTGAACGGAATATTAAAACTTGTTTTAGTTGTTCTGGAGGCAAGAAAGTTAAGCTTGTACATGCTATTACCAGATTTGTTTTTAAGATTTATTGTATTCCAAACACCTAAACCGTAAAGAAACAGGGAATTGAATATTGAAAATAAAAAGTAAATACATACAAAAATCTAAAACTTCAGGCACTTTTATTTAATGGTTAGTCCCTGTGTGAAGATTGGTTAAATATTACCTTATGATAGAGAAGCATATGTCAATAAGAGGCCAAATTATGCTTTATTAAATCTCCCTAATCTTGGTTCTTTTCTTTCTTGTCTCATAACTATGTAATGCACCTTATAAAGGATGTCTCATTGTCTCAGAACATTGTTACAAAGAATAACACCGCATTCTGTGGTTTGTTTGCAGATAGAATTTTGTAGATTGATATTAACGTCGGAATAACTCAGGAAGTCTTTAGAGGCAGGGGGATCTATCCTGGGCATTAGCATTTCTTATTTGTGTTTAGAACAAAATAGTCTAGAAGCAAATATTACAATAAGTACTTAGAAATAGGTGTGCTCTAAGGAACAAGACCACCTGGAAGTAATACATATTGAATTGTTGTATAATATGAGCATTTTGTAGCATTCTCGTTCAAAGTTGTTTGTTCTCTCATAAGGCCAGTTGTTGTTTTGCCCTGCAGGGTTCAGTAGCTTGGTAAGATCCAGGGCTTCAGAGGGTGAAAAGAGGCAATGGATTGACAGTGTTGCCCATTGATCATTGAAATAATTGAAACATTTGTATTTTAGTTTATTTTAATAATATCTTTATATAGCACATTTCACAGTGGACCTCCATCACAAAGTGCTTTACTGAGGTAGGTCACTTATAATAGGACATAGATTTAATATCACATCTATAGGAGGTTAAGTGACTTTCTCAGGGTCAAACAGTGAGTCAGTCAGTGGCAGAGGTGGGAATTGAACCAGTGACCATCAGTGACATTGGTGAGATTTGAACCAGTGACTTTCTGGTTACAGCCCTGGACTTTAACCACTGGACAACACTAACTTTTAGTATCTATTTAATATATTTTCTGCAAAAAGGTGTGGTTCTGTGTAACAAAATCAGTGCAACAAAATTGGCACACGCACAACATTTCTAACAGCCCTAAGGATACTAGGCATTGAAAAAAGCCTTACAGGTAAATTAGTTTTTCAAGCAAGTTTTTCAAAGGTGTCTGGGGTCTGCAAAAAAAACATTGGAAGAAGAAGAAGAAGAAGAAGAAGAAGCAACAGCAGGAGGAGAAGGACATTTTTACATTTGGCAACTTATTTCTCTTACTTTCTTACTGTATGACAGGTATTGTCTTTTTTCTTCTACATTTTACCAAGAGTGTTGGGAACTACAAATTAAAAGTGAAATGGTGCTTTTGGCTGATTTACACGTAAACTATCCTTGCTGTATAGAGAGTCTCTGGCAGTTCTCGCTGATAACTTGGCGCAAGGAACTACCGTTCCTCTCAATACCAATAGAATGGGATTATTTACAAGAGTCTGAAATATAGTAATGCTGCTGTTGTTATTAATACCTGCCAGACAGTTTAAGGATTTATCCGACAGATATCACAGAAAAAAATTACTATTAGGCATAATTTGTTAATCCCATTTGTAATGATCCATAAAACGATAACTCCAGAACAATCTCATCAGTCTAAACATGCCCCTGAGTTTGCATCAGGGGCGATAAACAACTTACAGTAATTGTAAAATATAAGATATATAGTACTGTATTTGGAACCCTTCAAGAGAGAAAAAGTTGTGCCCATTACTTTGGTCTGCCCTTTGAGAATAATTACATATCTGAACTGTGTGGTGAGTTTCCCTTATTTTCTACTAATTGGAGGAAATTGGAGGGATTGGAAGACATTCTCCAAAATTGGAAACCATCACAAATGGTGCCCCATGTTAGAAAACATGTCAAGGATGTTGCTGTACCCCCATCTCCTCATATTTAATATTAGATGACCACTGATGGCTAATGCATGCCCCATCAAGCTAGATAAAGAGCCATTGAATTCAGGGGCACTTTTGAAATGGCAATTATTTATTATCATCATCAATTCTGGTCATTTTGTGGAGTTAGCATGTCCTTTAGAATCCAACTTCTCTGCTATGGTTAAAAGTCTACCAGCAAATGACAGTGATGAATAATTGTCAGATCATCTCTTTAAAGCATGCATAATGCAGGAAGTAACCTCTAACTGGAGTCTCAATCAGTTGAATTCACAGATTTAACTGCTCCCCAGCATAAAACACCCTCGATCTCAAGGGCTCGTCATGCTGTGGGACTCTGCAGAAAAGCAGTCAGTTGCAAATATGAGCAGCACATCTAATTTGATTTGCAACTGCAACTGCTTTATACTCATAATTACTTCTTAAAAATCTCCAATGAAAGTTCCCCTTTACATTGACAATCAATCATCACATTCATCTGAGTCTCAAAGGGTAGTTCATCACATAGAGGCCACAGCCATATAAGCATCCAGCACTGGAAAACCAATCATTACAGATGCCTATAAAATAGTATTTACCAGTCTTGCCTCTTGTCTGATCCAGTAACTTTGATAATGGGTGCTAAGGAAAATATGGATATATGCTCTACAGTACACTTCTTTCTCAAGGGAATTGATGAAATTCACTTTGAGTCCCTTTAAAATACATATTATTATTATTATTATTATTATTATTATTATTATTATTATTATTATTATTATTATTATTATTATTATTGTTGTTTGTTTGTTTCTGTCATTTTGAGAGTGCAAATAAAATGCTTACCAGTGGTTTGTATACAGTTTGATATGGGTTGACTTGACCCAGGCCATTCTCTGTCAAAATTGACAGTGAGGCCTTGTAAAAAAAACATATAAGAAAGACTTTCTTGTAAACATCTTCAAATTATTACTAAAAAGCATGTCTTTCTCAGTAGGTTTTTATACATTGGAATGCAGTAATGCACTATGGCTATTACATTATTTTGATTCAGTATAAAGGGAGAAGCTGCCCCTGACTCTATACTGAACTCTATACTGAAACCCTATACATATTTATTGACAGATATGTATACAGTTTAAATATTTCACATTTTGACACATAATGTTCAATAATTCACCAGAAAGAGGATTAGCTGGAGTAGAGAAAGTGTTTATGGTGTAAATCATTATACAAATACATTTTCAAAAGTCAAATTGTGATACATCTACTACTCTCACACAGTCGACAACATAAAACAAACATGACAGCTATAGAAAATCCATTCTAAAAGTTTATGATGGTACGTTTCCACAGCACTTCTGCTTTTCTCATGTTTAATCATGGTTTACCATAACTCAGTCAGTCCATAACTCAGTGATATACCATAACTCAGTGATATACCATAACCATAACTTGTGTACTGCAACTTTATGATGGGTAATAATTGGTCTTACTTGAATTGGAAACACATTCGTATTCTTTGTAACAATGTTCTGAGACAATGAGACATCCTTTATAAGGTGCATTACATAGTTATGAGACAAGAAAGAAAAGAACCAAGCTTAGGGAGATTTAATAAAACATAATTTGGCCTCTTATTGACATATGCTTCTCTATCGTAAGGTAATATTTAACCAATCTTCACACAGGGACTATAGTATTATTCAGTCATGGGCTTAGAATGTATTAATTAAAGAGTTTTGTGTACTGGACTCATGCTATGCAGTGGAGATTAAAATAAAATATATTGTTATGTCCAAACCCTGCATATATTGTAATATAAAAGTGGAGAGTAAAAAGAATATTTAATGGCTGTTTGTTTACAAGCACTGTGACATAATATTGAGGTTGTTCATGGAAACAATTTATTCGAAACGTATTGAAGTTTGTTTGTCACCGGTTGCAGATAGGAATAGTTACAAAACAGCATTCTCTCTAGTGTCATGGCCTGTAAGGACACTTCATTTATCTGTTAAATGAGACAGTCTTTGTCCAATCCCTCTGCAGGTTTTCCCTTGTGGTCATCCAGAAAACAATATGTGACTCAGACAGGAAAATGGCTGCCAGCTGCGCATATCCCACAAAAAAAAAAAAAAAAGCAAGACATTCTGCGTCAGGTTTGTAATGGTGTTTAGCAGGTTTAATAGAAAACACAAAAAACACATTGTTGACCAACTTTTTTTCCTCTGAAATCAATAATAGCCCTGTAGCCCTTCTAGACCATCCTCTTGGGGCAGTCGGTGTAAGATGGATGACTTGGCATTCTTCAGATTGAAAAATCACAAATGAGCTCCCATGGTACTTTACATCCTAAACCCAATGCTCTCCTTATGAGGTTATCTTTCAAAATGCATATCTGTGTTTAGCTTGCATGTACTCAACAGAGAAACCTCCAGAAAGATGCAAAATACCTTACCTTCGACTCTCTTTCCCAAAAGTACTGTACAAAGCATCTGATTTAATCATGCCAAACACTGTATGTTTTTAAATACTACTCCAGGGAAGACAGACAAATTAAGGATTTACAAAATATAATCACATTGTTTGCTAATTAAAGACGGTTTACTGAACTGATTTTAAGACACACTAAAGAGATCTATGTGAACAAAAAAAAAAAAAAAAGCAAGGGAACAAAGCCAAACATCTGTATTTCTTGGCTAAACTCGTTCTCAAGGAAATCGGAGTCCAAATCAAAACAACAATAGAAATTTGAAATTATTTCAGACATATTAAAGTTGTTGTAAAACATGTATTGATCAACTACAAAAGAGCAGCTCCATCCTGAATTTCAGCAGAACACCACTGGAATGGAATGTAAACAAAGACCTGATCAAAACTTGTCCCGGTAAGCATGTTATCTCTTTCTTTTGCTACTCAGTATCCCAGCTACAGAAACTGCCCACCCCCTCTGATATGGTGATATTACTGTCAAATATTTTAAAATGGCTGTAAGTTTTTATTTTTTATTTTTTTATAAGCTTTTGATTGTGCGTTTCTAGAAATGGATAATGTTCATTTTTCTAATGTAACAATACAATAATGTTTAGCTAACTGTGAATTGCAAAATTAATTAAGCTGCGTGTTGTTCATAAAGTTCATTAAGAGATAAATGATTAAAGCAATGTGTACTATTGTAACTGGTAAATACAAATGTGGCGCTGCATATCTTTTTATTTTTATGTATTTATTTCACCTTTCTTCTGTGATCACTTGCCCTTTTAAATTCGATTTTTCAGCATTTGTGTTAGAGCTAGACTCTTCAACAGTAGTGAATGAATGTACTAGGCAAGGATTCCCCATTCTGACAGATTCCCTCCACAAGCAAAATCAGTTGTTAGATACTTAATTTAAAAGTGTTTTCACAAGTTTTAATTGGAGATTGTAGCCAATGTTCTTGTTAGGTAACACCACAAGGTACCCCACAGTCTCCATGTATATATTTTTAAGTGCACCAGTTTGACAGTGTACCATTAGAGATTAATGGGCAAACCTTTGAAATGATACAGGGTTTGGGTGATGGCGATTGTTGTGAAGGGTAAGGACGATTCACTTGTAGTTGCACTAATGAGAATGCAACTTTCCAACATAAATTATACTCTTATATGATGATCTTTACAGGTATGACATTAACGGTTACACTGACAGTCCATATTATGGATATACTGCAAGCGTCTCAAACAAACTTTTCGAAACTATTTATTAAATTAGACCCATCCTATATCTTCAAATGACGGTGCAGTGAACCAAGAACCATAGATTGGATTTTGCTAGTGCTGCTAATGTCGTACTGAACATGAAGGCTGATTGCAGTGAAACTATTAAGTGGGTTTAGTAGATAAGAAAATGTCTGAAACAGCAGAATTAAGGACAGGGTCTTATAATGAGCCTCAAGGGAGCCCAGAAAACGTCTGTAATGGAAAAAAGCAAGGAAAAAAAACACAATTAAAAACTGCTGTCTTTTAGAGTAATATAATTTATATCAGATTAAACAGTACCAGGCACGATAACATTCTCCAACTGGTTCTAAAGGATCCAGTAATTGTCATTATTAAATGCAATGCAGAGGTCTATCAAAATCAGCCAATCAGCTTCCAGATCTAGCGGGCTTCTATTTTGCATAGATGCCCGCTGGAACGTTGAAGTGCTGAACTGTGAATTAAATTTTAAATCAATCCACACATAAATACCGGCTTTTTCCCTTAACATTCTAATCTACTGTACAACTAATCTGATAACATAAAAAGCTACTTAAACATACTTTCTGACGCTGGTCTAGAGACAAGCAAAATCATGTCTGTGACAGGACGCTGTGATGAAGGCTCAGTTTGCAGCTACTGGACAGCAAATCAACAGGAAAGACACGATTGGTCCACAATTCTGTCATCAGCTGGATCCAAGCAACACCCTCCCTCAAAACCAGCAAGTCTTGGGCTCCCGAGTGGCGCATCCAGTAAAGGCGATCCGCGCGGAGTGCAGGATGTGCCCTATAGTCTGGAGATCGCAGGTTCAAATCCAGGCTATGTCACAGCCGACCGTGACTGGGAGTTCCTAGGGGGCGGCGCACAATTGGCTGAGCGCTGCCTGGGTAGGGAGGGCTTAGGTCGGCAGGGGAATCCACGGCTCACCGCGCATCAGCGACCCCTGTGGCCGATAGGGCGCCTGTGGTTCTGCAGTGGAGCCGCCAGATCTGTGTTGTCCTCCGGCACTATAGGTCTGGTGGCATTGCTGTGGATCTGCAGTGCGAAAAATGACGGCTTGGCAGGAGCACGTTTCGGAGGATGCGTGTTCCAGCCTCTGTTTCCCAAGTCGGTGGGGGGGTTGCGAGCGGTGTGCCGAGGATACAGATAATAATTGGGCATGCTAAATTGGGGAGAAAAACCTGGGTAAAAAATTGGCGACGACTAAATTTCTTTAAAAAACTAAAAAAAAACAGCCAGTCTAACTGCCAACCCTGTTTCAGTTCTTTCCGCACCAGCCAATCCACTCCCTGCCAGCTTAAATGATGCCCCGCCTCCAACAACAAGTTATGAGTCCGACTCAATACTACACAGACTGTTCAACAATTGTACATGTCCAGATAAATTATAATAAGAAATAGTAAGACCCCAATAAATAAATATGTTAGCCAAATAATAATAATGTTTTCTCTATGTGCATGTCATTTTTATATTCTAATTATGTTAGGGACTATTTTCCTCAGCGGAAGGTTACTCGGCAAAATATCAGAAGTTCAGGGTAAATATAGGTTTTAATCTTTAGATTTAATTTTTAAAGAGAAAATAAAGAAATAAATAATTTTCTAATAGCGATAGAGCCCTCTCGATGTGGGCTCTATCTTGTGGTAGATGACCTTGACTTTCGTTAGCACCCTCGTCTGCAGCTCGGGACACATAACTCCAACCGCAGTCATCTACCACACCATAGGAAATGATCAAAAGTCAGAATTGATTAATAGGCCATTAACTGCAGCGCAATGCATCTTCAAGAAGAAGAAAAAACAAGACAAATGAATGTTTGATATAGTTTGGTTTAAGACTAGTTTAAAAATAGAAGAAAAACTATTCAGTAAACCCAACATGTATTCCTTTTTAACAATGGCAGAACAAAAACAAGAGGGCCTCAAGCAAATCCATTTTATTTATCAAATTAAGTAACACAAAAATATTAATTTGATCCTGACAATGTATAGTGTTCTCCAGATTGCTGACATTTAAGGCAAGCAGGAAAAAAGACAAACGCAGCAAGCAAAACCCAAGTATGGAATTCTTTAATTACACTGAAATACCAATGGACATGCATCACTGTCACCTGTAAAAGTGGAATATGAAAGTAGCAGCAGCAGCAAACACCTGCATCATTCCATGTCTATACAATACACAATATACAATAGTCAAAACACATATTAGGAATGTATAAAGGGGTAATCTAACAGCATTGTTTCTTATTTATTATGGAAAGCCCTTGAAACAAGCTTTAAAATGACATTCATTCATCCACACAATTGGACTTGCTTTTGTGGGGTTTTTTAGGCCCAGCTTACATGTGACCACAAGCGTATTGAGGTTGGTCATGAAAGGGTGGTGATTAGGGATGTCACGGTGTCAAATTTTGACGGTATGTTAATCGTCCAAAAATATACCACGGTTATCGTCGTACCGCGGTATGATGCCATTTTTTTGTAATACGTTTTTAAATGGCTATTTAAAAAGAAATACACTCAACGAACACAAAAGAAAGAAGAACAGTTAAGCTGGGTATGACACCATTGCAAAGTTAAGCGGCATCTAGGGGACCTTTTTAAATTGGGAATAAAATGGTATTCATTTTTGAATACATAAAACCAAAACCCCTACAACACTATCAACTCGAGGAGACGGCAACATCTTTACAATACCATTTAAAATAAAAAGAATACAAATGCCTGTAGCATCTTAGGCTTAGTTATATAGTAGTAAACAGACTTTGTGATTCTTTGCATTGGTGTGTGCTTACTGTGTTTCTCTTGACCGATACGATAGATAATACCTACTGTTACTTCTTTGGTTTGGTAAATTAATAGGAAGGCAGTGATGAAAAGTTACAGTGCCGCCTTCTTCTTGCTTATATTTTCAAGTATTTGTGTTTCATTTACTGACAATCACATTTGCTAGCGATCATTGTTTAGTAGGGCGGTTTATATAAAATATGACATCACTTATTTAATAGCCTACTCGGATAATCTCATGCATGCCAGTTTTCAGAACAGCAACAGCAAGCCTCAGCCTCTGCTTCCTGATTTACTGGTAAAAACTGTTCGGGACATCGCACATTTTTCATATTCATTTAAAATTAAGTATACTGAACTGTGTAAATTAGAAGGCTTTGAAAAGCTACAGAAAGTATTTGCTATATGTGTGGATATATATTTTCTTCTACCAAAGTCACTGATGTAGCTTTTGTCAAGTACTGTACACTCACTATGGAATTGTACATAATTTTAATTGAACAGTTTTATATTCACCTTCTTTGGGTGGGCCACTTTATTTGCTTGTGGATTTCCATGCTGTTGGAGGTTTCCTTTTAATTGTTGTTGTGAAACACAGAACACTGACAATTACACCACAAAAGTAAAGTTTATACAAAAGAATGCCTGTCTGCAATATTCCAAACTTTTGCCTATTTGTACACAAGTGCATTCAGTGTGCTTGCTGACTGGAGTATAGTTTTTGATTAGCATAATCATTTACTTTTAATATTCCTTTTGATCAAATTAAGGGCTGGTTAAAATATTAAAATGTACAAACAATTAAAAAAAATGTTTCTCAGAAACACTTTGCTCTTTCAAGGACAAAAGTTAGCTAAATATACTCAAGTGCTCTTTCCATGAATGCGGCATATTTTACTGGTTTCGTCAGTTAAATAAGTAACATTAGGTAAAACCAGCTAGCAGGCAAATTGCAATCAACCAAACAATTATTATGCAACTCAAATTAAATAGTTCTACACAGATTTTTTTGCATTACTGGTTTTGACAGAGAAAACATGCAACATTCATCACAACGAAGCTTAATAAACGATGCAGACTTTCTGTCGAGGTGTACCATTTGATGTGCTTGTGATTAATCACAAAATGTATTGTCAGTTATCTTGGAGAGAGGTAAGATGAATCCTTGTAGGCTGTTGTGCCAGTGAAAGCAAAATTAAACATACTTATCTGATTACTTTCACTGTCCAGGAAACTGTCAGACCGTTCAACACAGAAGATGCTGCTCATTAAGTGGAAGAATGCCTCAGTGCTATTTCAAATGATCTTGATGTAGAATGGGGCATTTATCTTCACGCGTAAGTAAAGTAAGACTCTTGAATGACTTTGTGCAAATGGGACTTACCATTCTCAGTGAGGAAGTTGACATTTTTCATGACTCCTTGTGTATAGATGCCTGACTCATAGTTGTCCATCTCCCCGGTTACCACATGGGCAACTCTGGCAGCTCGTCCCCGGATTGCCCCCGCTGCACGGTCAAGGCTGTCAAGATCATGTTCTCGAAGAGCAATGATGCATTTATTAACATCTTCCAGTATGTGGCTCTCTGAATGTAAAAAAGAATATTGGAATGAAGAACTGTATATATAGAACCCCATGAAATTATTTTTATTTTTTATCATTTTCCATTTTATTTTTCACAAATGCCATTTTATTACAGATACACATTAATGAAACAGCTAAAATAGATGTATATCAATAATAGTATAGTATACATCATATTTGGTAACACTTTGTATTAAGGTGCTGCATATTAATGGTTTATAAAGGGGTTAAAAAATATATAATAGATACTTAATAACTTAAGTTATAGAGTGCTAATAAAGCATTATATATGGTTTATAACCATGTAATAGCCATATACATAATTACATTTAAAAATCCTGAAGTATAATAGGTGGCTAACCCTAACCCTAACCCTAACCATATTGTACTTTGGGATGTTTAAACGTAATTCTGTTTATGGCTATTGCATAGATAAACAACACCTTAATATAAAGTGTTACCCATATTTTTTTTATTAAACATTATCCGATTTCTAACATTTTAACAAACAGACCTCGCACAGAAAAAATATTTAGTTAACATAATTTTTCATTAGCAGCAGTAACGGTAACGTACAGTCCCCTACTCTTTTTAATCAACTGCCTATTTATAGTAAATACTGCCCTTGCCTTCTATAAAAAACAATAAGATTATATATATATATATTTACACTGTCCTACTATTGTGGGGCTGTCATAATAATTGCACATACAGCAATCTACCCATTAAAAAGGATAGGATTTGTATTTCAATCCTATTGCACTGAAGCAGGGCTCCAGTATACAAAACAAGAGGCTGAGCCTTGACAACTACGATTGCAAGTATTTATTTGAAGTATTTTCTGTATAAATCTCACAATTTAAAAATGTCCTCCAATATGTTTATTTTTTAATGATTTTTATATCTGCATTTTGTTTTATTTAATTGTATATGTCACATTTCGTGTTATTTCGTATTTGCGAAAGACGGGGCTCTGTGTATAGAATATGGGTTGATAAACAATCACATACATTGGATATGGCATGGACTGAAGGACAAAATCAACTAAATTCAGTATAATTCACTTCAAATGTGCAGGATTATATATTATGATTTTTGTAAAACGTTTCCTGATCATGTAAACACTGATGATTGTTGAGTTTTCTACTCTGTGCAATTATTATGAATTTTATTTTGGAAACATAATGTTGTAAATAATTTATTCTGAACCAGTTATTAACCTGTTGAAGGTTCACAGCGTCTGATGTTAAACTGATGGTTTATTTCTTATAAAAAGTATTACAAGAGAACATTAAGCCTTTCTCAGAAAATGAGGGATGACAAATCATTAACTCACAACAGGAAAAGTAACAGGGCCAAAACAGGCCCTTAGGAGTTGAAACAAGTATCACACATTAATTTAGTAACTTTTCTTTCATAAATGACTGTACCACTAGTTTTCTAAATGTGTGAAGCTTGGAGAATTCCTAAGAGAATCTGTGTCATTCACATTTCTAATTACTAATGCAGGCTGAGTTTAAGCATCATGTCAGGCAAATTGCAAAACACAACTGCCAGTACATACGTGACACCAAGTATATTGAAAGCAAGGGCTTCCACACAGGTGTGGCTCATGCGTTAATTAAGCAAATAACATTCCAGCATGCTTATGGTCATGTATACAAATGCTGGACAGGCCTGGTTGCCTTTAATTATGGCTAGCATGGCTGCAAGAGGAGACCTCAGTGACTTTGAAAGAGGGGTGATTGTTGGGGCGCATTTGGCAGGAGCTTCAGTGACCAAGACAGTTCAACTTGCTGAGGTTTCACGAACAACAGTGTCTAAGGTGATGTCGGCATGGAACTCCGAGGGAAAGACATCATCAGCAAAGGGCAACAGTGGGCGGAAGCGCATACTCCAGGATCGTGATATCCGTGCATTAATTTGAAGTGCAAGGCAAAACAGGCGAGCAACTGCAAATCAATTGACTGCAAATTTCAACCTGGGGTGCGAGCAGCCAGTTTCATCAAAAACTGTCCGCCGAGAACTACACAAAGCGGGATACCATAGTGGCCCAATGCCCTATTAAGTGACTTTACATTGGTGTTTCCATTTTTTTGTCCACTACCTGTATGTGCTTATAATAAGGACGATTAAATTGTTTTCTTTTTTCTGATCATTATATAACTTTTAATTAAGTTCATGTGTGGCATTTTCTCTATCATTGATTGGTACTGTATAAAAGCATGGATTAAAAATAATCATAACAGAAACACAGATGCAATGACTTAATGGCTTGAAGCATATTCAGAAAGACAAACTTGCATTTCCATCTATATAGTTAGCAAAAAGAACATTCTTCCATTTCCCTAAAGATCCAAAACAATTTTTAATTTAGCAAGAGCCATGCAGGTTTGTATGCCATTTAAAACAAAAATAAAAAAAATAAGGTCATTCAAAATAATAACTAGATTTTGTGTTTCTTTATACATACATATTTTAACGCATTATAAGAGCTACGTAATTATCAAATAAGCTTGTTTTATAATGGTGCTGTTAAAAATAGCAAAAGGTTGAGGTCAGGGGACGTGAACAACAGAGATAATAATAATAATAACAAACTAGCGTTGGTTTGTGTAGAACCAGGTTCGTGGTCGTTAAGACCATTGCTAAGGAAGTGACGGGAGATGGTCACCTGCATATAAGCCTGCAGCTCTCTGCACTCCGTGTGGTGGGTGTTCAAGAGGAGGAACGAGAGAGAGAGAGAGAGAGAGAGAGAGAGAGAGAGAGAGAGAGAGAGAGAGAGAGAGAGAGAGAGAGAGAGAGAGAGAGAGAGAGAGAGAAACAAAACTAAACTTAAAAGTAAATCCTGGCCTGGATCATTTGTTGTTTATTTTGTGTGATTTTGTTTTGTTTAAACCTTTCATTTTGCTCTGTGAGCAAGACTTTTTGTTTAAAACCTTTTATTTATTTTTGTTATTTAAAAATAAAACAGCGCAAGTGCCTTTGCACTGTATCTGCAGCGCCTGTGTTTCTTCCTGCAGTCTGGCCTGGCGTCACCACACACGACCATCCTGTCACATACGGTTATATACAATTATAATTATTGTATTCATTTCAGACAATGTGGAGTGAATACACGTGTACAGTAACTGTGGTTCCATTTTTGTTTTGTTTATGAAAGCTAAAAGACAATGACATACCTTTCTTAAATGCCTGGTCAAGCATGCAGAGTACCTGATGATAACTTTTTATATATCTTGTTCTGACATATGCCTTTTCCCATTATTGTGACACTAATACAAGTCTGGTTTGCTCCACTCTGTATCAGAATATGAATGATTTCAGTAAACTTGAACACTTGGCATGAAGTTAATAATGCATCTGCAATTAATTTCTGCCTTAAGCTGGTTATTTGGGGGCATTATATAACCTATGATCTTTAAGAAAACAACCTGTCAGTCTTTTTCTTATGTAGTTGCATATTCCATCTAGGCCACCTAAGATTTGTTCCACAATACCGCAGTTGCACATTCCAGTTTAACATTGATATGTTCTCTTTGACCAGTGAAAACACATGTCTATCCTCTAAATTGCAGGGGTTTTTTTTACAAAGAAGGACAAGGGCATGTTGTCCTGTCTTCCTCAGAATAGAAACTTTCATCTATTTACTGCACAAACCTAAACCCCTGCTGTATTTAACCTAGCTCCAGCTTAATTACTTGGTCTTTCAATTTGAATACAAATCCATTGTATTGTAATACAGTTACAACAACAGCAACAACATCACATTTGATGATATGGAGCATTGTTTTACAGAGACAACCAGTCTGTTGCACAAGCACCATCAAACACAGCAAAACAATGTTAGAACATAAATAATAGTCTAAATATTGGTGACACAGGGTTAGCTAAAACAGTCACCTTTCATACCGACTGACACTTGAGTTGTATGAGTAATGACAAGCTAAGAGATATCCCGAGTGCAAGGCTACCAACACAGCCAGTCGGTATTTGATTCCACCTGACATTTTAACACAAGCCAGGATGCTCTATTACAGAAACAGCTAGCTATGACAGAGGGAGATGATGCTTCAGAATGCTGTTTTTCAATTCCATTTCAAACAAAGAGAATGTGTCAAACATCTTATTCTAGCTTGGTTTTTAGAAATGTTTTTTTTTTTTTTTTTTTAGAATTGTTTATTATAAACTGACAGGCAGGCAGGGAAATTAATTCCCCAAATCTGAAATACTCCAAATAAACCGATTAAAATAATTAACTTATCCTTTTAGCACACTTTTGACGCAAAGTGTTACCTAGCTAATTTATTTTGTTCCTCAGAAGCATGCATACTACATGTTCTTTGTATTTTAAATGAAAATGAAAGAAACAAAATGGTGTAATCGGCACTTTGAATGCAGACATTGTGGTCAGTTAATACAAAATAACCAAACCAGACAGTTGTGTCAAATCAAGTAATGTACAGAAATGATTGCCCACCAGCACTCTCAGAGTTGGGACATACTATATAAAACTGGCAATTTCAAACTCTCCTTATGGGGAAGCTTATTTCAGTCAAAGCACATATGTTTTTTCTACATGGTAAAAAAGAAATGATCCTGCAGTTGCAAAATCCAGAGCTGCCAACCCCATAACAAAAAGATGAGCTTAGCTTTTTTTATCCTCCAGGAAGAAGCAGGTGGGAGGTGACAGACTAAATGATATGGCCAATGGCTTACAAATTGTGGCAGCTACCGAAATTGATAAATGAGTAAACAAGCCCTTTGACCCTGGGGCCTATCTGGGGTAAGAGTCCAGGCACTCCTTCTGACAGCAGCACCCATCACCTTTTAAAAGGAAATATAGGACTTCGACCATCAGTTGTCCCATCATCCAAAAACAAGATTGAGCAAGTGCTGATTCACTTACTAAAATAGCTTGTGAAACAAATGCGTGATGCCCCCTGAGACTGTACTCTATTAAACAATGGTTTAATGTTTGGCGTGTCCAGCATGAACACATTTTTACATTTTCTTAATTCTCCAATTACCTGTCTTTTCTTTAAAAACGATGCTCTTAGTGAAGTGGCACATTCCTTGAAAGAATTCTCAACATGTAGTTTTGGTTTCACTGAGAATTCTATATTGAAAAACTGTCTGAATATGTTTTAAACAGTTTGATTTTAGTTTCTGGTTCTTGTCTGCTCCTTACACACCTTATTGTGCTTCGCATTATGATTGACACACAACAGAGACTCAGACAGTCAAGAGCACTTCATATTCTGTTTGAAGGACCCACAATAAAGCATCAACCAGAGTTTCTATAGCAACACAACAGTGTCTGGGTTCAAATTCGCTACCAGCTCCGAAAACAGTGGGGAACTAATTGCTTATTAGTCTCATAAAATTTTGTTGCATAGTAATTAAACTTCCATTCAATCACAGATTAAAAAAAAAAAAAAAAAAATGTATCAAAGATGAGTAGAATATTCTGGTTATGTTCACAGTTTGAAACAACTGTACTCCACTGCGAAATATGGGCGAAATATGCAGCAACATCAAATTAAAAGCTGACTTCGTATTGATTGCATCTAGCAGAATGGCCTTGCATTATCAAACAAAACAAAACAAAAAATATCAGATTTAAGCATTTAAGAAAACAACAGTGTGGCAAATTATATCAGTATTAGAACATCCTGGAAACATAATGCAGTTTCTACAACAAACTGTTATTGTTCTGTATTATTACATGGGGGGAGAAACATTGTCCTATTAAATTAATCTGACGTCACAGCCATGTTCTGATGTCACAGCCATGCATGGGATTATTAAGTATTTAGTAAAGCTTTCGCAATATTTTGCTTTGCATAACAAAGCATTAATAATACATTCCATAAACACTCTTATACACTAATAGCTCAGCACCAATAATGCCAGTATTTAAACAAGAAAGCAAACTGTTTAAACTGTATAAGGTGTCTAGGTTAATCGATATATCCTACTAAGAATATTGGCCTGTATTCTTAAAGCACCACGATGCCAGTTAAGTTAATATGGCTCCAGTGCATTAGCTGGCATGCTAATGTTTTATTCATACAGCCCATTCACATTAAATACAGCAGCAGAAATAAAATAATTCTGAAACATAAATTAAACATGATATTTGTTTATTGGATAACACAATCTTGATCTGCTAGGGAGCCTATAAAGTATTCATGCAACTGCCAACAGTCCTAAAAAAACAAACAACACTGCCCAAAGAAAAGTTGCTTTTGAACAGTAAGCAGCCAGTAATATGTTCTATTGTAATAGATTAAATAATATTTCTGCTAATCAGAACTGAAGTAAAGAAAACAGATACAAAAAGTAACAGGGAGACTATGGAGGCTTTTTGCAAATGGTTTACACAGCTACTGTGTAGTTTAGTCTCCATTAAGCCTTGACAATAGTAGTCTTACCAAGTAGAACAAGTTCAGGAGGAAGACATGTCCCTATTCAAATTTCAATTTCAGAAGCTGTTATCCTTTTATAAAACATATGCTGATGACTCTAGCCCCTTTGTGTCCTGCAGAATATCATGTCAGTTTCCTATATGCACATGATTCAATGTGATAGCACCTCATTTCTAAGGAAATATGCATTATTCATGATAATTTAAAATATATCTTCAGAGATACAAGAGAATACTGTAGTCCTTGCAGCGGCCCATGACAGATTAATTATGAGTTTCAGAGAGCACCACATTCCACTCCATTATTCTGGTTAAAAGCAACTATTTGACTTAAGCAATCTAATGTAATCACAATGGAAATTTTTATTTGGCCTACTTTAAAATGTGATCTTTTTTTTATTATTTATTTATTTTTTTAAGGTTTTGGCTCAAGAAATCAGTTGACACTTGCAATGAGGCCTGCTGTTTTAGTATTTTTGTTTTTGTTGTATTGTTTCCTAAATTGAATTAATAATTCCCTGTAAAATGTTATATGAAAATATACTGAAAGGCAACCCTTGTTTTCAATTTCTATAATGGAGCTTGTAGATGTCATGCATAACCCCCTGCTGGGTTAGCAGCTCACACAGATAAAGAGTGGCATGTAGTTTTCAGGTCCCTGCAGCTCTGGAATCTATTTTAAAATATACAGTCCCTCTCAGCCTTGTTTTGAAAGTGCCGTCTGGCGTTGGGTAAAATTATAATTTGACAAAAAAAAATGTTTTAAAAAAGGAGACATGAAAATAAATTGTAAAAACTGTATAAACCGAGATTGGATTTTTTCAACAATGTATGTTTTTGGGAACAACAGACACAAAAAAAAATCATATTTTAG
This sequence comes from Acipenser ruthenus, assembly GCF_902713425.1. NCBI lineage: Eukaryota > Metazoa > Chordata > Actinopteri > Acipenseriformes > Acipenseridae > Acipenser > Acipenser ruthenus. Next base: position 3,964,426 of record NC_081195.1, read on the forward strand.
AGGAAAACTGGACAAGATAAATACAAAGCCTTGTTTATTTACTGCTGTTTGATGTGTCCTAAGATATTTTGTTGTATGTAGCGTCAAAAAATAAACTGCAATTCAACAGTCCTCAATTATGTTCTTTTCCCCAGGATATTTATTGGCACAGTACTATGGCTATTAAATCTGTACCGCTGTATACCCTCCTCCAGTATTATGACAGCAAGAGAACAATTAGAGTTCTCCTGTCAGCCAGCTCACTCGCAAGTGCTTTGTTAAAAATCACATTGTGAGAAGCAGTACTTTCATGAGGAGTCAAGGACAGCTACCTAGATTTGAAGGTTAGCGCTGAATTAGGTGCTAAATGGAATGACCACATACAGTACTACTCAGGAAGCTACCTGTCTCTGGTCTGTGTTCAAGCAGATCAAGCTGTAGAGAAAAGGGCATTAGTGGAGCTGTGATTTGAACAATTAAGGTCACTTACTGTGGTGAGTAATCCTGGTTTCTCTTGAGCATATCCTTCTTCCTAACACGCTTTCTGAATTTAAGCAATAAAACACTTACCAGTGTGTGGGTGTCAAACAAAATGTTGACCACAAAGCAAGGCCTTTGCATCTTTTTTTGGAATGCTATTATACACTTTTAAAGGTGTAGCAACAGATGTTTTTGTTTTTTTTAATATATTTTAAAATGCACATTTTTCTAAAACAGAAATAATACACTGCTCAAGCCAGTCACCTAATCACAGAAAAAATAAATATATCTTAAACAAAAAATTGCAAGAACTCAGCAGTTGTTCAGAAATATATATGCTAATAGTATATGTGATCACAAACGAAACCTTCTGAAAAATAAATAATTGAAAACAAATGAAAATTGGATTTTGGGACTGCTGGGATATTTAATCAGGAAATGTGTCTGCTTCTTTGAATGCTAACATTTATTGTGGATACTTAGAATTGTATGAGATAGCTGCATTATTTCTTTGGGCTTGAAAACCACTTGAGTATTACATGTGTTGCCGCTCTAGAGTGTTATTCAGCAAAAGATTTTGTTTAACTGAAAGCCTTTTCACAAATTGTACACAAAACAGATGAACAATGATCTGATGCAGATATCCCCTGAGCAATGCTCTTTCACTTGCATCCTGCTTCAAGGCCCACTAAAAAACAACCTGCACTTAACCCATAACCAAGAGTGGACATGCTCTCAGTGCAATTCTGAAACTTGGGTCGACCCAAAATTTGAATTATTGAAGTGTAAATAGACACAATCACAGTGCAGTAAGTTGATTGAATTACGTTTAAGGTTCTCTGTTCTCAAGTGTAAAGTATCCAATAGACCTGTGTAACTTTTGTTCACAAATGTATATTTCAAAAACATGTGTCTGGGGTCTTTATAGAAAATTTTAATAATTGTTTCTATACACAAAAAATTATTTGGAGAAATATTTGTGAAATATTATCAAGTTGTGTGTTTTTATGAACTGATGGCCTTGGGAAATAAAAGCAGACTAGTTCTGGTTGTAGTTAACCTAAACCTATACACAGTAATGAATTTGAAATAAAACTGATTGGCTTTCAGTACTATAAATAGAGATAGCAAACAATACTGCAAGCATCAACACCTTTAAGCTATGAGAGGGTGGATTTTAATAGAGATGCTTAATGTCAGTCTAATTTACCGTCACCTTAATTATGCCTAACATGCAAACACAATTTTAAATATGCAAAGTATACTATAAGTCTGCTGCAAAGTTGTGGCACATTAATGTCATCTAAATCTCAACAATAAAAACATCACTTTAATCTGTTTATTATAATTGTGTTTCACAAGTTTCAGAAATGCAGTTTCTATAGGGCTCCTGAGTGGCGCATCTGGTAAATGCACTCCGCCCGGAGTGCCGATGTGACCTATAGCTTGGAGATCGCTGGTTCAAATCTAAGCTATGCCACTGCCGACAATTGGTCAAGCACTGCCCCGGGGTAGGGATTAGGTTGCCTGCTGGCCAGCCTGTACGCAATTCAGAACTGCGTGGTCCTCTGACACTGTAAGTTCTGGATATGGCTGCACAGCGGCCTTACAGAGTGGAAAAAAAGCAGAAGGCTGACAGCACATGTTTCGGAGGACACGAGTGCTCGTCTTCGTCTCTCCCGAGTTAGTCCAGGGGTTGCAGCGGTAAGCCAGGTTGAATAATAATTGGACATTCCAAATTGGGATAAAATTGGAAAATTAATAAAAATAATTGTTAAAAAAAAGAAATGCAGTTTATATTGATTTGTAATAGTACTTGTTTCTTTTTTTTTTGGTTTTCTTTTTCCAGCTTCCATAATTAAACCCTTTTCCCCATAACCCTACTGTAATGTTTCTGGCATTATTCTAACCCATGCCCTGACTGGTCTATTTATTTATCTAATCTTATTTGAGTACAGACTGTGGCTGCCCTTGGGCTTCCATTACTGTGCCCCATTGCATTCCAATTAAACATTGTTTGGGACATTTCTTCACATTACTTCTGTTACTTAAACTGCCAAATGTAAAGGCTGTAGGACTATCACTTATATAAAATATAAAGAGCTTTCCGAGGCAGCTACTGTATGTACTAGATGCATAGCCCAAATATACATCCCCAAAAATCACAAATAATTCACAGCGTCACTTGTTCTGAAATAGCTTTCTTGTACAGTAGTTTACATCATACTACCTCCAAGACACTAGGTATATATTAATACATAGGACTGCCACTTTTTAAAAACTTAGACAACCTGGAATTCTGAACTAGAAACAGTCCATGTATTATAACTGTAGAGTCTGTTGATTAACTGCCATGAGTGACTCTGACTCAGAGAATATTTACTTATCCTATAATTATTTGTTATTATTAACACATTTGTAGGACAACATTTCCAATTGATTCCTTGTTATTCTAAAATAAAATATTAGGTATGTTATTTGGAAATCATTAATACACACAGGAAAGGTTGACTAAATGTGTTTTCTACAAGTGCATTCGAATTTAGCTACATCCATATGGCGTGTAGATTGCCAAACACTGCAATGTTGTATAGCTTTTGATGACAGATTTCCTTTCACATACTGGTGACGTTGTGTAATAAGGTGTGCCCCTCTTCTTCGTTTGCCTGGAGGAAGCTGTGTTTTTGTGAGGTGGTGACAGAACAGACATTCTAGAACCAAACCCTTGATGCTGCTACATAAAGGGCGGGACAGTGTGCAGGATTCTCCTTCATTGCATGGCTGACCCTTTAAACTTCAATAGCTGTGAAATGTCCCCCACTAGAGAGGTTCTGGCTTGAAAATGCCATCGAAAATGTGCATTGGTCAACAGTTGGACCAATTGAGTGCTTCATTTAAGTTATATGAGAAATAATGCCATTATAAAATGTGATTACAGATTAACAAGGTGTTAGAGGCAGCACTAAGATCAATAATATAGAGCCCAATGTGTGTTCCCTATCATTTATATTGAGGCAAATCATTCTTTACCGTGCTAAATTAAGTCAGTTGGTTTGAAAAATGACCACCAAGGGTGTGCAGCTGTCCCTTCTTTGATTTTGTATAGATGTTTTCTATTTACTAACTCACAGTTGCCATTGTTGCAGAAGATCAGAAATTAGATTTGCACATACCTAGAGTTAATTTCTAAAACAGTCTCGACAATTCTCTTGCTATGGGTAAGAAACACATGTGGGACTGCTGAAGGAGGTTGTGGCTGAAATTGAAGCAAACGCGTTCTGCATTTCAGAACGAGGACAACCTGTGGCAAAAATGCAATTCTTCAGCTCTTGGAAAACAGGGAGACAAAATCCAAAACCATCCTCCCTGTACAACCTGAGAGAATCTATTATCAGCTCAATGGTTTCACAAGACCAAGACTCTTAAAATATATATTAGAACATATACTCTTGCTTCAACCTTTTTTTCTCAACATAAATTTGTTGTATCAACAGATCATGTTCTAGTAGGAATGCATTTGGCCATCTGGTTTATTGTCCTACTTTGTTGTTCCTTGTTATCTTTATAATGCTGCAATTATTTAATTTCTCCCAGAAAACAGGACCCTTCAGAATGCTTCAGAATTGGAGATTTAAATTATCTGTAAGTAGTATGTGGATAATATCCAATCTGCCAAGCAGTCCAGACTGCTGTATTCACAGAACGGCAATAACATGTTAAAACTAATAATAACTCCACTGCTAAAACTAATAACGTTATTGCTTACCTTTAGGTATCACCTTCTGCTCTTCTGTTTTCACCACATTTTGTCAAACTGCCTTTAAGCATACTGTAGCAATACTGAAGCCTCATCTAAGAAGCAAGTTTTTTTTTTTTTTTTGCAGTCTCGTTGCAATAGACTACTTTGCAAGCAGGCAAAGCAGTCTACAGTAACTGCTTTGATTAAACCTTGCCCTGCTTTCTGACCAATCTCTTAATGATTGTGTACATTGCTAAACTTCATTGCAGTGCTTTCTGAAAATGAAATACTGCTACGTTGAGATGTCTTGGACATTCTAAAATGGGTTAGTCTCTTACCCGACACTGCGAGAAAGTCATCAACGCTGGTGATGTCATCCACAGCCTCGGTCAGGAGGCGCACATAGTTTTCCCAGGTCTTTTTATACACCTCCATGTTGTTCATTACAGTCTGGCTTTTATGCCTTGCTGCAAGGGCCAGGGCAGCATTGATTACCTGTGGACAGACAGTGTTGTTTAAGTTAGTTGTAACAATAACACCACCTATGAACACTGCTGAATATCAGATAAAGAAAGTGAACATAATGCCCACAAATCCTCAGAGAGATGTAACGGTGGTAGAGCGCTCTAGCAGGATAACTGGGCATTACATTTTGACATGGGTGGGGGGTGTGGGTATAATACTGCATACATACTGTAGTTTGGCTTCGAGTGAAAACATTTAAGTAGCTGGGCTTTTGCCAGAAGCTCTGCAGGCACCTGCTGGCTCTTTTACTCATGAAAAGCATGTACAAACTCAATTTACCTTAGCCTTATATGCTCAGGTTAAGTTCTGGCTTTGGTCATTTAAGATTAATCACTGGAGGTGGCCAGAAAGCTACTGTAATCAAGGCACTTTGTTAAAAGCCCTCTACCTGACTGGTAAAAATAAGATCATGCTGCTTAACAGGACTCAGAGAGATTGCCAACAAAATATCAATTAGATTTACATGATCTCAATATGTATTTGATCATTCAAAGCTGTGCAGCATACATGTAAAAGGTTGTCACAACGTTAACAATGAAAACAAAATGACAGGTACATTATTTAAACAGTTGTAGCAACAAATGGGGATGTATAACGTTATATTTTGTTTTGGAACCCCGCTATTTACTCTTTATGTCCCTTTTTTGATTTAATTTCAGTATTTATATTTCTTCCATATCTAACTTCTCTCTTCAGGAACACAGCTGAAACTAGCTTGATTCCCTTTACAGTAGTAAACGAATCCCCTGTGATCAGTGATATATGCTACATTAAATAAGAATGTACTGGAGGTAATAATACGATGTTCACATGATGCACTTTTCAAGCTTATCATAGCTTATCTGGATGCTTTACTTATTATTATATTTGTGAAGTGTGATAATGCCACATTCGTATTCTCAACTTTACCAATAAAAGAAAAAAAACACATGCCATGTTTCAGTACTTGAAAATGCAATTTAAGTGAATTATGGCCTTCTTGATGAACAGAGGACATGGTTTATAACAGAGGACTGTGACTTCCCCATTCATCCATTTAAAGGGAGAATAATCTCTCACCCAGTCCTCGGTAACATTCAACAGTGTTCTTGATTATTTGCTGGTCTACCTGACATTATGGCCCATAACAACACTAACATAAACTGCCTTCAAGGGGATGTTAAGTGAGTCTGTGGCAGGAAACAACACTCCACTGTTGTGGACATCATTTATATCACCACATACTGTATGCAAATGCCACCTTATTTTCATTCATGCAAAATTAATTTCTTTTTTAAGGCAATTAAGAAATAAAGATGGTGTTTAGACGTTAGCTACATTTTTTTTTATTATTATTTTGAAACAGATACATTGCTATATTTGAATATTGATACAATAAATGGTTAAACATAGAAAGCTCTAAATTGCCTTCCTCTCTCATATTTATCAGAATTGTTAAATTGCTGTAATCCCAGGAAACTGCATCTCCACAGCCTCTTCAGTATAGCGTGTGATTTGCTTCAGTGGTGGTCCTTTTGCTCATTTTTCTGACCTCAATTTTGTTGACAGAACTAGCAAGATATTTTGATATTGTTTCAGGAGATACAAACCAATTGACGCTTCCCAGTGGAATTGCCCAGTTTTGAAACCCAATTGACACTTCCCAGTGGAATTATCCAGTTTTCAAACCCAATTGACACTTCCCAGTGGAATTATCCAGTTTTGAAACCCAATTGTCTTTGCCAATTCCTGATTTCATATGAAGACTTTAATCTGACCATTTCCAGGATCTCCACTTTGAATATCAAAACATCTATTTCAATTTCTATTTAATATGAATCTCTTCAAATGTTTCACTTTAAATGCTGCCTCATTGATTCTTGCACAGCACAGCCAATTCGTTCACAATTGTTTTTTAAAAAAGGCTACTTTCATAATGAAATTAGTTCTCAGAGCCACACAATTCACTTTGAAATAGACTGCACAAACCGAGGAGTTTGACAGTTCAATACAGACAAGTGAGTGAAGGAATCACTGCCCATTGTTAGTAGATAAAACAAGTGTTGTAGTGTTGTCTCTCTTTCAATCTCTTCCATTTACCAACAGTGCAGCATGAAAAAAAAGCTTCTGATGTCTTCATATATATAAAAATATATAAGTTGGTTGTTCTAGTTATCTGTTAACACTGTGGGGAAATACACAGCATAATGGTCTCATATTGAACAAATAAAATCAGAATAGTCTTAAGAGAAATACAGGGAATGCCCACTTTTCACCAGTGTGTGTTGTTCCCATGATTCTTATCCAACATGTTGGCATGGAAAGTCTAGCTATTCAGACTCCAGTTTGAATTGCTATATTTCAGTGTAGTTTTTAAGCAGCCAACTTCAAGTGTTTACAAGACTTAAACATGCATGTCTGAAAGCCAGGTGCCACCTTACTGATCCTACTGAGAAACAAACAGAGAACAGTGTGTTATTTAGTCATTATTTCTGGTTCAGAGCTGCTTTTTTATCCTTTGGAAACACCAGCTGGAAACACAGTTTGACCATCATTTTGCTCTGTGACTGGAGTGATTGATAAAACAAGTGCTGAAAAGTTGTTATTTTGTATTTCAAGGCTGCTATAGTTTTGGGTATATGGATAAAAACCTGTTGTTTTATTGTTTGTTATGTTTTTAATATGGACTTACAGTGAGAGAGTTAAGATTCTTGCCTTTCACAGATGCCACACAGATGCCACACTAGACACACTAATAACAAGCAGGTTCTGGACCAGGTAATACTATTTCTTACAATACATCAGGGCGTGGTTCGGAAATGCCATTATTTTCAAAGTTAATTTGCTCCTTCGGCGTCCTTAAAACAATATGAATTGGGTATTCTGTCTGTTATATATTCATCCTCATGTCCACTGAATAAAAAGTCTTTAAAGCAATGATCACATTAAGACTTTGGAGTAGATTTTTTTAAGGCTAATTGTGTACTTAATTCATTTTTTTATAGTGGGATATGATAACAACTTAATATTTTAGGGCAAATGTATAATTTGGTAAAGGCAGCTCATGCTAGGTATAGTTCCCCATTGGGGACGCAATAGAGAGAATGTCATAGTAAACTCATTGTAATGCAAAAAAGGTTGTATTGCCATTGTCATGAGCAGCACAATTAGGAATGGCAATATTTTCATTCTCTGTATGGGCATCCTTGGAACAGTTATATTATCCAGGAATACAATTATAGCTCCAACAGAGTAAACAGCATTGCAATCAAGCAGCACAATATTTTAGAAAACACACACACACACACACACACACACACACACACACAAACAGACACACACACACACGCACACATGCACACACACACAGTTAGCCTCATTCTTGTGCGTTGACCCTTAAAACTTGAATTGTAAAATAGAATTTAGCATCTTGATCCTAGAACAAGCAGTATGGAGCAGAATTTAGTGTTGCCTACCATCAAAATAGTATTAAAGCTAATGATAGGTACAATAGGACTTTTAAAATGTGTAGCACATTTAGCAGCAATTAAATATGAATAAAGTAAGCTGTTGTTTTTCTACATATACAGTATAATGAGAAATCCAAGACCTCTGTACTTCTAAGGTCACATATTCATTTTTGTACCCTTAAAACTATAAACTCTATTGCATGGAAACATAATCCTAAAGATATATTGAAACACTACATTAGCATACAGTTCATGGATGAAAATAGGTTTGCATTTACAGACAGGCAGCATGCTCAGTCGTATATGAGACATGCACTATCATCTATCATATGTTAGACTACATATTATGCATCTGGTTATTTTATTCCTTGTATGTTAAAGCAATACTATCATGACATGTATATGACAGCATGCTTGTTGTGAATAAGGGGGTGCACCTAAGGCTTTTTGAACAAGCATGTTGAAGAAAGAAACAAGCTGGTGATGCAAATTCCTTGAGGTCTGCATGGTAACTGTAATGTTACTGCCATATACAGGTAGAGAGGTCTGGTCTAATTTACCATACACTCAATCAGGGTGATTGGATGGCCCTTTTATTAGGTCTATAGCTGTAGAGACAGCCTGCTGCTTCTTATATCTATTATCATAACACCCTGCTGTCTGCAATCTAATTTAATCTTTTTTTTTCCTTAATTACATTTTACTGTTTCAAGAAGAAACCTTACTTTATGAGTCTCGATTATTAAACCATTCACATGACAATAAGTGGATGCCAAAGAACAAAAAAAAAATCACTGTGTGTTTTAAATTATCAACATGTACAGTGCTGTATGTATGAGTTAAGAAAGGGTACTTTAACACAACCATTCACAACACATACTGTATTTCTACGACTCTGCTGGCCTGAACTGGCTTGTTTGTTTCTCAGTCAGAACCAGCCTCATTTATTTGACTTACTGACATTGGTTTTTAGTTGGAATATTTTGCTACACAGATAAAAATCTTAAACAGTTCTGAATTTCTAGTAGCATTATATAGCTGTGCTATGACCCCCTGAGCCATTATTTTGGTATTTATTTTACTACAAAGTCATTAAATCTAACTTGGTCTATTTTTTGCAATGTCTTTAGCATATTATATTAAAAATGCGTACTATAGAATGGAAGAAAACTGGAACATGTTTGTATCTAGGCAGTTTCCTTCTCCAGTACAGACAAAACAGCACAGTTTTCTCTGTATTCTCTCTCTGGTGCAAATACTTTCTCAAGACTATATAGTGCTATCTTAATTGTGTGTTGTAACAGCAATTTAGCAAAAATTGTCCTTTTTTGTAGTATGCTTGGTACACAACAAAAAATGTGCATTTTCCACCCAAACATCCAACTTTTTTTCTTAAGCAATCTTCAGTATGAAGTTCCAATGCCAAAAGTATATCAAGCCTCCTAACACCATAGTACAGTTATAACCACTAAGGGCTTTGAGGCATTTATTATTATTATTATTATTATTATTATTATTATTATTATTATTATTATTATTATTATTTATTAGCAGATGTCCCCATCCATTTCTTTAACAACAGTGGAAGAATTCTCGATTATTATTATTTTTTTAATTTGACAGCCAGCAACAGAATAAGAGTGTCATTGAATTGCCTGCTAGAAAAAAATAAAACAAATAATCAAACGATGAAACCAATTCTCATTGCACAAACATATAGACATATGTACAGTCTTGTTTGTTTAATTATAAAAATGATTTAGAAATCTGTCATGACAGTAAGTCCAATTAGTGTTTAGGAAGTTGTCAATTATGAGAGCTGATTTCATTTATACATTTAATGAATTCTGGTATAATAGTTCATTATATTTTAACACAATTTTCACAATAAATTCAATCCAGACTAGAGACGTTTAGTACATTCATTATTTTTTGTTCAGTCCTTTTTTTATCCTGGAGTTGTAAATCTACAGTGTTTTTTTTTTCCAAGGACATAAAAATTGAAATATGTTATATCTAGATCACACAATAAATATTTTATATTTCAAATGGTTTGAAATGTCGAGATCTTGTGATGTCAATGAAAGATACAAGCAAACCAAAACATACTTGTCTTATATCTTTTGAGGAGATACAGATTTCAGGATGTTTTGTAGCATGGGATGTGAAACAATCACTCATTTTCTGGTATCTGACAACTCATGTCAGACAGTGGCTATGTTTCCAATGATTTTGGCATCCAGACTAGAACAATGTTTTTCTTGATGCCATCATCATATACCTTTCTAGATTTTGGAAATGCACCTTCTTAGTGTGGAACCCCTTGAGGGGTAGACCACTACAAGTTTGGTACAATTGACATCTTTCCATGGGCAAAAATGCATCAAATTCAAGGGACAAATTGAAGAACCATCAACTTACTGAGACAGAAGTACACCTTCTTATCTCATGCAATCCCTTTGCAGGTCTTGTGTTAAGTAATTCTTATCGCACAGCTTCAAAACATATAATGCACAGCCACTAAAAAAAAGCCAACTAAGGGAAAAGGCACATCAGTGCTTCCTAACAGCTGTCAAAATTATATTAGTAGGAATTGCACAACATATTTCTTTGAGAAATCTCAAAACAGGTTAATCTGTTTTTACAATACATTCTTTAGAAATATGAATTACAAATACAGTATCAAGTTGAGATATACATATCTCCAGACTGTCACCGATAAAACCACTGAAATGTCAGCAGAGAGAAGGGCTCCCTGTTTAACTTAGTCAGTACAACCTTAGCTCACGTTCCTTTAGACCATAGCATCGAATCCTGCTGTTGGAAAGTATTTTAATACAAGGTACTTCTCTCACTATATTTATAGTAGTTATAGCCTCTTTGAAAATTGAAATAATTTGGAGTTAAGAATCGTGTATGTTGTTTGAACTTAAAGCAGTGCAAATTTTACCAAGGTTTTATTCATATTACAGTGAAGCGACTGATGATTGCATTGCTGAAATAAGGGATAAGTAATTTCAATGCAATTAGCAGTTGTGGATACATTTAACAAATAACTGCACTTAACCATCCTCCAAGACAAGTAGGGTGATCCAGATACATGACTAGGTAAGCACAATTAGATTGTTTCTATAATATAATTTTAACAGCTTACACAGTTGCTGTAAACACAATTTTTAATACAATAGAGGTTTAAAGTATAGTCTTTTTATGATTGACACCTGCAATATTAGCATAGCCCCTCCTTAATTACCAATAAATGACACCCACTGGAGCAGTATGTACACGTTTGTTGTAACCCCATGTCATAAGAAAAAAGGACAGGGTCAAGTAGATTTTTTTCAGGAATAATAGTGCAGCAATCGTTGTTTGCTATCTCTATTTCCATTGTAAATGCAGCCTATGTAATGCACAGCAGTTGGAAGAATCCGTAACTACAGTAGGGTAGCATTGTTTTGAAAGGGATCCTCTCGTATGAAAGTGGTATTATCAGTCAAGTAGGCTAGTAATCTTCAGTCTTTAGATTTAACTGCATAAGAACCAAATTAAACCTTAAACCCTACATCATGCTTTTCAACCCAGCAGCAAGCTCCCCTAGGCTAGTTTCTTAATATGCTTAACCCTTTCATTACCCAATGAAGTACCTTGCTTTCACTTTTAGTCCACTAGATGTGGACAGAATTGGATATTGTATTTGTGCATACCCTTAAACCTTTCCAAACAAATATGAAGGGTAATAGTTAGACATTTAAAACTGTAAGATTGTTCAGAAAGCTATTTAGCTGATTATACCTTAAGGTTAAGCATCTATCTACTTTAACAACCATGGATGGTTTGCGTTAAAATTAATAGCCAGGGACAAAATTGTAAGCCTGCTGGCAATAATACAAGAGTATACTGTTTTGGTGTACTGATTACATGCTGTTCATTAAAAATGGTACATTTTTCACACAGTACAGCTGAAATGCTGAAGTTTATTAAATAACCTTGGAAAAGCAGTTTGGGTAATCACATTTGGATATATCCAAATGTAAAGAATAATAATTAAATATTGTAAATATTGTATGTCAAATACAAACTTACAAGATACAAAAAATTACAAGACTAATTGAAGTTAAGCACATCTCAGATTAATTTGAAATGTTTTTCTTTGTCTATAAACCATACTATAAGTATTCTTGGCCACATTATACAAATGCATTGTACATCTCTATACCAGTGGCTTCTCCAGAACCCAAACAAAAATACTTGATTGGTTCTCACCAAATCTGCAACCTGAATAAGGCAATGGACAGCACTGGATATGAGGTTGTGGACAAGACCATTTAACCAATCCCCCAAGGGTGGTTTCTGGCATCCTCATGGGGGAATGCTTCAATAAGAAATGCATGTTTTTCATTGCATATGAAACTCTTTAAATACAATGGGACCAGTAGACAGGCAAGCTTGGTTTGTAAAATGTGTATAACCCGTTTATACAAATGTGTTTTTTTGTGCATAATGTATGTTTACAGAACCCTTACAGTTTTGTTAGGGGCTGTATGTATGAATCCCTTACATGATTAACAGGTGTTCCTTGTAAAGGTAGAAATTGGACTGAGACAACCAGAAACTAAGAATTTCTCAGTGGCCTCAAGACTGAAATTACTGCATGGACAATTAACAATGCAGAAGTAAAATATCTTATGTCCAATTACATTTTCCTGTGCCTTTAGTAAAATAGACTGCATAATAGTAATTCATTTCATACCTGAGGGCATAAGGTCTCGATGTGGTGTGCTGCCATTTGAACAATCTTGACACCATCTTCATTGGTTGAAATTGAGCTGGTAAGATTAGCAACCTGTTTTAAAAGAAGAAAAACATGCTTTATTGGGATTTTAAAGAGCAAAGCAGTAATGATCTCTGTATAGATAAATAAAGATTAACTTCCATGACAACTTCAGTCTTATACTTTGATAAGCTCTGTCATTCTAGACTCGTTGAGCCATGTCACTATTTAGTTTAGTGGTTCAATAGAAATGGATCATAGTGCTGACGTGTCCCCAAGAAGGTCCAATGGAAGACTCCTTTTTCAAAAAAAATAATCACCATATCTTTTAACAACCCCTTATACTGGCAATATTATTTTTTTCTCTACCATGTAATTGTTATGAGCAGCAAACAAACAAACTTTGGTACGCACAGAAGCCATGAAATTTCTTTTTTTTTTTTTGTAAGTCTTGCAAGCTCATCACAATTGTAATCTTGAATTCAATAAGGAGTGATTTGGAATGCTTCCTTTCAGATGCAAAGCCTTTATTAAAAAGCAGACAGGCTGCTGAGTGGGAGAACAGAATTTGATACAATTCACCAAGATGGAGAGCCAGAGTTACTCCTGTCAAGTTAGAATAAATAGAGTAATGACTGTGACTCTATACAGTATACAACTTAAATGAGAAGGATGTGGTTGCCACAACTAAGGAATTAAATTTGAATTCTGTAGCACTTACAGTATATTCATTTATTTGATTGTATATATTGTGAGGAAAGCGTGGTGTCGCCTTTAAGGAATAGCGACACTGTGGAGGAAACTACACAACCCAGAATCCCGAGTGCCAATTAATTGGGAGGGGTTACTGGGTTTATAAGGAAGCAGGGCAGAACAATCGGGGCAATAGGTGATCGTGGGGAACTCCACCTTATTGTCCTGTGGAAAGAAACCTGTATTCTTCAGTGTGCTGTAGAAGATTGGAAGGTAAAGTGAACGTTTGTATTTAAAAGTAGTTTGGCATTCAGTTAATGCAAGTGCATTTTTCCTCTTGGTGAGGTAGCCTTTTGTTTTGTTAAAGGTGGATTATTACTTGTGAAACATTTTGTTTCTGAAGTTTATATTACTTCTCAGTGATCGATTTTTAAGTGTATTTTTTGTGTAGTTGTGCGCCGTCACAACAACAGCGTCTGTTTTTACGTGTTGTAACACAGGACCAGGAGGTGTGTTGGTTATTCACACACAGCAGAGACAGCAAAATAAATCAGACACAAAGGAGTCGTCAGACTTGATTTATAAGACGCTGTTTATTTTGAACACTGGTAGGAGACAATTTGCATAGAGTTTGCACAGGAAAGGTGGACAAGTGGTTTTTGGTTTGTTTTCAACTTGCATCCGTGGACAACCGGGAGTTGGCTGCCGGGGTTCTTCCCCACAGTCTGGATACAATTTATTGCCATCTGTATTCCTGTCTCTGGACGTCCGGGGTCACTTCATTTGTGTTCCTGGAACCCTTCTTAAGGAGGGGACCTAACCTATACTTACCTGTGTTTAAGAATTACTCCAGCAGAGGGGGTTGCCGTATACTTGCCTGTGTTACAGGATTACCCCAGGACAGGGAGCACGTTGTCTTCTTACCTGTATTACAGGATTACCCCAGCAGGGGGAGCAAGTTTCTACTTACCTGTGTTACAGGATTACCCAAGCAGAGGGAGCACGTTTTCTACTTACCTGTGTTACAGGATTACCCCAGCAGAGGGAGCACGTTTCTACTTACCTGTGGTACTGGATCACTCCAGGAGAGGGAACCTGTCCTGCAGTACAGAACAACTCTGACAAAGGGAGTTGGTCCTGCGCTTACTGGTGTCAACTGACTCACTCCAGGAGAAGGAGTCTCTTTACTGCTCATCGGGCTACACGTCTACTCTGGTTAGTGAGGCTCGCTCCGGTGGACTTGGACTCTTCCAGTTGGATCTTTTACAGGCCAAGTCTGTGCCAGTTGGTGGGTGTGGAAAACCAGTGTCAGTCAGTACTCCGACACTTGATCTTTTACAATATATATATATGTAACATGGATAGTCAGGATTCAGTCAATCACTGACAAGAATAACCGTTCTGCGATTTGAGCATTTACAAAAGAATGAAATGAAAGGTTATGTGACAATAAGTATAGGGATGGGGGACGGGGGAGGGGGGAAGGGATGCAACCACATTTTTACAACTGCACCCTTATCTACGTATCACATCTTTATGCAGTATGGAACATCCCTTTTGTGTTTGTTTATGTCAATTTGAAATGTGTTTTGGTCAACTGTTTAGAGTTGGAGAAGAGTACAAACATCCAAAATAAGGTACATTAATAAGATACCTCAACTAGCAGACTACAGACTATACTTTTGTAGATTATTGATTTGTAAGATACAAATCAATAAATCTGCACCCCTATTTTCAGAATTAGCTTAGTTAAAACTACATTGTACCAATTCCACAAGCAATCCCAAAATTACAATAGACAAAGCATGATGCTGCTGCATTGAAAAACCCAGCAATGCTGTAAGCAAGTTTGCTGTAGGCTAGAACTGTCAAGAGGCCTATCTTGACTTTTTATCATCCAACATTATAGGTTAAATCAGACTAGTGGTGACAGCACATGTCATCTGTCAGATGGTCTACCTTTATCCTTGAAAGAACAATTGGATGATTTCAGGTCTAATGTCATTGTGAATGATTCATATTGATTCAAAGTTCATATTGGATATCCCCCTCAGGATAAACATAGGACGCCATTATTTATTTGATATTTCTCAAAACGACTTATACCTGTACAATATGTTACCAGGAATGCAACCATATTCAACAAATATACATTCTTAATTATTATTATTATTATTTTAATTAATCGCAAAATTGTTTAGGTATTTTATTACACATCTTTTGTAGAAATGTGTATTTTAGGAAAACTTGTTTGAACAGTTTTCCTCTTATTAATGTTGCCAGGTTTTACTTTATTTAAAGCACTGAGGTGTTATCCTTTGGCTTTTCACAGCCAATAACTTAGACATCTTAGTATGGTTTCCAACACTGCCCAACCACTTACCTCTTGGACAGAGACCAAGCCACATGAATTGCAGTCTATGAAACTGGTCTTTGTTGAAAAAAATGTCCTAACTCCACTCCGCAAGATAGCTTGTCTATAGCCTGATCTTTGTATTTTTAATGAATGATGCTTAGGTATTGCCTCCTCAAATCTATGCATACATCACATTCCCAGTAGTTAAGATAAACATTATTTGAACTACTAATGACATAGCAGGTGCAGGACAAGCATCTTTACATATTTTTCCATGTGAGCTCAAATATATACATACACAACCAGTACTTAAATCCGGTACTTAAATACAAAACATAATTAAAAACTACACGTCAAGCCATACTGAATTGGATTGGAGGATACAGTTTTAACAGATAATAAAGATGCATAATTAAGATGCTAATTAACAGAACCATCTTTAACTGAGAACAGTCGCTCCATCTTAATGCTCATCTGAAAGGTGCTTTCAAGTAATTAAGCAAATCTGGGCAGCATTCCAAACTATAGATCAGTACTATTTTTCTTACTGTCAGTTCTGTTCTTGAAGCACTGTTTAGGGATCAGCTCATACTTATGTATTTGATTTTAAAGAGTGTAATATGATAATATTTCTGTGAATGTCAATCTGACTCTATAACAAATTCTATACATTATAACTCCTTTACTTTGATAAATCTATCCATACATATATCTCCTTTTTTTTAATTAGCAAATGACACAATTGCATTCTATGTAGTACTGCACACACTTTACATAGGTTTTGTTTTTTTATAATTTTTAAAAGCTGCTATGATTTCACTGTAATTCTATGGTAAGTGTTACGTAATGCTTTAACAAAGTCATTTTGTCTACAGAATGACTGAATGATGGAAATCTTACTGTTCTTATGGTACTTTCTAACTTGTTTTACATTTTGCTGCTGTTTTTCTGCAATATTGACTGGTGAATCTGTGCACTATCTCAGAACACTTAATAGATGTACAACATGTAATGATGTGTATCATTGAATATATTCATCTATTAATTCCTACAAACACATTAGCATTGCAGCAGTTTGTTTGGAAGTACAGGACTGTATTTTAATAACAATACAAATGACGACCAAAACATTTGTGTCCTGTAAGAACTTGCTCTATGCTACAGGAACATGTAGAACATTCTAATAATTTACATGGGCTGCAATGTTGATAATCCACTCATTCTCTTGACAGCATACCAGAATGACATATCTGCATGGTTTATTTAATTGTGCTGCCTCACTAGGTAAGTAGTTCTTAATCCTGAGAATTTCTGGGATCTCAAAATACCTGGTGAGCCATCCCAACAGAATTCTGTTACCTTAGGGCAACTCAGCCAGTAACATGATTATATGCATGTATAAGTAGATGTCATATTGGGCTCATCCTTTTAACAGAATACTGCCTCAAACCTCACCTCAAAGGACCTCTGTGGTTTGAGGCGGGCAGTGTAGACCACTGCTGAGCAGAGTCTGGCAATTAAGCAAAGTGGTGCCAGACTGCACAGGTTTCTGATGCAGTTTCCATTCCACTGAGACTATGATTAATCACACAAATCCTGTTCACTCATTGCTCAGTACAGCTTTAACATGATTATTTAAAGGCTATGGACAAACAAAAATCTTTAGAATCTACTGTTATAAATCTACACATCATTAGATGGTTGCTAACTCCTCAGTAGAATAAAGCAAACTCGTCTCTGTGCTGGATGGACACAGGTTAAATTCCAGTTTAAAGGTCATCTGTTTATACAGACTACACTCCAGCATGGCGTAAAGGTCAAGTCCAGTCAGATGATATCTCAAACTGACATTTATTTTATCATCTACATGTATGAGTAGACGATTTGGATTTGGTATTCTTGTTAAAATTCTGCCTACAGTAGACACCCTCACTCCCCATCGGCTTCTGTTATGGCTCCTTCCTTTTGAAAATGTTATCTAACACACTACAGACCTGTACAGGTTAGTAAAACATAACATATTACAAAAGCAATTCAACTTTTAGTACAATACGTTTGTATACCTTCATTTGTATATAACTGCGCTGAACTAAATTCAAACTTCGGAAATACTGTAAGTTTGAGAACTCCTTATATATAAAATATTCTGGCATTTTTCATTTCTTATTTTTTCAGAAATAAAATGCAAGGACTGCTTTTGAACTTGACCTCTTCTGAAGTCATGAGCTTGTGCCAAGTGCAGTCTGATTTGTTGAGCTCTTCACTTGAGAACATGCCCATGCTAAAAACAAACAAGTCACATAAAAAACAAACAGATGAAGTGACATTATTTAAGCACAACTCCTGAAGCCATGTCCCTCATATACATATTCATGAAGAAAGCTGTCAGAGCCTGTGAGTAGTAATGATGCAGTGACATTACATTTGAAAGTTACCCTATTTTGAGTTTAATCTGTCTAAAGTTATAACTATAATCACAGTTGCACATTGCTTTATATTTACAGCTCCTATCATATTAAAGTGGCATAGTACCTGAACTAACTTAATAAAATAGTGGTCTGCCAATGTCATATGAGTTCATTTAAAAGTTTTTTTTCTTTTTTTTTTTTTTTGCATATTAAGGTCTACATTTATTTTTCAATGAAATTACTTGTTTAAAGAAAAAAATAGATGTAGGCCCACGAGAATGAAGAAAGTCATCAACCAAATGGGAGTTTTGGTGATAACATACATGTTTGTCAAGAATGTATGCACTGAATATCCATCTACCTTAGCATTAAGCATTTCAACAGTCCAGCCAATAGGCAGTTGGTACAGGGCAGTGCTCTGCTCATATCCCACCTGTTTAATGGTACAGCACGGCCAATATGTTACTGATGCTTGGTTACGACTGGTGACAGCAATGATCCCCCCATATGCAATTAGCTGCTTTTCTAGATGTTTACGGGAAAGCACTGTTTGCCTCACATATTTAAACCAGGGATGTCCAAACCTGCACCCAGGGGCCCAATGTTGCCCTCCAGACCTCTAAATCTGGTCTCCTGATCTCTTAGTTGCAGGTTTAGAGCTCTGTTGCATCGTTTACATGCCCACATGGATCTTTTGTGACTGTAACGTGTACAGTGTTGTCTGTTCTGATGAAATCATTAATCAAAACAGATGCAACAACTAAATATATATATATATATATATATATATATATATATATATATATATATATATATATATATATATATATATATATATATATATATAGTTTTCTCTCCACCAGATACATATAAAAAAAAACAATCAAACATATATGTATAAAAAACAATCAGACATAATTGTATAATTACAACAAGTCGAGTCGTATTGCATTCATTCATTTATTTTTTTAGCTCACACTTTAAGTACGAGTACAAGAAGTACGAGTGGACAAGTACAACGCAGTTAGAAGCAGTTTGAAAGCAGGTTGACAGCTGCAGAAGCTAAACTAAACTTAAAAAAATGGTCTTCAAGCCAGTAATCTGTGACAACTGCATGATGTGGGAAATCCGAGAAAACCCAACAGAGCTCAACCAAGTTTGTGTAAAGTGCCTCACGATCCAGGACTTGCTTCAGCGATTAAGCCTGCTAGAAAAGGAGCTGGAGGAAATGAGACAGCAACAGGAGCTTGACGAGCTGACACACCCACAATTCATGGAAGTCTGCACCCCTAGCAGACTGAAAGCCACCAGGGAGATGGAAGAGAGTCGAAACAGCTGGGTTCAGATAGGCAGAAGCAGGGAAAAAAAGAAACTTCGTCAAACACAACCACCAGAAATCCAGACATCCAACAAATTTGAGCCACTGCAACATTTAGATGACCAAAACCAACATCAAGAGAATGAAAGAAATAACATCCAGGACCCTATAAACAGTGCTGACCAGGCAGCAAAAAGAAGGGAGATCATGATTGTTGGGGACTCCATATTGAGAAACACAGCAAGTTCAGTTCGCAGTTTGGACCCCCTTACTACAACAGTGTGCTGCCTTCCAGGAGCCTCAGTCAAGCACATCACTGAGAATGTGGATAGGCTCCTAGAACGAACAGGAGACGACCCGGTAGTAGTTGTCCACATCTGTACAAACAACATTGGAAGAGACAGGCCAAGAGCCTTGTAAAACAAATTCAGAGAGCTAGGAAGGAAATTAAAAGACAAGACCAAAACTGTGGTATTTTCTGGGATACTGCCGGCGCCTTGCAAAGGACCATATGGACAGCTGGAAATACAAAATCAAAATGCATGGCTGAAATCGTGGTGCACACAGGAAGGCTTCACCCTTCTTGAACATTGGAGCACATTCTACAAACAGGACTATCTATACAGGTGGGACGGACTGCACTTAAACAGAAAGGGAAACAATCTACTCGGAGAAAGGATCCTTCAGGATGTCCAGAAGCATTTAAACTAGAAAGGAAGGGGGGAGAAAACAAAAAACAGAAGGGAGACCACATCAAAACAAGGGCAACAACTCAGGTAAGACCACTATTAAATGTATTTATCTTAATGCTAGAAGTCTCAGAAACAAAATGTTAGAACTTGAAGCTACTGCATTAACAAGTAACTACGATGTGATAGGTGTTACAGAAACTTGGTTGTCTGAGAGTGATGGAGACGAATATAATATTAGTGGGTACACACTATATAGGAAAGACAGGCAGGACAGAAGAGGCGGAGGTGTAGCGCTATACATAAGAAATAGTCTTCAAGCCCAGGTGTTAAATCAGGACAAAGAAAACAATGCAGAATCAATATGGGTCAGAATAATGGACACAAATTCAAAGGGCATAATAATAGGAGCATGCTATAGACCGCCAAATTCAGACGCTGAGCAAAATAATCTGTTATACAATGACATTCGAAATGCGTGTAGAAAAGGAGAAGCCATACTAATGGGGGATTTCAACTTCCCCTGTATAAAATGGGAAAACCCGATGGGGGGCACGACGGACAAAATTGAAATGGTGGAAATGACAAATGACTGCTTCCTAACTCAATTTGTCAAGGCACCGACTAGAGGGGGGGGGGGGGGGGGGGCATGCCTTGATTTAGTCTTTTCAAATAATGAAGACAGAATAACTAAAACAGAGGTCAGAGAGCCATTGGCAAACTCAGACCACAACATGGTCTCATTTGAAATATTTTTTAAAACCCCAAAAGTAATGACTAAAGCTAAGGTTTACAATTTTAGAAAAGCAAACTATGAAGGTATGAAACGGAGACTAACAGAAGTAGATTGGAGTAAAATAGAGAAAACATCCACAGAAAAAGGATGGCTGATTTTTAAAAATGTAGTACTAGGGGCACAAAACAATTACATCCCAAAAGTAGACAAATCTAAATCTAAAACAAAATGGCCAAAATGGTTTAATAGATCAATTAAAAAAAATATTCAGCAAAAAAGGCACTTTACAGAGCATTTAAAAGGGACCAAAAACAAAGTACACAGAAAGAGTACTTGGAACTGCAAACACAAGTCAAAAAGGAAGTTAGAAAGGCCAAGAGAGAGATAGAAATCAATACTGCTAAGGGGGCTGAAACCAATTCCAAAATATTTTTCCAATATTATAGCAGCAAGAGAACATTCAAAGAGGAGGTTAAATGTCTAAGAGACACAAATGGCAAAATCATAGATGAAGAAAAAAGAATAGCAAATATATTAAATGATTACTTTTCACAGGTTTTTACAAAGGAGGACACGGACAACATGCCCGACATGTCGACCTGTTCCTATCCAATATTAAATAACTTTAGCATAACAGAGGCAGAAGTGTTAAAGGGACTAGGAGCGCTTAAAATAAACAAATCCTCTGGGCCAGATGAGATCCTCCCAATAGTACTCAAAGAAATGAAAGAAGTTATTTACAAACCGCTAACCAAGATCATGCAACAGTCTCTTGACACAGGGGTTGTACCGACAGACTGGAAAATAGCAAACGTAATACCGATCCACAAAAAGGGAGACAAAACCGAACCAGGTAACTACAGACCAATAAGCCTGACTTCTATTTTATGTAAACTTATGGAAACTATAATAAGATCCAAAATGGAAAATTACCTATATGGTAACAATATCCTGGGAGACAGCCAGCATGGTTTTAGGAAAGGGAGATCGTGTCTAACTAACCTACTTGACTTTTTTGAGGATGCAACATTGAAAATGGATAACTGCAAAGCATACGACATGGTTTATTTAGATTTCTAGAAAGCTTTTGACAAAGTCCCACATAAAAGATTAATTCTCAAACTGAACGTAGTAGGGATTCAAGGAAATGCATGCACATGGATTAGGGAGTGGTTAACAGGTAGAAAACAGAAAGTACTGATTAGAGGAGAAACCTCAAAATGGAGTGAGGTAACCAGTGGTGTATCACAGGGATCAGTATTAGGTCCTCTGCTATTCCTAATCTACATTAATGATTTAGATTCTGGTATAGTAAGCAAACTCGTTACATTTGCAGACGACACAAAAATAGGAGGAGTGCCAAACACTGTTGAAGCAGCAAAGGTCATTCGAAATTATCTAGACAGCATTCAGAATTGGGCAGACACATGGCAAATTTAATACAGAAAAGTGTAAAGTATTGCATGCGGGCAATAAAAATGTGCATTATAAATATCATATGGGAGATAGTGAAATTGAAGAAGGGAACTATGAAAAAGACCTAGGAGTTTATGTTGACTCAGAAATGTCTTCATCTAGACAATGTGGGGAAGCTATAAAAAAGGCTAACAAGATGCTTGGATATATTGTGAGAAGTGTTGAATTTAAATCAAGGGAAGTAATGTTAAAACTCTACAATGCATTAGTAAGACCTCACCTAGAGTATTGTGTTCAGTTCTGGTCACCTCGTTACAAAAAGGATATTGCTGCTCTAGAAAGAGTGCAAAGAAGAGCAACCAGAATTATCCCGGGTTTAAAAGGCATGTCGTATGCAGACAGGCTAAAAGAATTGAATCTATTCAGTCTTAAACAAAGAAGACTACGCGGCGATCTGATTCAAACATTCAAAATCCTAAAAGGTATAGACAATGTCAACCCAGGGGACTTCTTTGACCTGAAAAAAGAAACAAGGACCAGGGGTCACAAATGGAGATTAGATAAAGGGGCATTCAGAACAGAAAATAGGAGGCACTTTTTTACACAGAGAATTGTGAGGGTCTGGAACCAACTCCCCAGTAATGTTGTTGAAGCTGACACCCTGGGATCCTTCAAGAAGCTGCTTGATGAGATTCTGGGATCAATAAACTACTAACAACCAAACAAGCAAGATGGGCTGAATGGCCTCCTCTCGTTTGTAAACTTTTTTTATGTTATTCTTATGTTCTTAAGGACATTGTATATTTAACAGTGAAAAAAAAAGTCTGGGTTACAGATACACATGGAAATTCCAGTTGTTCTCTGAAAAAACATACTCCGCCCACACTCCTCAATTAAACCTAGGTGCTCCTTGTCATTTTTCATTTTCTCTGAAATCAACTGAGACAGCTGCTGATGAAAATTCATGCCAAATTCTTGAAGTAGCCTGAGGAAATTGATTCTGCCTGCTGAATATATAAGGGAAAAAATTCAATGTGTGTATAAAGGATCTAACAACCTAGGATGTTTTCATTTTAATTGAATGTAATAGTTAAGAACATAAAGCAAATGCATATGCCTGCTTCCTCTACTGGGATTTTGACCAACAAGCAATGGTGACCACACAATGAGCAAGCTTGTGCTTAGGGTCTGTTTAGCAATTCAAATCAAATCCATGTCTTCCCAGACAAAACCAAAATGTTAACTAGCATAGTCATCCCTATTATGTGTTTGATATTTTGAAAAAAGTTAACTCTATCTGTGGCCCTTTCTGAATCTTTACATTGGCTGCCAGTAAGTTTCAGGAATTTTAAGATCTTGCTCTGTCAATCTGTTCACAGTTGAGCCATTGTTTATCTCAGAAATCTGATTAGACCCCAGGCCATTGTTTCTTATGACCTCACGCTCCTTTTTTGTTCATTGGCTCTGCAATTCCCAGGACTCCAATCTAGATTCTTACTACATGTAAGTGGCAAATTTTCAAATCAAGGGAGAAAAAAACATACTGGACCTGTTAATCTATGTGTTTTTTGTTCTTGTTGCCATGTGTAGGTTTAATCTGTAACATTCTCTCCTGTTTTAATTCATGTATTTCTATTGTTGCTACAGTCTTTACCTTTGATGGCTTTCAATTCTTGTTACTTCTGTTTTATTCAATTTCAGCTGAAGGCTGTCTTGCGCAGCTTGATTTATTTTGTATTTAATTTCAGTGCTCTTGTTGTAAACTGCCTTGTCAGATGGCAGTGAGTAGAAACTGCAAGGGGAAATTGGACTTTAATAGTTGGGCACAGCTATTCATATTAATATGTTTTAAATCACCATTCACTGTACCAGGGCTGCACAACCTGCACTAACCTCAGGTCCATGTGAGGACTGGAAGACCCCTTATGATACAACTCAGTTATAAGAAGTTAAATTATTGATTGTTTTATTAATAGTTATCAACAACAACAACAACAACAACAACAACAACAACAACAACAACAACAACAACAACATCTCTCCTATGTTAATGAAGTTTGAAAATGATTATGGAAGGCATTGACCTCTACAGATGACTGGCCAAATTTAAATCAGAAATGTGCCTGTGACATTGAAAAATGTTTATTATTATTATTATTATTCATTTCTTAGCAGATGCCCTTATCTAGGGTGACTTACAATCATATCACATTTTTTTTTACATACAATTACCCATTTATACAGTTGGGTTTTTACTGGAGCAATTTAGGTAAAGTACCTTGCTCAAGGGTACAGCAGCAGTGTCCCCCACCTGGGATTGAACCCACGATCCTCTGGTCAAGAGTCCAGAGCCCTAACCACTACTCCACACTGCTGCCAATATTTAAACATGTTACATATTAACAGCAACAAACATATTAATTAGGCTTATTAGACAACATAGTATCTTCACTTATTGTACAACTACAGTTAGTGGTGTTCTGCAACAAGGTTTGGGGGTTGAATTGACCAGTATAGTAAGGGTGCATGACTGAAGATGTTAAGAAAATAATAAATACGGACTTTGCATAGCAGACTTGACACACTGAAATTAAGCTTTGCAGGTACTTCTGTATTAAAGAATGATAAACGTAAAACTTCAGCAGATTTCAGAAGACACTAGAGGGTGCATTGAAACAGGTGAAGCTCCTTGGTTGGATAGATATTTATAACAGGCTTGTCTCATGCTTGCACCATTGATTTAGCAGAACATACATTTGATTTGGAACCCCTGCTGGTGGTAATTGTTTTCTGTCTATGTTATGTTTACAAAATGCATACAAAAGGCATTTAACCCAATGGTAGTGTTTGTTAGAATATTATCCGAAATCCTATATATTGAAATTCTGCTGCCTGTTAGCAATGACAGGCGCTATTAGGCATTAATGTATCAGAATGGACCAGGCTAATGCAGAGCTGCTTTGTACAGTATGTCTAGACAGATAAACGTAATACCAGATGCTCAACGTTTGAGTACACTGAAATACTTTGGCAAGAAAGGCACTCTAAAAATGTTAATTGTACCAGTGGAAAAAGCAAACTAAACACCAAATTAGGGCAGGATCATTCATGGCTCAATTTTCACAGACCCCAATTGGTGTTATTGTTGGTGTTCAGGACAGTGTTGTATAGGTAGCAGTGTTACTATTATACAAGAATGGACTGTCTGATAGCATCAACATACAGTACTCTGTTTGCCGTCTGTAAAGTATGCCCTCTTCAAAGGAAGTACTATCTTTACATTTTGCAACAAACTCATAATTGATTCCAGATGGAAGAATTCATCTGGATTAGAAGTGGGGTCTATCTATTTCTTATCTATGCATCAAAACATATTGATCCACTCCATTTCTACTGTATCATTTAAGGTGGTATGAATGGATGTATACAAAGCTGTACCACCAAAGCTGCTATTTAAATAAATAAATACATATAAATTACAGTACAGGACAGTACTGGATTGATCCTCAAGTTATTATTTGACGACAATACTGAATTTGAAATAACACAAACCATGTTTTAGCAACAAAACTAAATTAAGCTTAATTATGTCATTATTCTATATGAAAAAGGTTTCAACAAATGTTAACCTATTAAGTGTGGTTCGGGGGGGCGGGGGGGGGGGGGGGTTTGTGGAACACGCCATTTCTATTTTTGGTGATTGTGCTCATTTCTGTGCTTTATACACACACATATATATTTATGTGTAGGACGCTGAATCACAATTGGAAAGCGGTTCTTGGGATACATTCAAAACGTATGGCATACAGTGCGACATTGGGACTCCACTATATCCCAACGCAGGGGATGTGGACCCTGGAAATGAATACAAAAACATGTCATGTTTAAAAAAATGCATGTTTACATAGTATTGCCTCAAGAAGGATTGTCAATTTTTTTTGGTGAACGGCACGCTTGTTAAAGGCATCAAACTGCCCTTCATGTAAAAGACATCTAAGAAAGTGTTTAAGCAGTAGGCTGTGACCATACTCACCATCTGCAGTTTACACTACACTAGTCAGTTTACACTACACTAGTCTCACTTTGTACTCCATGGCCAAGCTGACAAATTACATGATTATTACATCTGTCTCCCGCAGGGAATATAATTCTGCTGCAATACAGAGCCTGATAACAATATTTTTTTTTAACAAGAACGGTAACCAAAGTACTTGATGCAAGGTCTATTTAAGGGCTTTCAGTCTGACTTGCAGTGCATTAATTATTTTGCAACACACACACACACAAAAAAAAGGTTATCTGCTACTTTGTTGCACAGTGTCTTTGGTGCACTACTGATGACAAAAAGCAGTAATCTAGCCGCTGAAAACTATATTAATGAAACTTTACTGTGCGGTAACAGACATTCAAAATTAAAAAAAGAACACCAAAATAATTAGGATTATAACTCAGAAACAAGACAGCATAATTAAACATGATTCAAATTACATTTTCTGCATGGCGCAGAAAATGTAATTTTACCATGCAGAATATGGTATATCATGCTTAAAATCTGTGTGACTGACCTCTTATCATAAAACTACATTGCTCTTTGGTTTACCTGTACTTCTATTGCTTAACAGCTTGAGGTCAGATACATTCTTTTGATTTTGGGTGCAGTAGTAAATGTGCAATTTCTAGCAAATGTGTCACTTAATCTAGCAAACTGCCAATAAGTTTAGTTACTGTGCTGCATCCTTTTCTCAAATCACCACATATATCAACGTATCGTTAGATTTAGTGACATGATGAAGCAATAAGAATATCAGTTACTGCCACGCTGCTATGTGAATGTGTCCAATGACTGAAATCAATCCTGCTTCCCAGTCAATACATCTTAATGCCGTAATGCTGTTAATGAAGCATTTCTTATGGAGTCTCTCACTGCTGACACTGCTAAATTAGTACATATGGAGAACAGCTATGATGGGTTCTCATCTGAGGTCCAAGCTCATTACATTTGCTCTGATATTGCTGAATTGGAACAGGGAATACCTGCTCGTTTTACAAAAACATATTTGATGTGAAAAAAAAAATGTATAGAAGTAACATGTATAGAAGTTTGGTGCACAACATAAATAACTGTAAGCAACTATGGTTTAACATGTACAATAATGATATCTGGGTCAGATACCTACAGTGATGAAGCTTATATATACTGGGATTACAAGCATATTTAAAAAGCAATATGGAAGGCTGGAGGGTATTGGAAAAAAAAACTTTACACTAATATGAATGCACAGCCACTCCAGGGGTTAAATAAAGAGTCACAGTGGAAGTAATATGGATGTAAATAAATGTCTAAAAAATGACAGAAAAACAAAGCGTTTTTTTTTTTCAAATGGCTTCAGCTTCTTTCTAGAAAACGTATAAATGATACACCTGTGATCATGCTCCTTTATTTGTATTTTCTTCCTGCTACAGATACAATGTGGTGAAAAGTAATAGTAAAAAAAAAGTAATCTCTTGGCAGCCTTTTTATTGCTTGTGCAAACTCAAGGAAATATAATTAATCAAAAACCCAAAGGCCTTTAGAAGACAAAATGCCCTTAACGTAACTTATTTGCATTTAAACATAGTTTAAAACCCCAAATCTAATTTCTTTTGTTGCACTGTAACCTTGTTTTTCATTTTTAATTTTCGATCAACATTCATATACATAGTAAATCTCAAGGACTTATCTGTGTGTAATGCTTAGAGTCAGGAACTCCAAATGAGGAAAACTGATATAAAAAAAAAAAAAAAAAACAACTAGGAGAGTTTGTTTTCTTTGATATAGTTGTTGAGGCCATATTTTCAAAGCATTTAATCCAGTCTTTAATTAACTCCTATTTTTTGAAAGAGGTAAAAAACCTAACCATTTTACAAAACTAAAACCAAACAAGTTATATATTCCAAGTTCTCTGAAGCACTCAAATAGGAGTTAATTAAAGAACAGAGGAAACGCTGTGAAACTATAGCCCTATGTTCAGTACTTGATATAGAAATCACCATATGATTATAAAAATGTTTCTTCATTTTGTCTTCAGCCTTTCGTTTGCGATCCATTCCTCACAATGACGACATGGCTTCCCTGTTATTTTATATAGAACTGTCAGAATTACAAATATCTTCTTACTGCTAATATGTGCAATTTGGTAATCTGTTTAAACAACACATCTTAGCAGATTTGATCAAACCCTAGCTTTTAGGACAAACTAAATCTTAACCCATATCATATGACTGCAAATTATTGAACTCTTAACTGTACCAATAGTAGAAATAAGACACTATTTCTGTACCAAATCTAACCCCGTTCCTTGCCTTTCACTGGGGATTTGTAGGTCTCTTGTGGCATTTCCACATGTGATAAAACTGTGTTTTATGCTTCAGAACATGTTTGAATGTAGTTTACATATGCCCAGACTAGCTTTTGCACCAGCAAGGCAAGCCATGTGGGCAAGAATGCATTGAAGGTAAACCTGCATTAAATCATTTCAAATACAGCCCAAGTGTCAAGCATTTTAAAGTAACTATCTCTCTATAGAAATAAAATGTGATGCAAATAATATTCAGTAACATTTCTGATTATACAATCCCCTTATCATTTCTAAAGCCATGGACACTACAAAATGGATCAGCCACTGTCAAAGTCTATTACTTACTGACTGTAGACAAGTAGTGTTTTCAGGCCATAGAAAAATAAGACCGAAATTACGTTGGCATCTTTCAGTTGTGCATTGAACTAGTCTATCGTGCTTGCAGTTAAAAGTTTTTAATTTGGTTTGTACAGATTACATTTGCAGTTGGTGTTGTTCATGCTATTGAATGCCACTTCTTCTCTTATTACATTACATTTGCAGTGATTACATTAGCAGCTCACGTCAACTGAGTTTTCTGATAATATTGCATTTGTGACTCGCGACTATTTGCAGGTAGAAAAACAGCCATAATAGCTCACATTTGCAACAATAATTACCTACATTTACATAGATATAGCATAAAGTGATTATGTCGCTGTTTAATTGAATCAACAGGCAAATATTGTTATCCTCTTTTGTATAATGTGTACTTCTTAAAGTTGCAGGGACACATTTACCCAAGATCTGTTAGTGCCAGGCTTTCTCTCCTCGTTTCCCAATATGTCTCAGCCTTGCCCGTGAGGTACCACTCTCTGCTAAGGGTAGATGAATGTCTACAGATTTAATCAATTCAATTTGTCAGGGGTGATGAATGTGCAAAACTGCACAGAACAGATGGTTCTTAATATGGACCACAGTATACTAAAAGAATAGAACAAGAGCAACAAACTTATTTCTCCAGCTACGGAAACTCAGATCATCAAGCCTGTAACAAAGGAATTTATATTAGTCTTCGATTATGTTTTTTGTACCCCATTAGTGTGTTGGCAAAACAACACTGACCTTAACCAAAAATGTTCTCTTAGAATTAAAGAGAATAAAATGTTTCCTACAGTGTCTTGTTTAATGAATTGGTATTAAGATCTGATAATGTTTTAATTAAAATAGACCTTCAGCAGCAACCATGCATACTCCACATTAATAATAATAATAATAATAATAATAATAAACATTATAACCAGTGAATTTATGATTTAGAAAACACTAAATTAAATCCAAACAGAAATCTATGGGTTTGAAGCCAGTTTGTACATAGCTAAGTGAAAATCCATTGTAAATGGTGCCTGTCATAACCATTTAAAGTGATACTGAGGAAATGCAGAATCACATAACAGTAGACTTAAAACAATTGGGCATAGTTGCCAAATACCAATAGACACACACTGTGGTTTAGTATTCCAGGCTATGATTCTATTGAGCAAATTATGATCCGGATACAATATGATGCTCATAAGAGATATTCACTTTCAGCCAAATTTTAGAAATGCATTCCCCAGCTGATTTATGACCCCTGATGTGAAAATAAAAACATAAAAATCTGAATTATGTTTTAAAAATACAATGATGGGATTCAGTCAACCAATGATACAGACAAAGTAAAGTAATGCATCCAGACTTTTCCACAGACCTAATGGTTCCCTCATAGCACTGCCTGGAGTCCTGTGCTGGTAATGGTATCAGTTTTTGCAGAGCAGTGCACTGTTTGAATGGGTTCCTTGCAGATAAAATGTGTCGTATTGATACTCACTAGACAGCACTGAACGTCACATGGCTAATGGAATGAAATCACTATGTTACTTCTTTCCGATAGTAACTGCAAAAGTACATACAGTACAGTTGGTGGAACTTAAAACTTTTTTTTAAAACAAAATAATCAACATGAGTTTACTTTACATAGGTTTATAAATAGTGTATGCTGTGATTGATGATCAATGTTTTACTTTTATGGCACACAGTAATATAAAATTGACAGTATCTCTACAGCTACTGAAATCCAGATCTACCCCAGCATCTCCTTCCAGATTTATACCACTTCCATCCATGTAGCAAGGCTACATTTGTCACTGCTGGTAAGGAGAACAAGCATATGGCTCAGAATATTGATAATGCAAAGCATCAGAAAAATGAAAACAAGAGTTTGCAAAAGCCGTACTTTGACTTAACACATCTCGGCCATAAATATTGTCCAAATGTCAGTATTTTAGGACTCCCAAATGTCACAGCAAATCCTTTAGATGCTGACACTTTTCCACCCTGCTGGAAACCTCGTAAAGTGCATCCTTAACAAGTTACAATAATATTTCATACCAGATTTCTGAATGACCCAGTAAATGAAATGATATCCCTAAGGCAGTGACTATAAACAACAATTAACAGCGCAGTAAATAAAAGTTCACTACACTTTTACATGTGCCAGTTATTCTGATAAAGCTTCTGTGAGCACAATGGGGTCTATTCAATAATCTAAACAGCCATATATCTAAATACTATCTTCATTTAAATTATTACAAATGTTTGTTTTTGTTTTGTTTTTTCATACATTTTACAGCCACAAACAAACTAAAGAGACTGACACAGTGTTAGATATTTGGTTTTGATAACCTGATCCCTTCAATAACTATTGCTGCTGCAGAGTCACTTACAATAGGACCTCGGTTTTTCATCTCATCTGAAGAACGGGGTATTAAAGCCATTAAAATGTTGGAAAGCTATTGCAGCATGTCACCTTGGATCAGGAATGTCATTCCCTATTTTGTTTCCATCTGTTTGTCATGTCAGAAGTAAGTTTATCAAGTGTTGACAGAGAATGTCAGGAATACATTCTGTCACTTTGTATTTTTATTGACCTCTTCAACCTCAAACTTCCTCCACTTTTCGCTAACTCGATTCAATGGATTGGTGTTAAAAGCTAAAACATATACAGTATACAGTGAGGTGGGAAATCAAATTTGTCCCTTTTTTCAAATCAACACATTTGGACTAGCCTCTTTTCGGGGGTCCTTTTCATACATACATTACCCCATAAAGAAAGATTTGGTTATTTGTAATTTAATATTAAATGACTAATACATCTGAATGCAACTGGCTTTGTCCATCATATTAACACAAGAAGAATAATCATCCACAATGCAACACAAGAACAGTGCTAATCACACACACTGCAAGTATTCAAGTTTGCTAAAAAAAACTTGTATTGATAATGCTGGCTTGGGCAGTAATCGTTATCACTGTGACAGTGTTTTCTTTCTCTTGGAATACAGCACCCTTCGATCAAAAACATAACTTTTAAATATTCCTTGTCTTTCTTGTCAATGACTTTCCCATCCTGCTCAAGGACAGAAGGCCTTCCCTTGATTCTGTACAGAATCCCAATTCCCAATTGTCATTCCTTCAGCCGGTTCTTCATGCTGATCTTCCTATAGCTTTCATTTTCTTATACAGTGGCTTCCATCACTTGGTTTACTCTCATCCTACTCAAGTAGAACACAAATATAAATATCCCCTTCCATGTGTATTCTTGAAAAAAGAAATTCAATAACACATTTATAACTTGCTAAGAATTTCACAGATATCCAAATCAGCTCTAAAAATATGAAACATCTACAGTATACTGTATAATGTATTTGTTATGAACAATGAAAACAAGCTACTTACAAACTGCTAGATTATGTAGCCATTTTAGCATGAAACTAATGAAGACTTTATGAAACATGCTATATAATCAAATGTAACATTTCCTAATATATGTGATAATTGATTTCCTGCAGCCATTTTTGCCAGGCACGTTTCTAGCATTTTATAATTTACCAGTCGACATATATGATAGGGCAGCAGTGTGGAGTAGTGGTTAGGGCTCTGGACTCTTGACCAGAGGGTCATGGGTTCAGTCCCAGGTGGGGACACTGCTGCTGTACCCTTGAGCAAGGTACTTTACCTAGATTGCTCCAGTAAAAACCCAACTGTATAAATGGGTAATTGTATGTAAAAATAATGTGATATCTTGTAACAATTGTAAGCTGACCTGGATAAGGGCATCTGCTATGAAATACACAATAATTGTTTCCAGTGTTGAGTAAACGTGGTTAAACAGAGTACAAAGCCTTTCATTGTAAAAGCAGCCATTGCTAATTAAAGATTCCTCTAATAAACTTTTATTCCTGGATGAAAATAAATACAAGCAACTATGGACCTTCAGAAACAATTGATGCTGTTGACCCACATAAATTACATTTAACGTTTGAGACTCCATCTCAAATGTTAAATACCCTGTATGACCCATAGTTTCCATAGTTGTATCCATAGTTCTTCCACACCTAAATAATATCCAATGTTTATTTCACATGAAATGATTTGAAAAGAGTAATTTATCTAACGATGATCCATTCCACGCATTACCACCCAATCCAAGATCTTTGAGAGGTTTGGCCATGGCCAGTTATACGATTGTAATTTTTGGTTTCGGATGTAGTGAAGAAATGACTCTAATATCAACAACTCAATTAGATGCAGACAGATTACAATCCAACAGTTTTATTTAAAACAGCTCACACGATGTCCACAACAACTGCCACCCCTTACCCACTCTTCCTGGAGTTGTTAATAAAGCTTATCAATACAAAACCTTTAAACAACTTTATAAAAACAATTCGAAGGTAAACACTCATACACTATTAAAGCAATACTGCACATCAAGCTTAATGCTGCCAGCAGAGTAATCTTTCTTTAACGCAGGTGTGAGGTTGTCCCAGTACAAGAAAGCAGCATCTGCCAAACGTGTGGGCAGAACGGAAGCTAATATTACCTGTGAATCTTGATTTGACTGACTAGCAATCGCTTCCACAGAAACTTCAAAACGCCTAGACCAACTGGCAAAAGATTCTGTGCCATCCCCTTTAAAAGCTGGAGGGAGGTCAATCCTAAAAGGCCTAGTGTAATGCTGCACTGATGTGTCCTCATCAGAACTTGCTGAATTTCTATTCACTGACATCTTGTACTGAAAATTATGCAATGTCTCTTTAAATCGGTAAACTGCAAAAACTGTAGTAATCCTTTTTCTGAGAACAGGTAGAAATTAATTATTTTCTTACCAGCTGCTTCAAAGAGTCCCACATTCATCCAGATCCTGACTTGGTTATTTATTCTCCTTTGTGTGAATAAAAGTCAATTTTTCCCAATCATCACCAAAAATAGCCGCACCGCTGGCACCAGTGTACTATTTGGGTTCGGATGTAGTGAAGAAATGACTCTAATATCAACAACTCAATTAGATGCAGACAGATTACAATCTGACAGTTTTATTAAAACAGCTCACACACTATTAAAGCAATACTGCACAGCAAGCTTAATGCTGCCAGGAGAGTTTAACTAACTTACTTGCTAGCCTTTTAACAGTAAGTATTTTCCTTTATTATTAATAATATCTTATTAATGCTGTTTTACATTAATTATTAATTTTGTAAATATAAATGTTAACCTAATTTTAAAATACTTAATAATTCTAAACAATAACAAAAATAGTCTTACAAGATTATACAGAGCCTACAGTATTTTGAATGATTGTCAATGAAGATTTCAACCTTCCTTCTCAGCAGTCTCTAACCCATCAAGGGCACAGGAGAGACAACTGAAGCCATGGGGATGAAAAAGTTACTGTGTACACTATAGGCTTCATTCTCAAACACATTTACTCCAAATCATCATCAGTGCAATATTTTCAGAAAAGAAAAACACACATTACCAAACCAGAAATTACTAAACTCGGACATTTCATTTTAGGGCTGGATAGAAATCTTAAATTGGCATTTAAAAAAAAAAAAATGTTTTACTCATTTTAAAATGTAATTCATGTTTCCTAAAAAAAAAGAAAGAAAAATTACACGAATGGCAATTTGAGTATATAGTTTTAAGAATTTAGCCCAATGTGTGTTAAGTGGATGAAGGATTTTGTAGGGCAGCAGTGTGGAGTAGTGGTTAGGGCTCTGGACTCTTGACTGGAGGGTTGTGGGTTCAATCCCCAGTGGGGGACACTGCTGTTGTACCCCTGAGCAAGTACTTTACCTAGATTGCTCCAGTAAAAGCCCAACTGTATAAATGGGTATGTAAAAATAATGTGATATCTTGTAACAATTGTAAGTCACCCTGGATAAGGGTGTCTGCTAATAAATAAATAATAATAATAATTTTGACATGGTTGGTCATGCAATTCTTGTGAGAAGATTGCTATCTGACTGGAGATTCAATAAACTGTTTTAAATCTCAGCCTGACAGAACATTTCAGGAATCTGGACATAACTGCCAGTCTCCTCTTTTTAATAACAAGCAAATATATCCCACAAGTGTTCATCTGGAAGAAGTGTATGGAGAAGCATATTAATGATGTCCAATTAGTCACATGAGGAGAGCGCACCTATTCACTGATGAAAATGAAAGGGGCAATGAGGCTGTATTACAAGAAGACTTTGATAGGTTCAATTAAATTTGAACTTTGATAGTACTGTATTTGCCATATTAAATTAGTACTTGCTAGCATTTTAAATGTACATTTTTATACATTGCATTTAGCTTGTTATATAGTATTTCATTTTTTTACATCGCTTCCATAACTTCCACAAATTCAGTAAAAAAAATTGAAGGTAAAACATAGAAACTAAGTGAAGCAGACAAACATTTCGGTTAGTGCCTTTTTAATTTTAGAAGTTTTAATTTTCAATTGCCTGACTGTTGCGAAGTTTTTAATAGATGTGGATACTTTCATCAATAAACACAAAATTGATTTTGTTTTTCTGTTTGTTTGTTTGTTTTGACGCTGGGTTTAAATACAACCAACAAACTACAAGCCAACTGATGATAGTGTTAGACTGCACATGAGAAAAGGGATATAAACCCATCGGGTTTTAAATTACCCGACGTGACCCGGGTCTCTTTTTAGTACCTGGGTTTCGATTTATTAATTTGAGAATTTAAAGAAAATGTAGAAAATATGACAGTACAGTTGTAAGCGCGGGTCTCTGGCCGGCGTAATAAAGACAACGTTAAAACAAGCTTTTGCATTAAAGCCTTTTTCTTAACTGACAGGATATCAATGTTTTACAGAAAACAATAACACAGCGAGCGCCAAGTGCCTCTCAATAATAATAACTGCGGCGACTATTGTTCCCAGGAACTAAATCAGAAACAAAACAACATAACAACTGAGCTCTATAGTGCGACTAATTTATTATTATTATTATTATTTATTTCTTAGCAGACGCCCTTATCCAGGGCGACTTACAATCGTAAGCAAAAACATTTCAAGCGTTACAATACAAGTAATACAATAAGAGCAAGAAATACAATAACTTTTGTTCAAGCACATATGCAACTAAAAATGTGCTTGTGCAAATGTAAATTTTATTTTAGGCGCACGTGTGCGACTAGAAGTTGACTAAAAAAAAATAAAAGTGATTTTTTTTTTTAACGGAAAGTATAAAATAAAAATAAATAAATAAAAAAAAAAAAAAAAAAAAACCTCACAGATCTAAACTCTCATAGCTCAATTGTAATGTACTCTGGGAATGTAGTTTATTGCTGTCCACTGCCCACTGTTAATCACACATTAAAAACTACAAATCCCATACTACACAAATTTCACTGATATATCAGTGATATGGCTACTCCTTTCCAGACAGTTTGGAGACTTGTCAAACCGAGATGAGGAAAATAACAATTTGGATAAGTTTAAAAAGAAAACCATGATGAACAAAATTCAGATATGTCGGTATCTTTACGAATAATGAGCAATGAAGGTATGTCAGAAGATGAACGCAAACAGGGAACTTTGAAAAGGGCTGGTTTACTAGATAGATACAGCGTGTTCACAGTTGACGGAGAGTTGCAAAAGATCATACAAGTTCAACCAACAGTGGCTAAAAGATTTTCCCTGGCTTAAGTTAAACAATCTTAAAAAATCCATGTTTTGCATGTTTTGTCAGGATGCAGGGGAACTGATGGGAGCCAGAAGTTCAAACGTGAAAATATATTAAAACACTGTGCTTCAAAGCGGTGCACAATGTGCAGAGATGCATACATCTAGAAACGTCAGCCAGACCATCCCACTACCATGAACAGGCAAGTAGCACATTCTGAGGAAGATGCTACCAGGCCATTAAAAATAATTTAATTTATGAAAAAAATGTTGTCCATTATAATTTTGTTGATGCAAAAGTATTAAACTGCACAATTGTTATGTAAAAAATGCACATTAAACATTAATAACTGTATTTAAACGGAGATGTTTATTATTATTATTATTATTATTACTATTATTATTATTATTATTATTACTTAGATGTTTCCAGTACTGAAAAACGTTACACAAGTCTACTACAGATCTGATGGGACTAAATGATTGTGCACTATATAATATTTAAACATGTATCATGCATTGAAACAATAATATGTGTTATTTTTTTATTTTTTTTTAAATCTACACAAAAAAGATTGAGGTACCCGGGTATTTTTCATGGCAGGTATATATATATATATATATATATATATATATATATATATATATATATATATATATATATATAGTGATGGTGATAGGAATCTGAGGGCTTAAGGACCCTGGGGAATAAGGGTTGATGCACTCCATCTTTTAAAAGGGCAAAATCAAGCCAGAGGGCTGATTATTAGTGTGGGATAATGATGGTAATTGCGAGAATGCGATCAAGGAATAAAAAGGCCACAGTTGATTTGTTCTGTGATGGGGGGTTGGAGAGAGATCGGGTGTCTGGCAAGGTGAAGGTAAAAACAGAGAATGATTAAAGAACAGTGGTTAGAGGACTGAGTGGGATCATATGGTGTACAGTTTAGAACTCTTTGGGAAGAGCTAGGTTTATTTTGTTGGTTTGTTTTGGTTATTGTACATAATAAACTGCAAGTTCTTGTGTCTGGGTATTATTTTCAAGGGTGCAGACCAGCCTTGGCCGGGATGCTACACCACAGAAAACAGCATCTTAGCAATACCACTGATGTGCCTGGTCTCCCTTGAACGACATGTGGGTGTATGTATTGGAGCTTTACCAATGACATGAGGTATGGCATCTCACAAATTCTTGTTGTTCTTCAAGTGAAATCATTTGAATAAATACATTTTAAAAATTGCCTTGGCAACTGGTGTATCTCATGCAGAGTAGTTCATCATTAAGTGCAGCTGATCTAGAGCCTAGTACTGCTTGATTCACTGTGAATTTTGAGTGTAATCAATCTTTCTACCTGTCACCCAGGCTCTGAATTGGGCTGTGTCTTCTTGTTATCATTTTTAAAACAGTGAAATGCTATCTTTCATCATCACACAGACCCATGGGGAGCCTTGAACACTCTGTTCAGCTACTGAATCTATCTTTCTTAAGTGTACATGAAATATATATTTTATATCAAATCTGTATTAAATCTGGAATCTCTAATGGACACCTACTTCAACTCTACATTGTTTCTGGTATAAGGAAAAAAAATATTGTTTCAAAACTATTATTATCATTATTATTGAGTATTAGTAGTCATAGTGTATATATGACTTTTACTACCATGACTACTACTACTACTAATAATAAAATTTTGTTTTCCATTCCTGGTTTACTAAGTTGAGCACTGGTTTATTTGGGTGAACCTAGATTTAACATTATGGACACTTCTGAATATATTTCATAAACAGCAAGCAATTATCATGTATCCAGTAGTTCGGTTAAATTGTTTACAACATGTTTGTTGTTCTAATAACACAAATTTACAAGTGGGAGTTTTAGGGCTCTTCTAAATAAAATATTCCTATTGGGATGATAATGGTGGCTTCTGAAGCTAATAACAAAGTACTTTTCAGTAAATCACAAATTCTTTGCAAAACATTTGCTGTTCACTGAAACATTTGTAACACATTAATCCATTGTGTCAAATGAAATGTAAATCCCAAACACCGAGATAATAACTTGTGTGGCCTTTCTGATTTACTATAGATTACATTTTGCAAGAGCTATTATTCTCTTCATCAAAACTGATGACACAAACAAACAAGAAACATAAAATACAGTGATTGATGATACCTCTTTACCATTATACCGTGCCTCACTTAGTATGTCATTTTCATGTTCTGTTTGTTAAAAATATAAGAAGCTGCATCACACCCCATAAAATGAAAACATAAAGTCTTCATTTTATGGGGTGTGTTTAAAAACAGATATAATTCATCACTGGTATCTGATGAAAATCTAGAACCATTTCTAGAAAATAGTTTTTGACAATTGCTTGTGAATTGTTAGATCTGTGGGTACAAGAGGTTTAAGTCTCCAGTACTACTACTCCCTCACCTTTTACGGACATTAATTTAGATCATCAGAGGATGATATGGATAAGCTTGCCAAGTTGTTTCCCTCTCAAGCTGTCTGAATCGGAGTGATCTACTGAGAGCTCTTTGAAAGCATTCAGCATAAAAATTAAAGCATAGTGTTCTAGTTCCACAGTATTTTAGAAACAGCTATTGTTTTCAGGAGGATTTAAGAAATCCTCTGTGCCCAGAAGAATTATTTTAAGTGGGCAAACGTTTAGAAGGTGCAAAGTGTTGAATTTAAGCTTCATCTTTAAAGCCCCCCCCCCCCCCCCGGTTGAAGAGGGGCAGTGTATTTAGCAGAAAGTTCACAATGTATAGTGCATTTTACTGTATAGTGCATTTTACTGTATGTTTATATTATAAAGAAATATTTTCTGTCAAACCTGTGGAGGATTTTCATAATCAAAGTGACATCTATGTTGCTCCCAATCTCCATCTTTTAAAATCAAAATCATAAACTTGACATGTCCTGCTCCCCTTTAAAGCTCAGATCCAAACATGGACTAGAAAAAGGGGTCAAGCTTTCAACCTGGTTTGCCTGAAACCAGGTAACTGAATACATGACAACATGTTTTCAAAGAAGATCCTTCTGGTTTAATATAACCTGTTGATGGAAATTGTCCTTGTTCAGACCACCAGCATTTATTTTGTTTCTCAGGCTTGTATACATTAAAGCTGTTTCTAACTATCCCAACAGGTCCTCCTGACAGTTATTGTGTCAGGTAATAGACATGTAAACCCCCAGGCTGCTATTTTGTTGTTAGTGCGAGGGAAATAAATGACCATAACATCGTGAGATCAGCTTTACACTGGGCACTTTATACATGGCTTACATATGCTGTCAAATACAATTGAGGCCCCTAGGAATTAAGAACAGAAATGTCTTTTAAATGACATTGGTCATCTATTGCCATAAGTAACACAAAAGCACCTTTGAAATGGGAAGCAACACTGTCCTGCTTATTTTATCATGACACAAGGATTTAACTGCAACAGGATGGGATTTGCTGGAATGTGAATTAAAGGAAAACTAAAGTGCTGTCTGAAAATAACTGTATGTTTAAACAAGCATGTCAGTGATA
Source organism: Acipenser ruthenus (assembly GCF_902713425.1). Taxonomy (NCBI): domain Eukaryota; kingdom Metazoa; phylum Chordata; class Actinopteri; order Acipenseriformes; family Acipenseridae; genus Acipenser; species Acipenser ruthenus. The sequence goes on from NC_081195.1 coordinate 4,004,870, forward strand.
TTAATTCCCCACCACAACTGCAATTTCAAAATGAGACCCATCAGTAACATGAAAAAAGTAGATCACCATGATCAATTCCCTCTGTATAACATGGCATTATTATTATTATTATTATTATTATTATTATTATTATTATTATTATTACTACTACTCATAGTAATAGTCATTTTCTATTACTGCATTCCATGATTGATTTGCAAAATGAACCCATCACTTCTGTATTTGTCATTGCACTTACCTCCACAAGCTTGTTGGCATGCTCTCTAAATATAGCAGCATATTCTTTAATCTCTCTTTCTTTTCCATTTTTAGCCGCCTCAATGAGGACCAGAAGGGGGACGGTTGTGTCCAGGAAGGAATCCGAGACATGATCTATGATAGCCTTCCTCAGCTGCAAAGTGTCATATGATCATGTTTTACTCATCCAGTAGTATGTGCAAATGGAACAATAAAAACAAAGCGCAAATATAAGAGAAGCAAACAGGCATTGAGCTCCCTTTAAAAGGGAACAACATGAATCAGACCTTGCAGCCTTCAAACTTCTAAATATGGAGCACTGGCCTTTCATATGTGGAAATATGAACAAAAGGAATGGCACAGCATAAATCATAAGGAATGAAACAGAAATTGGTGGTGAACCAATGTCTTAAGAAATAAATCAGGCATTGTTCAAGGGTCATTGCAGCTCTTCTGATGTTAATAAATGATCATACAAATTCACACACACACACACACACACATATATATATATATATATTTTTTTTTAATGTGTTATTTTACGACGATTATGTTTTTAATGTACAGTTTAAAAAACTTGTGGTGATGTATAAATAACTACAGTGCCATAGAGCTTGATGGTGCTTACTTAATTTCTCTTAAAAAAAACCCCACAGTATTCTTGATCCATTCATTCCCTAATTAATTATATCAGACTCATAGGAGACACAGGGGTCTGTTCAAGAAATGTAAATCTTATGCATTCTTAAAGAAGCTTTCGTTTTTTCAGCTGTAACACATGTCATGGCAATTATTGCAACAAAAATATGAATTATATATAATGACAGGATATGAGGTGATGCATAAAAAATGACAGTACTACAGTAGTTAGCAATTTTGGAGTGTGGCTTAAACTCATTTGTGACATACCGGTAATGATTTGTTTAAGACAATTACTGTATCTAAGTTGCATAAAGACTATAAATTGACACAGTGAAGATAGTTTGTTTTTCATTATTGAACAGAACTACATATCTAACAGTAAGGGGTGTGCTGGTTAAAGCGCATAAGTATTTCATAGCTCTGCACTCCTTTTTTCTATTACATTTATTTAGGGATGCTTTTAATTTTTAGTTCATACGTTTTTGTTAAGTGCCTTGGGATACCTTAGCATGATAAGACGATTACATGTAAGTAAAAAAAGAAAGAGAAGCATACTTGTCTGCGAAGGTCTCTTGTCTTTTTGCACATATTATCAATTGCATTATTCAAAGGGTTGCTTCGTTACTTCACACCAGCCTAAAATAAAAAATAAAAAGAGAATTATAATTTTTTTAGAAATTCCCTTTGAAACTTTTGAAACAACATTGACAAACCTCATGCTGATCCAAAACATTTGCACAAGCCTGTAGATGCTCTAGTTATTCCTCCAGGACATTCTGAATGGAAGGTTGAGAGAGGAATGATGCACACTCAGAAAACCAGAAACTGTGGACTGAGACAAGTATTACTGAAGTGAAGGCATTCACTGGACTTCTGCTACTTGTCTTCCCTTTGGTCACAGCAATATGGATGACCCATTCTCTCAGCCCCACCATGCCAGAAAAAAAGTTTCAAGAGTATCTTGAGATTCCTAAGATTTGACAACAAACAGAACAGACAGGAGAGAAGAGCAACTGATAAACCAGCAGCAATCCCTGATGTCTGCATAATGTTTGTTGACAGGCTCAAGCCCTACATCCCAGGTTCTAACATGACATTTGATGAGCAGCTTGTCCCGTTCCAAGGGAGGTGTCCTATCAGGCAGTACATGCCCAGTAAGCCTGAAAAGTATGGCATCAAAATATGGTGGAACTGTGATGCAGCTACATCCTATCCTTTAGGCAGACAAGCAGGAGACGAGAGACAGATAGCAGTTGTTTACACTTACTGTAGCATCCCTGGAGATCACAAATTGGTGAGCATCTCGGTTTGACTTACAGTAGGATATTTAAGCACTGGTGTTAACTCTACAGTACCTTTCAGATTCACAAATGCTAGGATATATTTGCAATGTATATATTTAACAATTATTTCTTATTAAAGGTATGAAATGTTTCTTTTTATATTGATTTGCATATTTTGTAACAGACAATTACCATTTGCTACAAAACAGAGAAGTTGAGAGTTTAAATTACTGACTAGCACACAAACTGTTATCTTCATCAGTAGAAAACAGACATTGAAGACAACGCTTTTCTTTTATAAAAAAAAACAAACAAACAACAATTCAAATACAATTGGTTCTGCAGGATGTTGAAGAGATAGTATCTAATGAATAATGGATCTTTTGGGAAATTTTGTATTCCCTCTGCATGTTGCCTGCCTATTTTGCTGCATGATTTCAGTCATAATTTTATTAGCTGAAAGTGCCTGCTAACCAAAATGGCATCTGCCATTATAAATGGTTTGGACATTGTAGCATTGATCATCTTAATGCAGTCTTTGCAGGGAAAATCTGGCCAATGTTAGTCTTGCTTAGTAGAATAAAGCTGTGTTCTTACAGATCAAACCCTACCATTTAAATTACCTACAGTTATAGTAAGATGTTAAAGGGCTGCACTCTGTGCTTATGATTTGCAGAAAGTCTGCCTGATATGATCAAGAATTGGTCTGCCAGAAACCTTTACAATGCTTAAAGCAATGTTCAGAGATGGGCAGATTCATGAGCCAACTGATAAATAAAAAAAACAAGGATGTAAATAAGAATGAAAACGTCCAGGGGACAGTTCCCCTCAACTTTTTATAAAGATTGGATTTATTATGGCAGTTTTGTTTTATTTCAGATAAAAGCCCTAGCGAAATACACTACAAAAATTTAAATGAGCAACATTTCAAATGTGGAGGTCACACGGATCATATTGTGCATCCAAGGGGCAGATTTCCAGCTCTACATAGGAAGACCATTTACTGGTGCAGTTGGCCCTGTGTTTGTTCTTATGCAAGATAATGCCCATTGTCATACTGCCAGGATTGTCAAGGATTATCTTGAGCAGGAGATTGTAGTTATGGGCTGGCCAGTAAGAAGTCCAGACCTTTATCTCACAGAATACATTTGGGATCTTCCAGGCTATTGTGTTTATTAGCTTTGTAACCCTCTACATGACATCAGCGAGGTTGCTGTTGCACTGACTGAACAATGGGACAGGATCATCTGCTGCAATTGAGCATACCATGTTAATGTAGTGATTGCATCAACACCAGAGGAGCCCATACTCGATACTGAGACATTCATCTTTGGAGACCAAGCATGTAGACATTTTTATTTTATATACAATGTTACGCACATAATAAGATTATTTCATCTGCTAATTTAATTTTGTAAAGAGTGCTCCCTTGAAATACTTTCCATTTGATTTTGTTGTTAATAGTGTTTTGGAAAAATTAAAGTTTGAAATGTTTCTCATCAAGAACTGTTGATTATTTATGAAATGTATTTAATTAAATTAAGTGTGAACTGCTATAATAGATTAAAAATGGCATTGCTTACAGTCATAATCATGTAAAATATAACATTGATGATATAATAGGTTCTGATAGCTTCTCAAAACACATTATTGCAAAACAAAAATATGACATTAAAAAACAAAATCAATGCCAATAAGCATTACAAGGTATACAACAATATGAATAGACAGATTCAAATGTTGTTTGGAGGTAAAACAGACAAACAGCGCTCAGTAACAGCTCATTACCCCTCCCACATGTCCCTATGGCAGCAGCATTGACATAAAATTCCCAGCAACAGAGAGGCTTGTCACAACCACTGACTACATATTTGAGTCTAGTCAATCAAAATGAATGTTGGTTTTGGGAAAGGTTTTAATCAGACACCACGTTGGTGACATTGCTTTGGCATTTAGGAATTTCAATTCAGATTGTTCATAATGGATTCTGAGTTAAGTAAAAACAATAATCGCGTAAAATCCACTAAAGGTAAAGGTATTGACGCATAGCTCAATGTTTCATTTATACTGGGGAACAATATAAGTAACCAAATAGTAGTTTAATTATTAATACGTTGATAAAAAGTGGGACCAAATGGAATTGGCCATTTTTGAAAAACAGAATTTGGTATTCCCAAGAATGGAACAATTAGTAGCCCTAAAGATGGTTACAATTGAAGGCAGTGCAGATGCCAGTGTTTTATGCAGTCATATAAAGACATTTCATGCAGACCACCAGTTAAGCATGCAGTCTATATCTATGATAACAACTGACAGGGCTGCACATGATCAGAGGATGATTCAAAATCAGAGGCAAAGCCACAATATATGTCTTGCTTAAATTTAAAGTAAATTGTAAAATTGTTGAGATACTTGTGTTGGAATATTGTTTCAAAATTGTATAATGCAACAAAAATATATTAAAAGGGTTAATGCGTGGCCAAAGGTTTCTCACTGACCCTTTCTCAGTCAAAATGGCAAGTTTCTCAGTATCTAAAAAGCTTAGAGGGAACACTGGCCCAAAGACAAATAATACCACACTTAATCTCTGTGAATAGATGGGAGATGCTGTAGTTTACAATTTGTGAGATAAAAAAATGCAGTTAATATTGTCATTATTTTGGCCCTGTAATGTTTCAAATAAATATATTTACTGACCTGAAAAAGAAACCTGAATTTTATCCTGTCTTTATTACAACAGAAAAATATATTACTTTATTAGGGAACAATATTATAAATAAATATTCTGAAAAGTCAGCGCATGCTAACCACTGTGCATTTTAGAAATGTAACACTTTTTTGGAAAATTTGAATGCACAGCTTGATTAACAACTTATTCATCAACACTATTGGGGACAATGACTGTATTCTAATGAATCGTATTTTGTTCATCAAGGTGCTGAATGAAAAGCTCATTTACCAGTTATTTTTGCTGGTCTGTGTATTACAGAGGAACACATAATCTGTTTAGATCATAGTTAGGGCGTCTGATTTTCGGTTTTAACCGATAAAACCCGATAAAACACCCCTGATACAAAATAAACTAAATCAGTGGCTAGCCAATAAACACCGGAAAACACCTGAAAAACTGTGGAAATGGTTAAATCAATTCACACTGACTTTATCCTTTTTCTATTAAAAAATAAAACCTACTACAAGAATAATACATACATTTCCCAGGGCTGCTGGGCAATGTCCCACCTTCCTGAATTGCATCTATCATTGATTCGTTCTGAATACTTTAAACCCGCCCCAACTACTGAGTGACAGCACATTCCTACATTTCTATTGGAGACTTCGCTTGCGAGATTTAAAACAAGATTACAGCGAGGATGGAGATTTGTTAGCAGGATTTAAAGCTATATTACAGTTAAGATGCAGAGGATTTAAAACAGATCTGTGTTGAAATGTACAAAAATGCCTACACACAAAAACCCCAGAAGAATATGCCCGTGACCATAAGGATTTCACTGGAAGACAGTGAAGGAAAGAAGGTACAATTTAAGCGTGCAAGTACTGTCGAGTTACTACTATACATATTTTGACAGAAAAAAAAATGCTCAAGCGTTTTGGAAAGTAACCAAAAACACAAATTTCATGTGTATATCAAAAACAAAAGCCCAGGAAAAAAAAAAAACATTTACATAAAATTTGAAAATACTTAAAAATAAGTACTGAAAAATACAATTAATAAAACCCAAAAAACAGAAGCCCTAATCATAGTACCAGTGCCCAAGTTTAAGAGTATGTTCATTTAAATTGAGGCCTGTGTGATGTACTATACTTGGTAAGGTTCAGTTCACTAAGAAATGGCTTTCACTGTGACTTTTAGGTTATTGTGATGTCATGTGAAGGCTGCTCTCTATGGAGAAAAGAAGAGTACATGTGCATCCTCTTAGTGTCTCTGTGTACTGTGCTGAGCCAAAAGCAGCCCAGGCAAGAGCCAGCTGTACAGAAACATTGCAGCTGGACAAGTGTGTCTCTTTGTTAAATAAAAACAGCCTTAAAATACCAAGCTGCATTATGTGTCAAACACTAGAGTACTATCAAAATAAAATGTTGTATACACTGTACAGAAAGATGTAGAGCGATGCCACTAACAGATTAACAGAAACTGTACTTTTTTTTAGAAATAAGTATGTATGTATCTTCAATGTCTGCCTGGGGACAAGCAGTGAAAATTAGCCATTTGGCTAAGTAGAGTATGAAACATATTTTACATCATGTTTGCATGGACAAATAAATCAGTACAAAAACATTAAAGTATGATGGGTTTTTTTTTTCAGATACATTTGCAGTTTTCAGAAAAACATCCAAGACAGCTGTCAGACAAATGTACAAAGTTTGCTACAATGTGCCCAGTTTGCCAAGCTTTAACTCATGAAGTACTTAATAAATGTATTTAAAACCGATAGTTTTTTACATTTTGTATGTTAAAGAAGCATGTGAGCTAAAGCCTTGCGAATAGGATCTTATAATTGAAGTTGGTAAAACAATTAGTTCTAGAGATAGAAACCATGTTTTGTGGTGAAGGCAGCAGATATAGAAACATAGCGATGCCATACAATATAAGCATAACATCACAAAATAGTTTGAATAGTTTGAAGCCTTGTGACTCAAGTTTTTAAATGACTGTCGTTTTCCTAAATGGGGAAAAAACTGCCTGCAGCAGTGTGGCCTTATGCAGATGTTTGGGCGCATACAGATTGTTATACAATGACCAAATACATTCGGAACAGCAAGGTGGGATAGTTTATGTTTTATTGTTCATGTAGTTCTGATGTACCCTTTAACATTCCACTCAAATCATAAACTTCATGTTAAGTTAGGGAAAACATGGCACAGGGTCAGGGTAAACAAGGACAATATTTTCAGGGTAAGAATTCTGCATTTAGAATGCTGTAGCTGCCAACAAGTAGAAAGGCATTTCTTGTTATAATTGAAATTGGAATACTCAAATGCTTGGAAATCTTCTTGTATCTTCTCTAGCTTTATGACAATACATCATTTTCTGCCCAAGGTCTTCAGATAGTGTTCAATCCAATCTTTTCTAGAATTAGGTTCTGCATTATCATATTGAAATGTCTAGCACCTTGTAAACAATACTATCATAGCATCAAAGGGTATGAATACTTTTGCATAAAAGTTTTGCAAAAAAAATTGCTGAAATAAATAATTGTAAATTATTCTTGTATCTACTACTTGTAATTTTTTTTCCCTCAAATATATATACAGTGCATTCTGTTTACACGAATTACTGATATAAGAATCAACTGCATATAGTGATCAAAACCACTAGGACAAAATAATTCCTATACTAACCATGCTAAAATATTCCACTTGTAAGAATCAAGCAATCCACTTATAAGAATAATTTTGGGGCAAACTGACTGCATGTAATACAACACTGTATCAAGTGCAATGACGTGTACAACCAATAAAGCTGTTTTTGAATTTGATCACCTCTCGCGTGATTAGGCACGTACACAGCATGCACAGTATATAATCCCTGGTCTGCGGCGACTCCCAGTAGAAAAAAAGCAAGTTGTGCAGTTTATGTGTGTCGACATGGCAGGAAAAAGAAAATGCACGACTGCATTGTACAGGTATTTCTTGTGTTCACTGTTAGTGAAAATGTGTTTTAATAAAGTGAATACACATTCATTGAATACTAACTGAGTACAGCACTGTTATTGTGTGATATGCATGTAGAGGAAGGGGGGATTGCAGAGCTTTGCATCTCCGCTCAGTGAAAAACTGAGATTTGCATCGCAACTGAAAAAAGCAAGCCACAGATGCTTAAATGCAGTGGTAGTCCTGACAGTAAAATAATGTACTGTAATGTCATTTTAATTCAAAGGCAATTACATCTAACACCACACGACAGTTAAACCAGGCACCCTCACGAGATACTGTTGTAAAATAGGATTCTGCAGCCTTGAGTAAACATAATCGTGATCATATAACAAGTTGCTTACCCACGAGGACTTGTTTTGATTGTTTTGATGTATTGTCCTCATTGATTGAGCACCTAATTGTATACTGTATTTAAACTGCTGATGTGCAGAGGCACGATTTTGCTAATTGTAATCATATCGGTCTGCTTTTAAGAATCAACCGCTTATAAGAATCAGATCATCCAGAACGAATGATTTGACATAATTTGATGATATATATGTAAGCAATAATGAACGACAGGCTGTGGGATATACTCTAATATCCATATGCCCTGGGTGCGTTGTAAGTCACAAGTCGAAGCCCAGTTTTAGTATTCTTTCAAAATGTCTTACAGCAGCCGCTACTGAAACAAGACTGAATTATACATCACAGGGAGGTTAAAAACTAAATAACAGTGTTACAATGTTGGGCTGTATGTCTAAAGGTTGTTCACATCGTGGGGTTTGGGGACAAAATCATCACGCTGTTATTTTCTATTTAACTTACCTGTGATGCACAAGTAGCGGCCACCGTAGAAGTTATTAAAAAAAGAAGTCACAAATGAAATCATAAAAGAATACACATCAAAAAAAAAAAAAATTTGACCTGGAAGTAATAAACCAGGAAACATCCCTGGAGTCACACCACCATGAAGCAAGCATAACTGATACATACAAAGAAGATATGAATATATGAAAGTGTATTCATCCAACGTAAGGAAACAAATTACATGAATATTAAATGAAGAACTGACAGACATGAAAATATAATTTTCATTGACTGAGCAGACACAAAGGCAAAGGCAATGTGAAACCATAAGCCTAATTTATAAATCTCCATAACCTAAATTAAACATGTACGGCAAGTACCATGAAAAGAGGTATTTATGAATAAAAAAAAAACTTGCATACATACAGCCCATAGTGTTTACTGTACTTTGAATATGTGGGCCTGAGAGGCAAGCTTGGCATAACTAATTAAGCTCACTGTAGCTTTTTGTTTCAGTTGCACTTGCTAAACTTCTCATACATGACTACAGAGATCCCTCGTGTTTCACTGTTCAGTAATTCAGGCTGGGGATTACGTTAATTGGCAGTTAGATGTGGTTATTCTTTCTTTTACTCAGTCAGAACTACCATCCTTTAAGACTTGGAGCCCCTCAGATGAAGTCCTGCACTATCTGTCTCTGCTCTACCAGTCCCCTGGGAGTTCTCCAGGTGTCAACCTTTGATTCACTTGATCTTTCCCCAGCGTGCTGGTCACATGGTATCTCCCTTGTCCCAGTTTTTGATTTATTAGAAAGTGTCCCACTCCTACAATATGAATCAAAGGGCAATCCATCAGTGCTCACTTGAGTATAGCTAAAGTATACAAGAAGAACAAAAACAAAAGTAAGCCATAAAATTCTTGTTTATGTTTAATCAGATTAAGCTTTAGAAGTGTCTTGTGGCAATGCATATCTGTATGTATATTAGGTCCATGATTCTTTTGTTGGATTTAGCCTGCCTGATCTACATAACTCTAGGGTGTACAATAATCCAATCTCCGTAATGATTTGCGTTGGTCAATTTAGAAAAATTGTGTGATCTAAAAATATTCCTTACAGGTGGAAATCATATGCCTGCAGTGCTTCAAGTCTTTTTGGAACCAGTCTTAATCTATATGCACATATAACCTTAAGAAGCATTGTAATCTGTTTGGATATACATATACATACAGGATAGATGGACACTGGGGTAGCTCATAACCAGAACTGTGTTGTTGTGAAAGATTCATGGCACTGGAGGAGTTAGACATTGCCCCAGGACCAGAGTTTGAAAAGACAAAAAAATTACATATTATTCAAATCGGTACATAATGTTTTGCTGAATAGATATAATAGATAGAGTAGGATTACACCAAAAGCCAGCTTAGTTAAAATAATGCCCAATGTTTCATCTTCCTGATTTGGCACACTCTTGCTTTCTTGTTAATATGTTAAGAAACACTATCCAGTAATCATGAATCATCTGTCTATGGACTGTAAAAACAGTTTAACATATATGACACAAACAGTTTAATAATATATACAGTTATCCCGCGTTATACTGCCCCTTTATAACGCCACCCTCACATACCGCCAGCTATTCTCTCTGAACAAATGTCACCAATATAAAAACAGTGCTATTTGTATCCGTTATATTGCCACCGCGCTGTCCGCCACCCGCCAACTTCCCAAGCCAAGCAAACGGAAATATAAGCATTGTAGTTTCCCTCATTGTAGCGCCAGCGAAATAATCATGGCCAATTAAAACATGCAGTTAACTAATTCATTGTTAACAGAACGTTCATACCAAATCAAAACAGAAAGTACAAAAATGGCGAGTCAACCCTACACCAGAACAAAAGAAAAAAAATCTACATGTATGGATCTGAAAATAAGAAAGCAAGTCAGCAAGACATCGCAAATGTTTTCTCGCGTAAGTGAAGCATATACTGTTAATCGAAAGACAATTGGAGACATTCTGATGGATAAAAACAAATGGCTTACCTTGATCGAACGGGTCGATTTGTTTAACCTGAAAAAGGCTTGACGCAGTCTAAAATAAGTGACTTTTATAAACCACAGTAAATGTTAAAAAAAAAGTACGGGTTTGTTTGTTTACATGCAAGTTTTGCACAAATGAAGGCTACGCTTTTTTGTTTTTATGGAATTGTTGTTTGGGTGATTTGAAACTAAATGAGCGTTTTACTTATATATTTATGTTTAAACTGTATAAGCTGTTCCTCAAAAGTAATTATGTATGTTTCATACAGATGGGAAAAGATGATAAAACGTCACTATACTGTTGTGTTAAGAACTAGTACTGTAGTTTTAAAAAAAAGATTAATGTTTAATTAAAATGGCCTGGAAATACTGTAATTGTATAACAAAAAATTAAAACATTTGAATTTATTGCAAACATAGAAGGGTGTGTGTGTGCATTTATTCTTTTGACCCTCACTATAACGCCACCCTCACTTATTGCCCATTTTTGCCCATGACCTTTACCTGGCGGTATAAAGAGGGTTGACTGTGTATATATATATATATATATATATATATATATATATATATACATACACACAGTATGGCAGGTGTGAAAAAATGCTGTAAAGTAAGAATGCTTTCAAAAATAGACATGTTAATAGATTATATTTATCAATTAACTAAATGCAAAGTGAGTGAACAGAAGAAAAATCTAAATCAAATCCATATTTGGTGTGACCACCCTTTGCCTTCAAAACAGCATCAATTCTTCTAGGTACACTTGCACAAAGTCAGGGATTTTGTAGGCATATAGTCAGGTGTATGATTAAACAATTATACCAAAAAGGTGCTAATGATCATCAATTCAATATGTAGGTTGAAACACAATCATTAACTGAAACAGACACAGCTGTGTAGGAGGAATAAAACTGGGTGAGGAACAGCCAAACTCAGCTAACAAGGTGAGGTTGCTGAAGACAGTTTACTGTCAAAAGTCATACACCATGGCAAGACTGAGCACAGCAACAAGACACAAGGTAGTTATACTGCATCAGCAAGGTCTCTCCCAGGCAGAAATTTCAAGGCAGACAGGGGTTTCCAGATGTGCTGTCCAAGCTCTTTTGAAGAAGCACAAAGAAACGGGCAACATTGAGGACCGTAGACGCAGTGGTCGGCCAAGGAAACTTACTGCAGCAGATGAAAGACACATCATGCTTACTTTCCTTCGCAATCGGAAGATGTCCAGCAGTGCCATCAGCTCAGAATTTGCAGAAAACAGTGGGACCCTGGTACACCCATCTACTGTCCGGAGAAGTCTGGTCAGAAGTGGCCTTCATGGAAGACTTGCGGCCAAAAAGGCCAAGCGACTCAACTATGCACGAAAACACAGGAACTGGGGTGCAGAAAAATGGCAGCAGGTGCTCTGGACTGATGAGTCAAAATTTGAAATATTTGGCTGTAGCAGAAGGCAGTTTGTTCGCCGAAGGGCTGGAGAGCGGTATACGAATGAGTGTCTGCAGGCAACAGTGAAGCATGGTGGAGGTTCCTTGCAAGTTTGGGGCTGCATTTCTGCAAATGGAGTTGGGGATTTGGTCAGAATTAATGGTCTCCTCAATGCTGAGAAATACAGGCAGATACTTATCCATCATGCAATAAAATTTATTCTGCAGCATGACAACGACCCCAAACATACAGCGAAAGTCATTAAGAACTATCTTCAGCGTAAAGAAGAACAAGGAGTCCTGGAAGTGATGGTATGGCCCCCACAGAGCCCTGATCTCAACATCATCGAGTCTGTCTGGGATTACATGAAGAGAGAGAAGCAACTGAGGCTGCCTAAATCCACAGAAGAACTGTGGTTAGTTCTCCAAGATATTTGGGCCAACCTACCTGCCGAGTTCCTTCAAAAACTGTGTGCAAGTGTACCTAGAAGAATTGATGCTGTTTTGAAGGCAAAGGGTGGTCACACCAAATATTGATTTGATGTAGATTTTTCTTCTGTTCACTCACTTTGCATTTTGTTAATTGATAAATATAAACTATTAACATGTCTATATTTGAAAGCATTCTTACTTTACAGCATTTTATCACACCTGCCTAAAACTTTTGCGCAGTACTGTATATGTGTGTGTGTGTGTGTGTGTGTGTGTGTGTGTGTGTGTGTGTGTGTGTGCGTGCGTGTGTGTGTGTGTATTAATAAGCTCTTTAATATCAGTGATGAATCCCACAGAGGAAATTCATGGACATTAGGCTATTGGGTTAGTTGCGTAGAAACCAATGTACAGTATGTATTTTCAACTATAAATACGGTACATACAGGTACATAGTTTTGTACAGAGTTAACAACATATATTTAAAGCAGCAGTTTCTCTGCTATTATTCAGTAAAGACATTTGTGTAATCATTTTGTTTATTAAAGTGGCTGTTTTCACAGGAAGGTTATTTGGTCCTGGCTAAAAGCATGAAGCGAGTCGCAGAGGTTTTACCAGTCAAACATGACTGGTGTTTTGGTGATGGTGTCTTTTTATAATCTGTCTACAATGGAACACCATTTTTATTAAATGTTGGATAACTTCTGAGCTGTGCATTGAGAATATACAAACACATTTAAAATGCTCCTTGCAAGGATTCTTAAAAGAGAGTAATTTAGGGCTTCTAACAGATAATGCAAGAGTTGGAACATGAAGATCCAGAAAGTTACACAAACAAAGTAGGCATTGAAGAAAGTGTTAAACTGCTCCTTTCCACTGAGCTATAACGATAAGGTATGACTTATTTAATTTAATAAGGTCAAAAAATTATGGCTATCATAGTTTCATGTAAAGCACATTTATATATAAAACAAACTTTAATATTATGTAATTGTATCAGAAACAGAAGAGTGACCAGATATGGTATTAACTTAAGAGTTCGTTTTTTTTTTCCAGAACCTTCCAATACTGACAACTGGACAAAACGATAGGATAATTACATACAAATAATGCAATGCTCTAATATGAACATGTATTCAGTGTATAAATATGATCGGGTTACAGATACAGACAAACAATGTCTATGTTTATTTGGTCTTGATCACATACTTTATTCTGCTAGCTAGCGAATCCCTAACCAGTGATGACAGGCTTTTTGCATATTAATGCAGTACTGTACAACACTTTTATATGTTAATCACAATTAAAAACGAGATTAGACATGACTATTTGGAAGACCTCGAAATGACATAACATTCATGTGGTCAATTTTACTAAACCATTTTTTTAAGGCATTTAAAAAAAGCAAACAATAATGTGTTTAAACAAGACATATACAAGCCGCATGCTAATTGCACTTACTTATTTTGTAACAATAAAATATGAATATTTTGCACTAGTGAAAAGCTTATAAATCAGTAAGATGTTACTAGGTACAAGCATTCACCCGAAAATTCATATTTTATGTACATACGTAATAAATTGGTGACATTGCATATTGTGGGCCTATATACTATCTGAAACTCTTTTTTAGCCAGTCAGATTACTTTTTTTATATATACAGTATATATCCCTGCAGAAATCGTGCTCATTCAGTATAAAATAACACAGGATAAGATCTGTGCACATGCTGGTGTTATTATTCACCACTGGGGGCAGATGGACTCAAGACTGCATTTCAGTGAAACCAAAGCAACAGTCTGGGAAGCTATCAGAATGAGAGAGAGAGTGTTATAGTGCGCATCACTTTCCATTCACTGCTGCTTGTCTGCTTTTGTGCACACATTTCTCTGCTTCCACAGAATCAGATGCTACTATGGGAACTTCTGTGCTGTGGGGTACAGGGCACGAACAAAGAGAGCTGAATGCTGGCTGAAGGACATGCCGGAAAAAAAAGTCTTGCGTTGCTGATGCTGCTTTTTAAATGTACAAATGAAACACTGCAATGTCCACGAAGTGCAAATCACCTAGAAGAAGCTTAACCCTTTGCTGCAAGCGCTGCTGTTTTGTATTTCTGTATTTTTCTTTGTGGGTATGCCTGTCAGGACATTCGAGGAGTAATGTTCCAAGAACTGTTTGCCTCTCGAGGGAGCCAGTTTGTATTCCTGGGTGTCAAGCACTGACTTCCTATGGTGGCACCGACACAGCCTGGCATACTTGTGGCATAGTGAACAAAAACTGAAAAAGCTAAGGACAGCCCTACAAAAGTCAAAGGATGGGTAAGTTTTGTGGATTCCCGTTTCTTTTAATAATTTGTAACATGCTCAAATGTTTTGCATGATAAAAGCTGTTAATGTGTCCATAGCATAGCACACTGTTTTACAATATAAATATATATATAATTCACAGCATATAATATTTTATATTGTAAAACAGTGTGCTATGCTATATATATATATATATATATATATATATATATATATATATATATATATATCAGAATGGGATTGAAGGTGTAACATTTGACAATGTTTTCATTGAAAGCTGAAAAAAATGAATATCTGCACTGTATGCACTGCTATACCAGATTTTAGTACAATTTACTTACTGAGCAGATCAGTTGCAGTAGAAACTGAGCAATGTATTACAGTGCTTGGATTATATAGGTTCTACTGCAATAACATGGCAAATATATATAGTCATAATAATAATAATAATAATAATAATAATAATAATAATAATAATAATAATATTTTTTTTTTAAAAAAAGAAAAAAAAAATTCGACCATTATATTACAGTGCCATTTCTGTTTTTATCTTTTACAGGTTTCAATGCAATTAAGTTACTAAGCAGATCAGCTGCAGTGCTAGTGATAGCTCCTACTGTACTACTGACAGTGCTTTCCTCTGCTGAACGTGGATGCCCCAAGGGCTGTAGGTGTGAAGGCAAAATGATCTACTGTGAATCGCAAAAGCTGCAAGAAATTCCCCAAGGCGTTTCTGGAGGTTGCTTGGGCCTCTCGCTGCGTTACAACAGCCTGCAAAAACTTAAATTCAATCAGTTTAAAGGACTGAACCAGCTCACTTGGCTTTATCTAGACCATAACCACATCAGCAATATTGATGAAGATGCCTTCAATGGGATACGCAGATTGAAGGAGCTCATCCTGAGCTCCAATAAAATCACTCGTTTGCTAAATAACACATTCCGACCAGTGACTAACATACGTAATTTGGATATATCCTATAATCAGTTGACTTCTTTGGGCTCGGAGCAGTTCAGAGGCTTAAGGAAACTCCAGAGCTTGCACCTGCGATCCAACTCCCTCCGAAATGTCCCTGTAAGGATTTTCCAGGATTGTCGCAACCTGGAGTTTTTGGACATGGGCTACAACCGTATAAGAAGTTTAGCACGGAATGTATTCGCAGGCTTGATCAGACTAAAGGAGCTCCACCTGGAACATAATCAGTTTTCCAAGCTAAATCTGGCTCTATTTCCCCGTCTGGTCAGTCTACAGTTTCTCTACCTGCAGTGGAATAAGATCAGTGTCATCGGTCAAACTATGTCCTGGACATGGAGCTCCTTACAAAAGCTTGACCTGTCTGGAAATGAAATCGAAGCTTTCAGTGGACCAAGTGTTTTCCAATGTGTGCCTAACCTCCAGACTCTCAACCTGGATTCCAACAAGCTCACTTTTATTGGACAGGAGATTCTGGATTCCTGGATTTCCCTCAACACCATAAGCCTCACAGGGAATATATGGGAATGTAGCCAAAACATTTGCTCATTGGTAAACTGGTTAAAAAGTTTCCGTGGTTGGAGGGAGAATACTGTCATCTGTGCCAGCCCAAAAGACCTGCAAGGGGTGAATGTGATGCAGGCAGTCAGAAATTACAGCATCTGTGGTAAAAGTACTTTTGAAAAATTGGATACAAAAGATCTGGTCAAGCCCACATATAAACCCAAACCCACTAGGCCAAAACAGGAAAGCAAGCAGCAGGTTCCTTTTATGCCTACAACTAGTGTACCTGATTCCAGTTCTGATGCTGACCATGAAACAGAGCATATCTCTTTTCATAAAATCATTGCAGGGAGTGTGGCACTTTTCCTTTCAGTGCTTGTGATCCTGCTTGTGATTTATGTGTCTTGGAAGCGTTATCCCGCCAGTATCAAGCAACTGCAGCAGCGGTCTCTGATGCAAAGACGCAGGAAAAAGAAACGGCAATCGCTGAAGCAAATGACTCCCACCACACAGGAATATTATGTTGATTATAAGCCTACAAACACTGAAACGAGTGAGATGCTGCTGAATGGAGCAGGACCCTGCACATTTACCAAATCTGGCTCCAGGGAATGTGAGGTATGAACCATTATTGTAAAAGAGCTTTCTAAAAGCTGTGAATGAGAAGTGATTTGTTGAAGTCTGGTTAGCAGAACCAGGTGCCAGTCACTTTTGTAAAATACATAATCTATCCACTGATAAATGTCAGATTGACATCGTTTGTTTTCTCTGAATTCTGGTATTACACAATAAACACATTTGTCCATTGTTTACACATATTTTAGCATTTATACACTTTAAGCCACATAAGCAATGTAACCCTCAGATCGTTACATTGCAAAGTACCAACTTCAATAAAAAAAAATCGGAGTAAGTAATACAAAAAAGAAATCTAAAACAACGTCCCAAATCTATTCTATTAGTTCTCAAATATTTGAAAATGGTTATGTAGTACAGAACATAATTAATATATTATGTTTGGTTTTTTTTTAGTACAAACTCCTAATAAAAAGAGATACTCAACAGTGTAAAAAAAAAACCTGGTTGCATTTTTGAAATGCAAATTAGTACTTTCATTAATTACACTGTACTGTAGAGATCAATCTTGTCATCTTGTTTAACATATTAAATGTTGTATTTCGTGTGTAGTATAAAAAACACCTGGAGTTAGTTGCTGGTTACTAAATGTGGATTTTGTCAATAGTTTGGCTTTGGTGAATTACTAATCTATGATTTTTATACAAAATGTCTAATTATGAGGCTGCTTCATGCTAAGTCCATCCTGCTGCTGTTCTTCATTATTAGTGGATTGCAGGTGGCATTGGACATTCCAGTGACCTTACAAATCAATACCTCTCTGTATCTGTCCCACCAGCTCACATTGCTAGCTGGTGCAGCAGTCAGTTTTTTGTCACGGTACCAAAAGCACAAGATGCAACAATTTAAATGATAGAGAAACATCAACAAATCAGCACTATTTAAAATCTTTAGTCATAGCTAGCCCAGATACTGTGGTTTACTATATATACAGTGCCTTGCAAAAGTATTCAGACCCCTGACCAATTTTCTCATATTACTGAATTACAAATGGTACATTGAAATTACGTTCTGTTTGATATTTTATTTTAAAACACTGAAACTCAAAATCAATTATTGTAAGGTGACATTGGTTTTATGCTGGGAAATATTTTTAAGAAAAATAAAAAAAAAACTGTAATATCTTGCTTGCATAAGTATTCAACCCCCACACATTAATATTTGGTAGAGCCACCTTTCGCTGCAATAACAGCTTTAAGTCTTTTGGGGTAAGTATTTACCAGCTTTGCACATAGTGTCGGAGTGATTCTGGCCCATTCTTCTTGACAGATTTGCTCCAGGTTGTTCAGGTTGGTTGGACAACGCTTGTGGACCGCAATTTTCAAATATGCCACAGATTCTCAATTGGATTGAGATCAGGACTTTGACTGGGCCACTGTAGGACATTCACCTTTTTGTTCTTGAGCCACTCCAGTGTTGCTTTGGCCTTGTGCTTGGGATCATTGTCCTGCTGAAAAGTGAATTTCCTCCCAAGCTTCAGTTTTTTAGCGGACTGAAGCAGGTTCTCTTGCAGTATTTCCCTGTATTTTGCTCCATCCATTCTTCCTTCAATTTTAACAAGATGCTCAGTCCCTGCTGATGAGAAGCATCCCCACAGCATGATGCTGTCACCACCATACTTCACTGTAGGGATGGTGTGTCTTGCGGCAGGTGCAGTGTTAGGTTTGCGCCACACTTAGCGCTTTGAGTTTTGGCCAAAAAGCTCTATCTTGGTCTCATCTGACCACACAACCTTTTCCCACATCTCAGCTGGGTCACTCTCATGCTTTCTGGCAAACTCCAGACGTGCTTTCAGAGTAACGGCTTCTTTCTTGCCATCCTCCCATACAGGCCAGTGTTATGCAGAGCTCTTGATATGGTTGAGTGGTGCACCATTACTCCACTCTCAGCCACTGAACTCTGTAGCTCCTTCAAAGTGATTTTGAGGGACGGCCTTTTCTTGGCAGTGCCTGGGTGGTGTAATGCAGCTTCCACTTTCTGATTAATGATCCAACTGTGCTCACTGGGATATCCAAACACTTGGATATTATTTTGTACCCTTTCCCTAATCTATGCATTTGTATTACTTTATCTCTAACTTTTGTAGAATGCTTTTTGGTCTTCATTTTCCTTCAGATTCACAGCCTGGCCAATGATCCTTCAACAGTGGGGTTTTTATCCAGAAAATGTGTCCTCGTTAGGGCAATTTCTTTCATCGGTGTAAAATGGGAGCTTCCACAGCACAGGGGTTGAATACTTATGCAAGCAAGATATTTCAGTTTTTTATTTTTCTTAAAAATCACCTTACAATAATTGATTTTGAGTTTCAGTGTTTTAAAATAAAATATCAAACAGAACAAAATTTCAATGTACCATTTGTAATTCAGTAATATGAGAGAATTGGTCAGGGGTCTGAATACTTTTGCAAGGCACTGTATATATATATATGGATGAAGGCTATATTTGCATCCAGAGCACTGAAACACTATGTTTAAAAAAACCCAACTGTACTGCTGAACCTCGTCTTCTTTAATATTAGCATCACAAGGGTATCCATGTATTAAAAAAAAATAATAGATGGGCCCCTTCAGTGACTTACAGGAAAACAATTCCATCTCGGGTTTCTGTGACAGTTTATAAATTACTAGATCTTCGGGGTCATAATTTATGACCTCACAGAAACCCTAGATGGAATTATTTTCCTGTAACTCACTGAAGGCCATCTATATATATGCTTACAAATCCTTTATTGGACAGAGGGAAGACTTATATCAAACTGGAATGGTTTTGGTTTACAGTAAAGCCTTTGGTTCACATTTAGTATGACAAATTGATGCATACAATTAGTAATTGTGTAGTGCGTTTAGATTACATGAATTAAACTGGAATACTCTGGCCAATTCCTCTTCTAATTATTCTTAAGCAATTTACAAAATGAGATTCCCTTGATGCAAAGTTTTTATTTATTTAACGTACACTTGGGACGTGACTGGATTGGGGTTTGAGAATTACAAGAAAATATACAGTTCTGTGCAATGAGCCTTGAAGTTAAATAACTAATAAATAAATAAATAATACCTTTCCCAGTCCTAGTGTTGCAGCCTTAGGGAGAATAAGAGGCTCATTAAGGTTATAGAAAAAATAAGTGTCGCATTAAGAGTGTTCCTTGACTAGGAATTAAGCATACTCCCTGGTGGTGCTGTGATTGTTAAAGCTGTTAAGCTGTAATGTTTCCAGCACTTTCAAGTACTGGTGAACTGCCTCATTTGAGACATTACCTGGATTGATCCAATGGTTGCTATATGTAAGAGGAAAGGAATAAAATGAAAGATCTCCAGAAATGCCATTTTAAAAGATTGAAACTGAATTACTGCATTATTACACTTGAATTGATAACGAAAGTAGAACACTTTGACCTAGACATACGACAGCAGGATTTGTGGATAGTGAAAAGATTAAAATATATCTATTAAGAAGAATGCATATGGGGGATCAATGGGTTATCTAATCATTCACCTTATTATAGAAATATAATCCTGAAACTGTTAGTTTATAAACTAATATGCTTTAGAATGTTCTAAGAAAGAATATTTAAATTTAATATGGGATTCTCATCTTTCAGTCCTCCCACACACAAATAACATGCTGTATTCAAGATAATACTTACTACCAGTCCTTAAATCTCTCCAAATATAGAACACAATTGAAGACAAGAGGAATGTAACATGTGTTTTTTTACACTGTAGGCTTTACTTCCAATAGGATTGTTGCATAGCAGCAATCCTATCTGCGTAAAACCTTTGGAACACGAAAGACACTTAAAACAGCTAACAGCAGAAATAACATACTGCAGAACTTTCTTCTAAAGTTGCATAATTCAGTGGACATGTCCATCTCCTTCCAGCTGGGAGATGCATATTCCCAGAATTATTACTTAGCAGTGATCCTTTAATTTATTCTGTGGATGATTAATGGATACGACTCCTTTCAAACCACCCTGAAATACACAAAACAGGCATTGAACCTAGAAGACTGTGATCATAATTTGAAATCCACTGGTGCTCGGGACACTTTTTAGAGAACAACAGACCAATACTGCTTTCTTGCTGCATTGTTTTCTCTCCACAATTGAATAACAATCTCAGCTGTATTCAAACAGAATGACCAGATTATTACTTTGACCTGGTAGGATTCATAAAACCAGGACTGGCAGTCCAAAATTAAGCCTGGATAAAATTAAGCCTGGATAAGCCTGAATTTGCCCTAGTCTCATCAATTTAAAACAATGTCATTGTGATTTACCCAACCGTATTGCACTCAGCTGAGCAGTCCCATTCATCCTCTGCACTTCATTAGAACATTTTTAACAGTGGTGTGTAATTTGCCTTGCCAGTTAGCACACATACTGTATTGCTGCCAACTCTTTTAATAACACACAGCAATACAATTTGAGTATTATAAATAGGTATGAGTAGAGTATATTCTAATCTAGTTTCCTAGTTATTTCTCTAAACTAGCCTTAAAGGGATACACGTCAATCCTCCTATAAACATAAACTTAATGGGCTGTCTATAAACAGATACCTTAGGGACCTTGATTTAAACTTGAGAAGTAAAAGAAATTACCAGAAATCGTTCCACATGGGAAGGTTTATAATTGTGTTTGTGAGTGTCTAATCAAGATTATTTATCTGAGGGATGCTGAATAGAAAAAATAGAGCATAACCCCTAAACACTCACTGTTGCTTAGGCCAAATAGCAGTTTGAATTATTGTGTGCAACAAAAGGTAGGTTTGCCAACATCAACCTATCATTCTGATTTCCCTAGAATGGGTATGATCCTGAAATGAAGAATATAGGTAGATAATATAGGCACCACTCCAGTCCAGGGTCTCTTTAGGTGCTTTCACACAGTGGAGTTATGACAGTTCAGAACCTCCACTGAAGTGGCTTATAGGTCTATGTGAATTGCTTATACCGCAACAGAACGGTCATATTTTATGCCGTCTCTGAACCACCTTGTGAGGTGGTTCAGAGACGGCACTGAACCGTCATAACTCCCTGTGTGAAAGGCTATACCGCCACTGAAGCGCTATAGTGGGTGTGGTTTCAAAGTGAACATGCCACGTCACTATAGCGTAGGTAGGTAAGGTGCGTGCGTGCAGTGCTTAATTTGTGCCGAGGCACGCCCCGGAACCTCTGGGCATGCAGAGTCATAGCGCTGGTACCTCTAGTTAAAAATCTCATAAAATGCTTTCTTTTTAAAATCTCAACATAGTTGCATTAAGACCGCAAGTTCTTGTGTGCATGCTAAAGAGAAAAAGTCCGCTGCCACGTTTGTAGCCTACTTTAAATTACTTTACGATTTCAGCTTGAGTGCCTTTAAGTAAGATGACACTGGCTGCAACTCTAGTGTCGTTTTTTATACACAAATAAGCTTACTTGATTTGAAAAACGACATGATTGATACAAGCAACTTCTTACACAATACTATACTAAGTTAACAACTACCTAGCCTAAGTTTAATTAATCATTTTTGTAGTCTACCAGCGGCTTCTGTTGTGTACACATCGCTGATAATAGTGCAGACTGTGGGTCAAACCAATGCTCGTGTTGGGATGCGTTTTTTCATCAATGTTTTTTCTGCATGTACTACTACTTTGTATATGATGTAGAATACGTGAATGTAAACATCTAACACAAGTACGTACAACACACTTTCAAATAAACATCTTATGATTTTGAATGTGCGGTTCTTAGGGTCAGTATTATTGTCATTGCTTGCGCCCCGGCACCTCTTTCTTTACAAATTAAGCACTGCGTGCATGTGTTAGGTCTTGTTAGTGTTTCAGATTGCACGAGAACAGTCTGTTGTTGCCATGAGAACAATCTGTTGATTGCCAGGTTTGAAAGTTGTACTCGCGCGACCTCTTTGGCTGTGTGAAAGGGTTATGACGGTAATACAATTTCATGCTATGTGAAAGGGTATTTTTTACACACATTAAAACGTTTCAGAGACGGCACAGTACCTGCATTTCTGTGTGAAAATGGTATTTGTTACATGATTTCAAGAGTACAACTTTAAAGTTGAAGAAGGACAAAAAAAAGCCTCTGCCCTGTCTCTGTACCGAGCTGGTCGAAATGTCCTGTAGTCTGCCAATAAAGTGCTCAGGATAGTTTTATTTTGCAGTGAGTTCTGCTATATTAAAATCTAAATGAATAGTATGTCCTTATTCATCAACTGTCTTTTTTTATCTCCAACCTGCTTCAGAATTAATTTATTCTGACTTTTAAAATGATGTGTGTGCATCCAAAACCCCAGTAGTGCAATAGTGTATAGATCCCAATCAGAGTAGCCCTCCTCTTATCTCTGTTTTCCTGCCCCTTGGGGCATTAAAGAAAGAGAAATGGGTCAAGGTCAGATCCAATATATTATGCCAGTGCACCCGAGTAATACTGCTCTTTAGAGCTGAGTGTTAAGCAGCTGTTTCTCCTTCTAAAGACATTTATCTTTTGCTTTAGTTCCCTTACATCAGTTAAATGCCTCCTGTGATCAATATCTGGGATCGAGATACTGGTTTGTACGCAGAATGCTGTAGTGAAATTAAGCAAAGTAGCGAAATAGAGGCTGTTACCATGGCAAACAAAGTTAAGTTGAGAAAGAACTGGATCACATCTGATAACAATTTAGCTATTGAAATCCAAATATCAATAAAAACCTGTAAGAATAGTGATTATTTATATGCAACTCATATTCTGGATGTAAGAACATAGACATTGCAGATAACACGTTTACAGATACTGTAGAAAGAAATTAGAAAATATATTATTTTTTAATTCCATAATGGAATGTTACCACTGGAAATCATGGAATAAACAAGATAATCCATGGCACTATTTGGGCAAGGAATGCCACTGGAAATGTGGCTACTGGTTGCACTTCTGGGAACACCAACTTTCAGTGATGTGGCTGATAACATTTTATTTCCTGGTTAACAGAATTATTATTATTATTATTATTATTATTATTATTATTATTATTATTATTATTATTTATCAACTTACAGAGACAGAGAAATGAACCACCACAAAAGTGCTGAAGTGTAGGGGAAAGAGGATGTGAAAACACTCCTGCAATCCTTTAAAACCAACTTACAAGAAAGATTCCAGAAGACATATTTGTACAAAACATAGACTGCACTCAGCCCCATCGTGGTAATTAAATCCACCTCATGTGTAAAACACATTTTGCCTTTAGAGACACAAGGTTTCAAATCCTTTTTCAGCACTTAAAAGAGACACAGCCAGCTTAATAAGATGCTAAAGGAAAGTGTCCCTGAAAAAAGGCCACTGTTCAGTTCTCAGAAGTAATTACTGTACTCCTCATGTTTAAACCACAGCTTTGTGGAAATAGCTCAACTTTAAATAGAATGTACATTTTTATAAAGATGCAAACCAAATGGACCTTTACATGGTCTTATGTACTGGTATAGATGGTGGCTGGTCTATATATCACCATTGTTTACATATTTAAAATAGCACTCTCCCTGGCGTTTTACATATTTCATAGTTCATTTACATCCATAGAGCTTCCAATGCCAACAGATAAAACTGAGTGATAATCTAGGTACAGTACATATCTCTGTGTAGAGTAATAGAAGTATAATTATTACAAAATACTAGTTCTCACATACTGTAGCCCTTTCTAATGATGATAAAATGTCTAAGTGCAATTTTAATTGCATTTCTGTACATATAATAGGTCTTTATAGTCTGAATAGCAATCACATCTAGACATTCATTTCCAGATTCACAATAGAAATGCACAAACTGAATGATATTCACTGTAGTGCAGAGAACATACTGCAAAAAACACTTCTATTTGAAACATTTGTCATTTCATTTTTAAAGTTTATTTTAGTATTTCTAAATTCAGCACTATTGAGTGTTTAGTAGCTATGGAAAGAGCATAGTTAACCTACCAATCTAATATTTACTTCCAACCACTGATCAAGTGGTTTGATTTTGACCTCCAAGCCCCAGCAGCCCACAGAAGACTAGATACTCAAAACAGCTTTCAAAGCAAAAGCAAAAGCATTATTAAGCATGATTACACAGCATTCAAAACCCAAAGGTTCTGTACATAAAACAAAAAAGCAGATTTTGATAGATCTGCGCTGTTGAATTTTTAGGGCATATAACTGTTACTCTTTTTATTGCAAATTTCATGTCATGTGAATAGAGTGAATTGTCTGTGTCTTGTATACTTTTTATCGCTGAGAGTTATTTTGGTATTTGTTGGTGAGAAACAGACAGCAGCGTATGTTTCGTCTTGAAAATGTAAACAGTACAGTATGTTCCATTGACATAGTTCTGAGTAACAGTATGCCAGAATAAAGCTAACAGATTTGAGTTTTTGAACGTCTGGCTCAGACATATCTTACATTGTAATTAGAGGAAGGCTGTTTACATATCTGCCTCAGTAAATGAATAAGGAGGATTTAAAATCAAAATGTAGATACTGTTTTTTGTTTTTTTAAAAATTTGTTTTATCCCACGCAAATTATACTTATACCCAATATAATAAAGTGTTAACTACAGAGAGCATACAAGGAGATTTTCCAGTTTTTGCAGGAAGATACAATCTGAGACAAAGTTGAAGGTTTTATACTAGCGATATACACTGATCCATGTACAGGTATGTCCTTTACTTAGAGCAATTATAAGACAATTGCTTTGGTCTTTTGTTTATTTAAGGTTGTGGTTTTGAGTTTTAAAAAGTAAGTTTAGTGTTGCTTTCCGCACTGAGTGAATCAGTCATGAGGATGTGTGGCAAAGTGGTAACTACGTGCAGGTGAGTGCAGTGCAGAGTGGAATAATCACACAGAAAACGTATGGTACAGGTGCAAGGGTGTTTATTAATGTTTTAATGTCCAGAGCCTTATGGCAACAACCTGTAAATAATAATATTGTTGGAAGTGGTACAGCGGCATGTATCGCTCCGTTTATATGAATCCCACGGGTTTGACCCGCAAACAAAACGTCCCGTTTTCCTCACCCACACAAAACACAAACACAGACACAGTTTCTACAGTGCGTGATTTAGGTGCTCGTGGTGAAAAGACAGTCCTGTCGTGACAGAAGTGCGTGCTGACGTCCAGGTTAATGCTGGCCGACGGCTACAGCTCCGGATTGTGCTAGTAATCTTTAACGACACAAAAGACACACAGTTTACAAGACCAAACTAACAAACAACACTCACAGTTCACGTTCACGGTTTCCTTCTGGTTCTCTCTAACCATTCACAAAGGAACAGATCACTCAAGCCATGCCCCCTATTTATACCCTCGCTCATGACCCCGAGGTTAACGAGCGCATCCACTCCTCCAATCCTCGGATGCCACGCTGCTTACCGTGCGGGTCACTGAGCTTGGGTGCCAAAGCTCCGCCCCTTTCCTAAGTGACCGACTTCCACCTACCCTACGGAATAAATTGTCGTGACATTTAATTAAGGGTACTCTGTTCCTCTCGCACCGTGCCCTCACAGGTCGAGAGGGAGATCTATCACCAAGAATCATTCGATCTCTGTCACAGGATGCTACAGTTTGTCCCTGTATATACAGTAGTAGTGGATCGTCTGTCTTTTTTAGTTTTTACCCTAGCTTATTCCTCTAAATATCTACATGTACAAACATAACACTGCAGTTAAACACATGGCATAAGCAAATTCTGCTACAGTATCTACAGTATATACTGGCATGTTCACACTTAGTTTAGGATAATAAATTGAGATTGAAATACAAAAGAAAAGCAGAGTGACAGTCATGGCAATGTACTCAATATAAACTTATCTATAACCCCCCTTAATTAGTAAATGCATAAACATCAATATATTGAATGCAATATGTTCACATTTTTGGGTCATTTATAGTATGAAGTAAGACAGTTTATATACATTTTACACTGAATTCCATTTTGTAAATTTAGCTCAGAGCATTTATTGACAGGTATGGAGTTTTTAAAGGCTGAAGGATTTGATATTATCACAAACACTCTGTTCAGTCTGGCTCAATAAGATTTCCCCTCTTAAATGGATGCAAGCATTACTCTTGTGACCTTAAATCCAGCCAAAGGCAGGCTAACCAAAAGTCAATCATTACTGATAATTGTTCAGGACAATGAGCTGTAATTGCTTCAGCCCACCTGGCCTCATAGATGCAGCACATAGTCAGACTGGCAAGGAGAACAGTGAGAAATGAATACAATACCAAAGCAGGGCTGTTGTATAAAGGATGCAGGGGGACAGCAGTAGTACAACACTAAAAGAGACTACTGCTATAAAAAGCTTATTCTTCCGTGGAGTGTTTCAAACACGTTTTCATTTATCAGCAGCAGCAGTTGGGTCTCAAGGCTCTTAATGCTGAAAACAAATCTCAGAATCCCAATAGAGTGACATATCCTATGTCATTTTCATTATAACCACGAACATCACCCTTGACATACTAAGTTTTTGCATTTAGATTCCAAACAATCAAACTACTTCTTCAACAGTCATATGAAGTGGCTGAAGTGGCTGTTTTAGAGAGAGCTCAATGCAGATGTAAACTTGAGCAATAATGACAACAAACTAAGGTTATGTAAAATGTATGTCCAAAAACTCAACAAATAAATTACATACGGCACCCCTCAAACAAGCATGCTATTTAGAAGAAATTTAAAACCTACAGGACAATCCATTTTTCATCAAGCCAGATTTTATTTAAACACATATTCTGCATTCATTCCCAGCTATACAAATAACAAATAAATACCAGTTAATTATCACTGAATTGTGTGATTGTTTGATTAAATGTGTAGAATCAAATTATAAAAGGTTTACTCTGTATTCATGCCAATACACATACAACTGATTTATTTTATTTTATTACTACTATTATTATTTTATTCAATTGCTTGCAGGTGTTTTCAAGGAGACAGAAAGCTTTTCAGCAATTTTATCCCATATTTTCTATTTTCCTACATGTGACAATATCTGACTCCGAGCCCAAAGGGCAGACCCCAAGGGTCCCCCACCTGTCAGGCAGGAACACATTGCCCTAATATGTGCTGATACAGTGGCTTGTTTTACTATAATTACTATACAGCACAAAGCAAAAATAATAAAACACTTTCAAGCGCTATGTCTGCAATGCTTATTTCTCCACTGTTGTTTCTCTTTAGATTATTGTTTACTCTGCCGACTAGCTAGCCCAGTGAACACGTCCCTGTCCAACCAGTTCTAAAAGCCGAATTTCTGAAGTAACATGGTTTGAAAAAAAGACCATTAGGGCTATGCAGCCGTAATTTCTGTCCCCCTCTGAAACACTTACTCACTCACCTTTGCACAGGGAGAAATTACAATGGCTCAAATTAGATTCTGAAAATAAAAAGGTACATTGTAAAGGCAATGCTTGTAATCTGTTCCTATGGGATGGACAGTACCACAGTCTGGTCGGCCACACAGATTGTCTAGCTGGGTCTCAGTGACAACTAATCTAATCAGAAGCTCTAAGATTTAATCAAGATTAACTTTGGCCTCATACAAAAAACGGCATTTCTTTTTCCATTTTCTCAGTGCATTAAAAGCGATTCAAAAGGTCAGATCCCGGCACACTTGCACTTATGGGAATTCTACAGGTTAATGCTGTTTAGTATCATTAAACTGTTTAGATCTATGCAACTATTTCTATGGTAACAATTTTGACAGCTTTTAGTGTAAATTATGTTTAACACGTTTAGGGCTCAATACTACAACTGGACACTCAACAAAGGATTTGCACGGAAATAAAATTATTTTAATTTATTTTTTTCCACCTCCTTATTTAAGAAAATAAAATGTTGCAATTGTTTTTGATTACCGCTAGCCTTATTGCATTTATTGTAATTCATTTTCGATTCAAGTTGCATTTTGCTACAGTATGTGGGATTATGTAAGGGGCAAGTTCCCCCATTAGTGATATAGGCTTAGGGAAAGAGATGCTTTCACTGATGCTCTCTCAGTTTAATGAAGTTTTTATCTCCCTTTTAAATTCAGTAAAAAAATAAAAAAAAGCTTAGAATGCATTTAACTTAATCCAGACGCAGATCATTCTGTCTGTTGATGGCAATCTATGTGTTAATCAAAGCTGTCTCAGCTATGGCATAAATGAGCTCATTGAACTTAAAATATTACATATTTATACAACAAGAGAAAACAACACAGAAACATCCTCTGATACGTCAGCCACCAATACATAAACAGCTCAGTGCCCCATGACATTGCTACATTCGCACACATTACTGCTGCTGTATCTTGTGTTCTGTTCATTGTTTCAATATGTATTTATGCTTTTCAATATCTTCATCTATCTATACCACGTTGTTCTACTTTCTATACCGTAATTTTTGATTACATATTTATTTACTAACAGTATGGTATAGCAGTTGATGTATTACATTACATTTTAATAAGTAACCCTGCATAAAAAATACGCTACATAAATCTCTATTTTGACAATACTAATTTTCTGCAACCGTAGAGAGGGCCTGTGGGAATGGCGATTACTTAGCTGGTGGAATGACCTTTCAGTGTGTGTTAGTGCTAATTTGATACTGTAATACACTTTCCAGCAGAAGAAGGGTATTAAATGTGGTGTTGAAAACATAAAGCGTTCACGTATGATGAGCCTGAACATGACTCTCTGAATTCAGCTTTTTAAATAAGGGTTAAACATAATTGCTTTACCATATATTGAACTTGCTGCAGTGTATGAATAGAATACTTCATGGCCATTCCTGGAGTGCTGTGGTTATAGCACTCTTGAGGATGGCTGTAAACAACCTGCAAGGGCTTGTTGGTTATTTGGCCATCTTTATTCAATATTGATTGTGCATCCTCTATTTAAACTGTGGTACAGTATACTTAGTGTTAATATTATGATTAAAATGTGGTTTTATTTTGACTCCAACGTTGTAATAAGCAGACCTACACTGTACCATAGGATACAGCAGACGTTACACATCAGAGGGTCAAATAACGTTCAAACGTGGTTCTCTGTCACTTCACAAACACATTATCACCTGATTATGTTGGCCAATCAAGTCTGATTATTGTGGCAATTGCTGGGTGTAGTAACTACTAGCTTGATCAAAAACTAAATTGAAATACTTACACGAAAATATAATATTTTTAGTGGATGATGAATGGAGAGAAAACATAAATCAGTTTATGAATATTCAAAAGAAAACATGTTTCAAAGTATACAAAAAGCAAAAATAGTAGAAGTGGGTCAGATGAGGCAGAGGATGCATAGCGCTGCAAATACTGCAGCATTGAGGTACATGCTCACACTGACAATAAAAGAACATACTGAAAAATAAACACAAACTAAAACAAGAAAGTGAACTGAGAGACAAGCAATCCATTTATGCAGCTCTTAATTACACGTGAGAACGCAGAATGACTGTGTTACGCTGTGCTTTGCTGGACAGCCACTGTTTACTGCAGAGATATGTATTGATAACTTCGTGTGACAGTACTGTCCATCAGCTAAAACATTGCCTAACGCAGACAATCTTAATCGCAAATATGTGACAGAAATGGTGATGCTTTAGTTGGTAAACTTATGGAACGCATTGATGGAAATGTCCAGTGTGATTTGACGCGTCTCCCGATGGCTTGACCGTCCAGTTCTGTCCATTTTCTTTTCTTATGATTTCAAGGCGAATAAACCTGGCTTGTTTTGTGCGGATGTCATGTTCATACCGTCTATAAATACTATTTCCATCAGCACAGCGATTGCCCAAACGATCGCAAAGTACCAGCTAACTTGGGAAAATGTGGCTTCGACAGATTCTGCTTCATCATACATGCCAGGGACATTAAACTTAATCAGAAACCAGAATTGCTTCACATCATATTCCACGTGTAAAGTGTGCATACTAAGATTTTTGTTCCCCTGATTTTTACATTTGTTTCAATTAAACACTATTTTTCACCAATTTTATCCCTATTTTAATATATGTAAGATAAACTCCCAGATTTTTTTTTCAGATAAAAACCGAAAATGCGGAACACTAAGTATACTGCAATTAACGTTTGTAAGGGGGTTTGAAAAAGATGCCTTCTGTTCTTTTAATGATGAGTCAATAACATCTGTCAGGACAGAATAACCTAAAATGTACCAAACATTCCATATTTCTGAAATATTAAAGACTTAGCCATCTCTTGGGTGTTTCAGTACTGGTTTAATAAGGTTCTTTTGCAAAAGGCACTTGCTGTTCTGTCACTGTTAGCTTATCTTTAATGGGTTGTGGCACAAATGTCATTAGCTTGAATTTAAAGCACTGTTGCTGCAAGAAATGAGATATATTGTATTTATCTAATACGAATAACAACTATGACAAAGAACCTATAGGATATATATGGTTGCTTCATTATCCTTTTAGACCTCTGTAGGGAGGTCGACTCGAGTAAATGTAAAGTGAAATGACTTGTATTCTTAACACTTAATGGACGGCAGTTCACCCTGTTGAAGAAGACCCCATTGTTGAAACATTCGTCTTCTAGAGTTAGTTTCTTTATTTTATTCAGATTTTAGTATTGCGTGTTTTGAATTTATGAATAATCACATAAAAAAACATAATTCAGAGTCAAAGAAATCTTCTGTGTGCCAACCCTATACTTAAGAGCAGTATTCAATTACTATAGGTGAGTCATTTTCTTCAAGTGTTTATGGGTTCATGGTCTTTTTGTACAAGGATTAAAAAACAGAGATTGTAATCTGATTTATATATTAAAGGTGCTAAATTCAACAGGGACTCTCAAACAAACAGGCCAGTCTTGTCCTTGATAAATCTTTCTCAAACTCCTGGCTCTCACACATTGTCTGTGCATCACACTGAGGGCCAGACTCCGTCTTTCTTTCTATATATAGTTGCTTGAAAGGGAGGTTCAGTCCACAGAGGTTGATCCATGTCTGATAAGGCGACTGTGTTATATGTTTTCTCGAGTACTGCAAGGAATTACTTAAAAGCCATTTGACTTATTTTCCTGATTTCTAGTTTTCTATCAAAGGAGCCTCGCTGTAGTGTTCTGCCACACTGAGAGTATAAGCAGGGGAGGTGGAGTTCATATCTGAACAGCTGGTTTGGATCGTAGGGTTTTTTTGTTATCATATAAAGTGGTGTAAATCTATTATCTGACACAGTGGCTCCCCAGGGAAAGAAATGTAAAACTTTTTTTTCTCAGGGGCTATTGAGTACTGTCCTCTTCCAAGGTTCAGTTTTACAGTAACTCATTTCACAAAGAGAGCTGCAATCAATCTCCAGCAGGAGGTGCTGGTGTATATACCAGAGCATGTGAGCAGAGGGGAGCACTCATAAATGCCGCTCCTCGCTCTCTTCCTCTTTGAAACTGCTCGCTCCTTGGTTTTCATTTCCCAAGTCCGCTCCACTCTGGCACTTCTAATTCTGCAGCCAGCTACACTCACGCTCTGCTCCACTGCAAGTGTAAATCGCTTCCAAAATGTAGAGATGTGCGAACCGGTTCCTTTCAAATCGGGTACCCGGTTCTTGCTTTGGTACCAATGAACCGGATACAAATATCAGGTTCCAGTGAATACTATTATGTTTTTAGTAAAACTGATTATTAAAACATTAATTTCTGTCAAAAATACAGCTGATAAATATAATTGACACGTTCACACTTAGGAAAAAAAGGCCTGCAAAATATTTATTACAGCAATAACAGGGTTTTTAATTTTTTTTTTATATTTATTCCCTGGAGAATAATTCAGTCTCACTTTTATGTGAAGTAATGAAAACAAGGAGCTTTCAAAACAATACAGTGCCATTTCTGAAAAAATCCCATGTAAAATCCTGCTTGGAATTTGCAAAAAGGCATGTGGGAGACTGAAAAGATGTGGCAAAAGATTCTGTGGTCCGATGAAACAAAAATTGAACTATTTGGCCTAAATGCAAAGCATTGTCTGGGGCAAACCCAACACAGCACATCACCCAGGTAACAACATCCCTACTGTGAAGCATGGTGGTGGCAGCATCATGCTATGGGGATGCTTTTCATCGGCAGGGACTTGGAAGCTTGTCAGGGTAGAGGGCAAAATGGATGGAGCTAAATACAGGCAAATCCTTGAGGAAAACCTGATTCAGTCTCCAAAAGACCTAAGACTGGGACAGAGATTCATCTTTCAGCAGGACAATGACCCCAAGCACACAGCCAAAGCGACACCGGAGTAGCTTAAAAACAAGAAAGTGAATGTCCTAGAGTGGCCCAGTCAAAGCCCGGACTTGAATCCGATTGAGAATCTGTGGGAAGACTTGAAGATTTCTGTTCACCAATGGTCCCCATCCAACTTGACAGAATTTGAACAATTTTGCCAAGAAGAATGGGCAAATATTGCATGATCCAGCTGTGCAAACCTGGTAGAGACTCACAGCTATAATTGCTGCCAAAGGTGGTTCTACCAAGTATTGACTCAGGGGGGTGAATACTTATCTAACCAAGACATTTAAGTTTTTATTTTTCATTAACTGTTGTTTCACAATAAAAATTCTTCAAAATGTTGAGTAGGTTGTGTAAATCAAAGGAAAAAAAAATCACATTTAAATGCATCAAGATTTCAGGTTGTAACACAACACACTGTGAAAACATCCAAGGGGGGCAAATACTTACTATAGGCACTGTATAAGGGAGGAAGGTGCACTGTTTGAGAGTGTGTTGGAGAGTGTTATGAGTCGGGTTATTGTTTGTTTTGTTATAAACAAATAAAAATGTACCATTTTGCCTCCGGGTCTGTCACAGCATGTTAATCCCATTAATGAGAAGATTCAGAACCCCGTCTGTGAGGTTTTTATTTTTTTTATTTATTTTTTAACACACATACGCCGCAAACATAAATGGTTTGGTCTGCTGCTCTTTATGACAGTATGCACTTCAAAGAACTCCTATCAGAGGCTGCATTTGAATTGTGTTCTGGATGTCATCTACTAGATATTAACACACCAAAAAAAAACATAATGTCTCTACATCAAAGGCCAGCAAAAAATTAATAAATAAATAAATAGGGAAACACTTAAAAACACTGAGGTTAGGAACTTCAAAGCAGAAACACTGGAGTTACAGTATTTTTATAATAACACAAATGTATCTAATCATGCTTACAAAATGCTGTTTATTTGTTCTAATGTACAGAAAAAATATTCACGTTTGGATTAATTTATTTCACAGTTGTTGTCCCTGATATTCATAAATATATACCACCTGTAATTATTTCCAAAGTGCAATAGCACAAATGTTTGACAAAGCATTTCTGTCCTTTCAATCTGGTGAAATCCTTCATCATCTTTGTAAAACTTGTCAAATTCCTCAGACTAATCCTTAATTCAATTTACAGTTGGCATTTAGCTTCATGGCACAAAACAGCACTCAAGTGTTTTTTACCTGACTGTTGTCTATCTTTTTAATCCTTTTAAGATCCATTCAAGAGTTCTTATCCCCTGTAATATTGCCTATTATAGCTTTGTCTTCCCTTGCTTAAGCTTTGGCTAATCTTTATTTCAAATTTCTTCTTTCATTCAATGGGTGCTAATTACGTTTTCTTTCACAGCTGATTTTTGTTCTCTTTATATTAAAGCTAGTGCCCCATGTTTCATTTGTTGTTCTTCTTGTTTTTTTATACCAGTTTTTTCTACCTGAGCTATAACCTGCCATTCATAGCTAAGGCTTTCCCATTTACTTTTTTAAACTAACACGTACGTGTCAGACTGGCTGAGCAGTCTTCCGTTATATTCCTTGTATAATGCACATTCCACACTGACTTGTCCAAAAATGTGAAAATGTAAAAAAATACAAATAGAAATGTCCCAAGTCTGCATTGTATGCAAATGTGTGTAGTCACATGACATTTGATCTAATCCGCTATACCTGTATGCATTGTGTGAGAGTTGTGTGCAACTATTCAAAAGCAATCATGAGAAAGCAGAAGAATTTCAATGACTTCACATGGGGCATGACAGTGTGTGCCCGTGCAACCAATTCATCAACACAGTGGCTTTATTTTCCCAACACCAGGAAACCACAACTACAGGCGCCAGTGAGTCATGACAGACTGAGTATGCAGACATGTGCAACGTATTGTGACAGGTAACAGACAGTGCTACAGCAGTACAAATCACATTAACCTTCAACAGCGGACAAGAAACACTAGTTTCCACTTGAACAACGGACCAAGCGCTACATGGCCCTACTGCAGCTCCTATTAAGTCCATTCATTCCCTAACTATTTGACCAGTCAGTGTATATTAGTACAGCACATATACATTTCCCTATAACAGACCTTTATATAATTGTAAGCAGTTTTAAAGGGGGAGAAAGCTTTGGTCCCTGCAGCTAAAATTACTGATGGGCAATGCAAACTGGACTGTCAAAAAGTAAAAGGCTAAACTAAGGGCTCATGCAATTTTACAATGGAAACCATGACTGTAAAATAATCATCAAGAATGCTTTTAATACACACTCTCTGTTTCAAGGCATTACAATTGAAGACATAATAGCAACACTGACACATCTCTGGGTGATCATGTTTACTGTAAAACATATCTGTCTTATTCTCACAAGGTAATGAGAAAATACCCCTGTAAAAATAAATGCAGAAATATGTTTAACATTTAATGTACCCCAAGGAAAGAGACATTTGTTATACATTATAGATTTTATTTTTTAAGAAAAAGACCTCTACGTGCATGAATGTATAATGCAGTAATCCCTCAGATTAACCGCGCCCTCGGCTATAATGCACATCATTCATGACTCCCAATGTATTACAGTTTTACAAGGTTACAGTTATAATACTGTATACAACAGCAGTCTCCCATTCACTCTAGATGTAACTGTTAGTTGTGATACAAAAGTCATTCAGCATATCCCTCCACCTCAAAATTGATTTGGACGCAATTTTCCCACAACTATATGATCACATGATCAGGGCTTTATTGTCATATCAACTTTGAGAAAATGTGCTAATATTGTTGAATTACAGCAAATGTGTTTTAGATTTCTCAAGCCATCATGAACTCACATGTTCAATGCTGGGGAATTTGTTAATATGTCCGTCCTTAGTTTTTATATTTGCACTTGATTTTATCCCAGTCTATGACTGAAATACTATTAATTAAAGAAACTAAAACAACACTTTAATCAAAATGATTCTCTACACCATTCCCAAATGCACCAGAACTCATTTAGCAAGCATCAGCCAAGATCTGCAGAACCCCCATTACTGTTCTACTTAGATTAAAAAACAGTGAAGCATGATCATTTTACTATTAGTACCACTGCACCTGAACTAATCTGGCCATTGATTTACTTTACTACTGTACAGGGTGTTTGGATGAGACCTAAAACCCAGTTCCTATTGTTACTCTGCAGCAGCAGTTGTTATGCATAGTTCTCCCCCTAGTCTCTGTAAATCGCTTTGGAGAAAAGCATCTGCTACATGGCTAATTAATAGTAGTTACATAGTAAATACACATGTACTTACACATAATTACAGTGTTATTATGCATGGTTGTAACATACTTAACATGTAAATATTTTTTGCACAGTATATGTATGTACACAATTGTATCAGAAAAGAGTCAGGGTTGGGATTAGGTTTAGAGTTAGGGTTAGGGTTAGGATTATATCAAATGGGTTTGAGAGTTGTTCTCTCGCAAGTGCTTTTCCCTCAAATTTGGGGGAGGTGTCATGAATAATCCCGCAAACTCACCACCACGAGCTAAATTCAAAAGTTAATTTGCTTGCAAATCACTATGTTGCATGGAAATCACTTAAGGTTACACGCCTCTTAATTATTTTGCAGGAAGTATTTCATGACAATCTCTGTTTCTTGTTAAAGAGTGAACATATCGTGCAGGCAGAATATACAGACAACGTATACCAATCCTTGACTTGTCTACTGAAGAAGTCCTTAGTCGATTTATACTTTGATTAAACATAATAACATTTTGGTTTATTTCCAACTGAAACATTTCATTTATTTGTGGCTTATTTTAAACAATACAGTGCCTAATTTGTAAAGAAAGAGGTGCCGGGGTCCAAGCAATGACAATAATACCGTCCTTAAGAACCGCACATTCAAAATCATAACACGTTTATCTTAAAGAGTATTGTACGTACTAGTGTTAGATTTTATAACCACGTATTCATATATGCAAAGCAGTAGTATGTGCAGAAAAATAAATTAAAGGCTAATGCAGGACACACACACATTTTATATATATATATATATATATATATATATATATATATATATATATATATATATATATATATAATATATATATATACTTGCCTGTATACATAGGCACGTAACCCGTAGGGCAGAGAGGGCAGTGCCACCCCCTCTTTGGTGGGGGGTGGGGGGTGGGTGAGGGACTTTTTTTGCTCTGTGTATATGCACTATTATTCTATGTTTTGTTATGGTTTGGCATTTAAATGGTTTAAAATTAAATAAAAAGTGGAAAAGCATTCCGATGACTCCAGAAGGCCGACATTGATAAAAAAAAAAACATACACGCACCCTACACAAACATTGGTTTGACCCATGGTCCGCGCTGTAGTAATATCTAGCTGTATCTAACATTATCAGCGCAGTTTGTGGAGATTGCAAAAAATTCATTCATTCATTCATTCATTCATTCATTCATTTCTGTTTCGGCTAGACACTTGGTTTGTTTTCTCAATTAATTAAATGGTATTCATTGAAAAAAGGAAAGAGTGAGCCAGACCGTTATTGTTTTTATATTTATAACAGGCAGGCATGAACGTGTTTAAGTTCAACACTAACCCTAAATAAAATGTTGTTCCTGTTATTAAGCAGTAGTATAATTGGAAGCAGTGGTATTTAAAAATAACAGAAGTCAGTTTTCACTTTAGTGAAGTAGGCTACAATATCTGTTTTCATTAAAAATGTGTTGTTTATTGAAATTAATGTTCAGCTTTCATATTGAAGCTTGTTGTGTACTACTCAATTCAATCAAAACAAGTATTGTAGGAATTTGCTTGTATCATTCAAAACGTTTTTCAAATCAAGTAAGCTTATTTCATTTGGATATAAAAAACGACAATAGAGTCTCAGTCCTTCTTTCGCAGCCAGTGTCATCTTTATGGCACGTAAATGGTAAAGTAATTAAATGTCCCTGGCAGTGGACTGTCTGTTTAACGCAGCGCAAGAACTTGCAGAATTGTAAGAAAATGCATTTGAGAACAAAACATTTAATGACATTTTTAACTTTCATAGCTGAAGAGGTGCCGGGGCTAAGCCTCATCAAGCCCAAATAATGCTATATTATCTTAATTTTGCAAAAAATTGCGATGGTTATTATAGCTGGAGAGAGTTGTGTTTGATTTCCTGTGTTAATTAATATTAATTTATTAATTTCCGCAGTGCTGCGATAATTGCAGTTTCCCTGCAAGTCTTAGATTTCACTCACTTGCGATTTTACGTAAAACATTCGCAACGAAGGCAGAGTTCCAAGAAAGATGAGACAATTCGCAAGACCTTTGAATATTTGCCTCATTGTAACTATGCATAATAACATTGTAATCATTTATATATGTAAACTTGTAACTATCAATTACAGTCTGCGCAAGCACGTTATTTATCAGTACAGCATTTGATGACATTTGTACAAATTCATCTAAAGGCCTAAAAGTCTATAACATGCTTAGGCTTAGAGATAAACCTGCTGTGAACAAATGATGACAATGCCAAAGAGGGAAAAACCGAACAGTCATGATATCAAACTGAGTGAACCATATATTAGTGTCTCTCATTGTCAGATGGCCTTTTATATCACAGAGCGGGTTGTAAGGTGGTATGGTCATGGCTCCTATTAACCCACTTCACTGGTATGTTATTTAATATAAATGTTAAAGGTTTTCACATACGTTTGAATTTAAAATTATATGAGCACATACTTTTAGTGTATAACTGTGTGATATCCAACTTGACATTCAAATTAGAAAATCAGTTTTTGATCTATAGTATATAGGATTAATACTGTATAACCCCCAGTACTGTCCTTAGTGCATTATTGATCACTCTACTATACCTTTGGCCCCCTGACAGCAAAGGAGAGCTAACTGGAAAGCTGGAAAGGTCAGCAGTTTAGTATTATCTATTTTAAATATGGCACAAGCAAGTCTGTGGTCTAACCTGCTCTAGAAGAATGTACATGACTAAATTGATTCAAATCCTGATCAGAGAATAATGTGACCAGTTCACAGCAATGAGGTTCATCAAACCCTTTTAATGACTCTCACTGATCATTACAGGGTATTGTTCTTTATGTAACACTGCTGGTTTCTTTTCATTCAGGGTGCTGTTGTCTAAATACTGGTTGTTCTAAATCAATTTTGTTTTAAACTAGAGAAGCACTATGCTTTTTTTTAATACATTTTTATTTTATTTTTACTGTTTTATTTTTTACTGGATTCCTATTTTCTATGATTTATGCCGATGAGGCTCCCATGTTTAGAATACAAAATGACCAAGCAGAGTTCATTTTATTATTACAAATTGAATAGAAACAACAAACCACGTTTGTCATCAAACCTTTTAGTTATATATTTCCGTTTTTTTTTATTTATTCCAAATGTCAAGTTTGCTAAATCGAAAAAGAATGGTACCCTTAAAAGACTCTGCTCCAGTTGCCAGGATATTCATATCCATCTCCTTCTTTGCCAAGCAAGGCAAACTCAGCACCCTCAAGGCCACTGTGCACTGTATCATTTGTCTGTGCCAGGACTACAGAAGCAGCACTGAAGGAAATGTTCCCAATATAAAACTACTTTAGTCTCAAAGTCATTTCTGAAAGTAATTATTTAAAAAAGAATGTTTGAAGTTCCAGAATGCAATCTAAAATAGCAGTGCATGAATACACGATTA
Organism: Acipenser ruthenus; assembly: GCF_902713425.1. Taxonomy (NCBI): domain Eukaryota; kingdom Metazoa; phylum Chordata; class Actinopteri; order Acipenseriformes; family Acipenseridae; genus Acipenser; species Acipenser ruthenus. The sequence continues at coordinate 4,044,772 of NC_081195.1, forward strand.
TGGATAATTTTTTGATGGGGGTTCATTTATTTATGCATTATTTTCAGTTGCACTGTATTAAGATGCCTCTCCAGTGTGTCTGATTCAAGGTGTTGAAAACACCCCAAGTTGGTTTTTTTTGTGGTATATTATGTAACATATTCGGTTCAAGCAATGCCAATTTCATGACTGTGTAGGCTCCAGACTAAGATGTGCTCCTGTCTCTGTTGGGCCACTTTAATTATTTATTTATTGCATTTATATAGTGCTTTTTATACAAAAGTATCACAAAGCGCTGTACAGTACAAAGCAGAAAAAAAGAACAAACCACAATACATTTGTACAGCATGTTACACATACAACTGCCATAATCACACCATTTAAAACAGTATATACATAATAATACAAAAGCAGCAATTTTTACATTAAAACCCACTAAGGTAAGAAAGCCATTTTATAAAAGTGGGTTTTTAGTCTTGACTTGAAAACTGTAATGGTCCCAGCTTCCCTGACAAACGAAGGCAGAGCATGCCATAATTTAGGAGCGCTACAAGAAAAAGCCCTGCCTCCCGTGTTGCTTTTGTTGACCCTAGGAATAACCAGCAGCCCCGCATCCTGTGATCTCAGAGTGTGGTTACTGTTATTTTTAAAAGCTCAACATCTCTATTTGCAACCAACAATCTTTTCCTGTTTAACCCCCTCTTTATCCATTTAACCCTTTGCGGTCCTATGTTGGACCTGGTCCGACATTGCAATTATTCCTATCCGGTCCAATGTCGGACCCTGTCCGACATCATAATTGCAATGTTTGATGATGTCGGACCCTGTCCGACATCATCAAAAAGACGCAAAAAACTGGTTTCTAGTCGTTTTTTCTCCGGAAAAAAACGAGAAAACCATTCAATGGCCGAGTGGGAGCGACAGGAGCCGAGACAAGCCGAAAAACAAAAAAAAGGGCCTATCTCATGAATAGTCATACTTGCCCCTGGCATCTGATAACGGAGGCCATAAGGAAACAAGCTGGCTGTGACTGCATCAGCGCTCAGAGAATATCACGGACATTTGCAGAGCTTTTTGCAGATGTTATAGTAATAAAATAATGACTTGGATCGCATTATTGAGGCGTTTGGTGATAAAACGAGTGATCAGGAGAGGATTGATCGGTATGTACGACTATTATTATTATTATTATTATTTATTTCTTAGCATATGTGAAAGCTATAGTGAACGAAAGGGTGGGGCAGGGCTGGAGATGCCTAGTGAGTGCTTTGTTGATATGCAGGGCCTTTTAACCCTTTGCAGTCCATTTATTAAGTGTGTGTCAGGCGCGTCAGGTCCAATTTATTTTCACACGCGCAGTTAATTTTAGACGCGCTGTTTAAAAGTATTTTTTTCCACAGTCAAACGGGTTTAAAAGGCCCTGCACTGATGCGTTTTCAATAAACAAAATAAACAAAAACAAAACCTAACTCCGTTTTGGAGCACTGACTACACACTTGTCAGGAACTAAACTAATAAACAGGACAGCTAAGTTGTTTACCTGTTAAAATCTAAACACACAGTTTAACCACACAACAAAAAGGCTTCCACACAGTACTTTATTACTTACGATTGAGCACATTTATCAACCAGGCTCTCCACACAGCAGCCCTGAGCAGACTGACTGTTTTCTTTAAATGCACCTGGCTCTAATTTACAATATTAGCCAGGTGCAGGTGACTATTAAACAATAAAATAATAATCAAACAATAAAACAATTAACCCAATACACGTTTTTAGGCAGGGAGGATATTAACCCCCTCCCTGCTGTGTTGCAATATATTTATATATATAGACACACACTTTTTTTAAAGTAATATATATTTTATTATTATTTAGAAGACATTCCATCTGCATGTACATCTATCTGGCATTAGCTTCAGCAATGCTACCTACATTCAATTAAGATCTATTTTATATTCATACATTTTAAACTCATTTTCTAAATATTGCTAATATATACTATTATATAATATGCTAATAAAAGACTGTCATCATATTCCAAGTACAGGAGAACAGATGATGTACTCTGTCATCATATCGAAATTAATTCCTTAGTGCCACTTATGATTAATTCAATATATTGTAGCACTAACAAGTGCCTATTAATGTCATGATTAAAGGACCACCATAAGATAACTGGTAACTGGGATAACACGTATCTCGTTTTTAAAATGAATTACCTGCAGGTTCTGTTTCAAACAGTGTGACAGTGTAAAAGACTCTGATACAGCTGTCTAAGGTCACATCATACTGTAATTCTGTACTTAGAAAAATCCACTACTGTACCTCCAAGACAAGTTAATTAGACAGGCTTGGAGAGGAAGTACACACCCGAACAGCATATGTGCAATTGTATAACCATATGCAAGCCTTATTCACAAATGTATTAATGACTTTCATCCTTAAAGCGTTTAAGAACCGACACCCACCATTTATGGCCCAAAAAATAACAGAGTTGAAAGCAACATGCATTATATTACAGGCACTGCTACACATGGCGATGAAACCAATTTGGAAAAAAAACACTATTCCCAGCCTGTTTATTATGTATATTTCCTGGCGGTACTTTTGATACAAAAAAACAGTTGCACTCCACACAAACCTCACTTCTTTTACTTGCAGACCAAAAAGACAGTTTGCATGAAAAACTATAAATACGATAATCAATGTAAAAATCAAGCATAAACTGTACACTTCTTGTAAAGTCAGACAACCACAATATGAAATCAATTTTTGGTTTTCGTTGTATATTTTGCAAACAGATGCAAGAAAAATGGGTTAGTATTCATGTAGGTTGAGAATTATGATACACATGTAAATGTCACTCAACGATGCCAAGGCACCTCAAATATATAATGCACGCAGAATGCTTCTAAAATTCGTAAAAGGGTGTGGATAATTTTCAGAAAACGATGATTTCCATTACATGAGAATAGATGTTAAAACTTCATGCTGATTTGAACTTGGCTCTCGCCAAGATAAGCACCAACTAAGACATAGCTTTACAGTAAACTAATGTGATCCATCTGCATCTCCATCCATTTGCATTTCTTTCCATCTGATGATGTAGCTATCCTTCTGCCTGGTGTTGATGGCTGAAGTGTAATGCTGGCTCCAGGGATCAGCTTATTTTCCCTCCCCAGTGCATCAGCACACACAACAGTTGTGATGCTGGCTCCGGGGATCAACCACAGTGCAGTCTCCCCAGCGCATCAGCATGACAACCGTCTGGATTGAGCGAAGTAAGGTACATCTCTGCTTCAGATAAGTATTACAGTTCTCATTATGATTTACAGAACAGTACATTTTTGTTACAATTACAAACCTTCTGGTGTTGCATAGCAACAAGTTTTAAAAACTGGTTCAGAGATTGTGATTTCCTGTCCTTTTTAGTATGGCAGTAGTTTGTCATAACAGCAAAAACAATGACAGCCTACTGATTTTTCCCATTAGTTTGGTCACAGCCAGCAAAAAAAAAAAATCTTCAGCCCTCATTCATTATCTTTCCTTCACCCTGGATATCTGTTTATTGAGTATCTACTTCTTGATGCAGAGACCACTTATCACTGTTGTTTACTTGTGCCAAGATAGGGCTTAAACTCATTAATAGTACTGAAATGGAGGGCAATGTTGTTTAGCTTCGTTTTTTTCAGTACTGACTGGTTGAATAGATTTAACCAGAATAAGCTATTTTGGAAAGAAACTATTATTGCTGTGAATATTGTTCCTAATAAAGGATTGTTGGAGGGTCATGGATCATGCATGTATAATTTATGTGATTGAGTCGGTGATTGGTCAGTAATTTATTTTGCTATATCAAACATCTCACACACCCCAGTTGACCTGACACAATAAAAGCAGCTTAACAGTGTGAAATAGGATTTTCTGTTGTGATGTCATGTAAGAAGTTTTGACGCATATACTGCTGAGGTAAAATGAACCAGGAAGTCCAAGTGTAACAGATGACATGAGAATAAGGCAGAGAAACTGAGCAAAAGTAATGTTTGCTGCAACATGCATTTCTTTACATGTAGCTAGAGCAAAGTGGGTAACATTCATGGAATGATGTTGTTAGCCACAACTACTTTAAGTAGATTTGGGTCAGTGTCTAATAATTGGGGCCAATTTGTGCCCATGTTACTTCTGAAATACAATTTACGGGTCCTAGTAATTAGACTGCTTGGAGACAAAGTGGGGTATTATAGTTGGTGTAAGGTGCTAATGAATGTTTTAACCAAGGATTTTCTTAAAAGCACAAATATTAAAGTTTCTAGAACATGTTAAACCTCTGTTGAAATCTGAGCTCATTCAAATGTTTGCCTTTTTTATTATAAAAATATACATAAATACAAATACAGGGGAATACAAACAGGAGACATCTCCACATCTTCACAATTCTGAAAATTGAAAGCTTTTGTGCTCTGCTGTTTGAGGCAAATGGGATACTACCAGTTAAATCATTAAATTATAATAAACAGGCAGGCCTTGCAGTAGAGACAGCTTGACCTTTACTCAAAGCACTTAGAGCTATATAGTACGTGTTCTACATTAACTATCATCACTAATGCCCCTCTGGCTGAAAACACTACCTTTAAAAGAACTCTTGAGGAAAAAGTAAAACTGTTTGTTCTGATTATAATCCATGAAAGACAGCAGGTTGGAACAGTTTTATAGTTACTGGTGTTAAAGGGGCGCTATACCTGTCATAACACACAACCTGAAGTTGGGTTTGTAGTTACTGGTGTTGAAGGAACGCTATACCTGTCATAACCCACAACCTGAAGTTGGGTTTGTAGTTACTGGTGTTGAAGGAACGCTATACCTGTCATAACCCACAACCTGAAGTTGGGTTTGTAGTTACTGGTGTTGAAGGAACGCTATACCTGTCATAACCCACAACCTGAAGTTGGGTTTGTAGTTACTGGTGTTGAAGGAACTCTATACCTGTCATAACCCACAACCTGAAGTCGGGTTTGTAGTTACTGGTGTTGAAGGAACTCTATACCCGTCATAACCCACAACCTGAAGTTAGGTTTGTAGTTACTAGTGTTGAAGGAACGCTATACCTGTCATAACCCACAACCTGAAGTTGGGTTTGATTGACTTGATTGAGATCAGGAAAGGTTTTAAAAGGCTAGGAACTCATAACTCCCGTCAACAACTGGACGGTAAAGTCTTCATCGTTGGGCATTATATTGCTTATTTAGTTTATGTATTTTATGTCCAATATACATGTATCAGTTCAGTGGAACCTTTATGTGCAGTTACATCAATGTACAATGCGCTATCACAGTACAGTACAGTACTGCTATTTGGAAGGAACCAGCAAAAGGCTTTTTTTTTTTTTTTAATAAAGAAATCGTATTTGTTGAGATCATATTGTAATTTGATATTTCTGTACATACAGTCCAGTATTAAAGAGAGTTAGAGAGAGTTGACTGTATTACAGAACACTGAAGGCTGCACTGTGAAAGAATGCAGTTACCATGGAAGGTGCCAAGGAAGTATGCTTTACTTTTAAACAGAACACTGTAGGATGCTGCAGCATTAACCCTTAAATGCCAAATGGGGTACTTCATCACATTTGTAGGCCATTTGTTTTGATCTGTTACTGAATTTTGCAGAGACCACAGTTTGAAAGTTACAAATGATTCAAACAGAAATAAAACACTCTATATGACAATGATTTGGGGGTATTGATGTAACAAAATACATTTTCAGTAGGTAGGTTTGGAAAATCCACAGCTTGTACACAATCAGAAGTCACCTTGAAATGACTGTGCTTAGACAGGCTTGGATCTCTAGCCCTGAGACATCAGTGAGTGACGTTTTAAAAAAAGTAATGCATAACAAAAGATTAGTTCAATAATGGTTACTCAAACTCAAGGAAATTGTATTTTTTGCAGTTATATGCCAAACACCAATTTAAGATAAAGTCCGCTAATGTTTTTATTTTGCAAAACTATTCAGTAGCACTAGAAGGGTTATGAATGACTTTATTAATGCCATTCAACATGCCATAAAACCAGTCAGTGGAAATGTCTTTAATAGCTGCCCAAAGTAAGGCCATAAATTGAAGATTAATAAGAATAGTTTAATCGAAGAACTTGACAAAGGTTATTGGATTCATTGAAGTGAGTACTTAGCAATAGGTTTCACCTTTCTTATTTTGTCACCCTTTGTCACAAATATGGCCGGAGTGGGTGGCGTCAGACCAGATGCAGGAAATAAATAAACAGAGAGATGTGGTTTGGTGAAGCTGGGCGCGTGATCGCGCTCAGGATTTAATCAACAGAACAGAAAATAAAAGGTTTGAAACACAAAAAACACTGGACACGGCACTACACGCCAAAATAAAAGGACAAACAAAACGAACTAAACAGTGCACAGACAGACGAACACAACACGGTGAGCAGATTACTACTACTACTACTACTTCTTATTATTATTCTTCTTAACATTTACCTCCGCTCCAATCCCGTTCTCCACTCACCGAACACCTAACCCCGAGTGACAGAAACGTGCATCTATATATACTGTTGTGCTGGGATTCAATTACTAATTAATTACTCACTTGAATCCCAGCACGTGAATTCATTACGTGAAACCCCGTGTTCACATATTACATTTAACCAGCACGTGAAGTGATTTGTGCCCTCCTCGTGCCTACATATAAATCTACACTTTTTAAATACACGTGAAACACAGACCCGTTTATATCCCGTGTACCAATGACTATACACCAACATTAACACACGCACGCAACACACAACACACAATTGCACACAGAGGCGGGGCACATTGCCACACCCTTCTAAAACCAATTAAACAGGTTAGCGTCAAATCTAAAAATGGAACTTTTCATGTAAAAATGAAAGAAAACAGGTGTGTGCCTTTTCCACAGTGACTACATTTTTTTAATAAAATGTGGTACTGATTATATACATTATGATTAGATAGTAATGGAAGTAAGTGTTCGGTTCCACTGCTGGGTTGCATCTACACTGAGGATATCACTTGAAAGTCCATGACAAAGTTTTTTTTGTCCCCAGACAAGGTTGTATTGAATTTGATCATACTTTCCATCACACTTGACAAGTAATGTTGTGAACTATGCTATTGGCTGCACATGCTTTTGTCTCAAACGTTCCCAGAGATTTCAAATGATCTAATTTGAACTCATTCACAACACGGTGGCTGTAGTTGAGCATTGAGCAGTAATGCATCTGAATCATTTACTATCTCAGGTACTAATGAGATGAGGGGATCCAGGCTGTGGTTTGTAATCAATTTGAAGAGTACCAGCACACACATAGATTAAGGGTCTCAGCAGTATAATTACCTTGCTGCCTTTTGGAAACACAGCAGACACGCTGCACTGAAAAGAACAATCAGCATGTTGTTAGATAAACTGGAAACCGTGCTCTCAAAACATGCGTGTCAGTTTATCTTAACCGTGGATAATAAAAGCTGTTGCACTACAATGTGGGTGTTCTGAAACTTGATAAACTCAGTGAGCATAAAATCTTTTAAAATTCCCCAACTATTTTTAAAGAATGTGTTTAACTACTACAAGTTTATTGCAAAATAAACCTAAATTAGATAACAACAAGGCAAATGTTTATTGGTGGCATTATTACTGCATAATAGTTTGCTTAATCCTGGTTGTTTGTGTTTCAGATTCATAGTTTAAATATTATCATAATACACAAAGAAAACCACTCGCCTGCTTTGGAATCAATATTGATATTTTTATTTTCAACAGTGATCTATTTTCCCCATGAAATGCAAATTATTTTGTAGAAATGTTAATATATTTTGACACTGTACGATCACAAGCACCCTTACTTAAGAGCAAAGCCATTTCTATTTATTGCACCAAAAGACTAAATGTTATGCATGCTTACTTTCATATGCAATCTAAAATATGTTTTACAGAGAATATTAAATATTTAAACTTCACAGGCATATTTCCAATCATTCATACTGCAGATGTGGGCTTTACTTTGTGTGGCCTGAATTATTTTATAATTTTGTTTTAAATTGGCCCTTGCTAAACAAGGACATAATGGAACACAGAAGCTAAGCATGACTGATTCCAGACACAGTTTAGTACTTATCGGCAATTTGTTAATGTGCTAACCAATCATTTATTTCATTGGGCAGCCTTTAACCTCAGTAAATACTATGACCCCTTCTAACTTCCATATGAGATCAATAGTCAAAAGTTGCTACAGGCATCCCAGCTTAGCAATGCAGACTTGAGATAATCATTGAAACCCCCTTATGAATAGTCAACAAACTACTGCACTTGCTAATTGAGTCACTGTATTGACATTTAGTGAACTTTATAATTAGTACATTCCTCAAGATGCCATTAAGGTAATCTATCAGAAAATTACAATATCAGCAAGTTTGTAAATGCCATCCAATTTAAGATTCAAAATTATAGTTAGGCACAGACACAGAACAGGAAAGATTACAAAGAATCGTTCAATTTAAATGAGTCAAGAAGTACAGTCAGTCCCCAACATTTCTGTTTGTATGCTCTAGATTTCACATTTTAAATACTGAAATTGATAAAAAGAAAAATACTATAGCAGTGCTGAAGGCATACTGATCCTACCAAGACCATATCCCTGCCCAGGGGAACCAATTAAGATCTTGCACAGAACATTCCATCCAGCAGAATCCTTGGCAATGCTTGGAAGACTGGGAGTCCCCAACACCAATGAAAGAAGTAGCAGAGGTGTATTTCATGGAGAGAGCAGATCAAGGGCTGCAGCCCCAGGTTCACAGACCCTAAATTAACCTATTTTTTAGTCTTCTCACTCATGATGTCTAAGGGCAATACGCTTTATATTCAATGAAATATCTCTACTATACCACGAGATACTGGTCAGAAGAGATAATATGCAGCCAGTTAAGGTGCTGGGCTGTATAAAAGCTTTTCGTATCATGGGGTTTGGGGATGAAATCGTGTGCTGTGTACGCTTGCAGTATTTGATGATCATTTTAGACGACCCCTAATGTAATAGATACATTACAAAAACATTTACTGCAACTTTTACTAGAGTATTTACTACAGTAAATGACATGTAGTATACAGGGCACAGGCCTCACAGTAATGTATTGTAACATGCTGTATCTTTAACAAACTGCACATTAACAAGAATCACTCTTACATTTGGTCCCTGGTGTTTTTCAATATGGGAACCTGTGGTTATCCTGAATCTTCTCTCCATTATTATTATTATTATTTATTTCTTAGCTGACGCCCTTATCCAGGGCAACTTACAATTGTTACAAGATATCACATTATTTTTACATACAATTACCCATTTATACAGTTTGGCTTTTACTGGAGCAATCTAGGTAAAGTACCTTGCTCAAGGGTACAGCAGCATCTCCCACCAGGGATTGAACCCATGACCCTCCAGTCAAGAGTTCAGAGCCCTAACCACTAATCCACACTGCTGCCCATAAGATGGGTTTAAAAGCTAGGCCTGTTTCAGAAGCCTTATAGGGGGATCAGAAAATCAGCATGTAATACACAATAGCATGAATATAAATATTACATCAACAAATTGGCTAATGTGACACAGAAGATAATTAGAAGAGTCCATTTGGGAAATTTGGCAACTAACACATATCCCTTCTCATTGCAAAAGGGAATAATAATTATCTGCTATGTCAGAATACAGGTAGAGCAGACTGCATTTTTGCAGTACATAAAACCAAATGAAATACCCCTGGTGAAGGCCTGGCAGCAAAAACACAATTCATCTTTTAAAGTAGATGAAATGGGGTTGATGGAGGAAGGCTGTCACTGCAAAGCTGGAGAACATTACATATGAGGACAGCATATTGATATATTCATTCTCATAAGAGTTTCTGCTTTCAAGCAAGTTACATGCCCATTGCAGAAATGACTGATGCAGTATAAACTATGTTGGCTGTCTGTATAAAACTTCATAACTACCTCTTTGTGTGGTACCTTTCATTTAGGTATAAACAAGGGTTACGGTTTCGTATTGTCTTTGACGTTGCGTATGCTCAGTCAATGAAAATTATATTTTGGTGTCCAGTCGGCTCTTCATTTGATATTCATGGATCATAAATCTAATTTGTATATATACTGACGTAATATTGTGTGCAAAATATTTGTGACTTGCTGCATTTTGCACAATATAACAATACAAAGGAGGATTATATCTATGGCTAAGGATGACTTTCAAGCCCCCATTGACAAAGTAGCACCCAATCCTTTACACCCTGACATTCCATCACGTACCTCAATTTGACCTGGCGTAATATATATGCTAATAAGGTAAGCTGTAGTACAATGAACCTCTATATTGCTATTTAGTATTCCTTTGCATCTTCTTACTGCGGCCGCTACTGAAACAAGGCAGGTTTATACATCGCAGGGAAGTTAAAAACGAAATAACAGCATTACAATGTCCTCCTCAAATCCCATGATGCAAACAACCTTTACACATACAGCCCTACATCTATATATAGAATACATAGTGTCAGAGTCACTGCCAGTTCTCACTTATTCCTGGTTAACAGTGTGTGCTGCAGGGGAATGGCAGGTCACAACACTGACACCTTGTTTTTTTTGGGGTCACACTGATACCCACAGACAAGTAATGGCAGCATTCTCTATGACACAACGTGCCATATTCACCATATTGTTCTCCATGGTCTGCTGTTGCTACCAGTACAAGTTGCTTTACTCAAGAAGAGATGTTTAGCATCACTTTGCTCGTTTGTAGTTATCTATACTTATTTGGTATCTACGTTTTGTGTTTAGGATTTCAATTGTTGGCTTTTTGAAGCTAGTGGAGACTGGCCTTATGTTAATAAACATGCAGGAAAGACTGCACTGTGTACATACATCACTGAAAATGAAAGAGAAAACAGCAAGGAGTTATCTGACATCTGTCCACACTGCGAGAGAAAGCGCCAGTGCTTTGGCAACAATGCGTATTAGAGCTTTCTTTTCCTCAGAAGTTTTATTTGTCACTAAAGCTGTTTACATTTGCATTACACTCATCTGAGCAAGTGAGTAGGTCAACTGAACACAGCAGAAGTAAACAGGTAAGCATATGGAATACTCATTATTATTATTATTATTATTATTAAGGGGGGGGGGGGGTGAAGAATGCTATCACCTGTGCTATTAGCTTGAATTTAAGTACATAAGAAAACTTACAAATGAGAAGAGGCCATTTGACCCATTAATGCTGGTCACGTGGCTGATTGCCTTTTATTCTGATTTTTTACATAGTTTACGATAGTTATAGATGTCCCTTGACTGGCTGTCTACTATACATTCAAAAGCAATATAGTCCTGGTGTTTTATAGCTGTTTATTTGGATCACATTTATAAGTCTTTTGAAATGGTTGTAATCCTAAATGGTTGCTTACTACTGCTGTTGTCTTACATTGTGTCAATAATAAGGTTAGTATATGAGCAGGTGGCAGTGTTTAATAATCTTTTTTTCTGAACTCTGTTTAGCATAAGGCATCAGTTGCTGAAGACCTTTATCTGAGAAGAAGCAAAAAGCCTTAGAAACAAATACTTCAAAGCACGAATTACCCCAGCCACCATAAATAAATAAATAATGATAATTTAAGTACAACACAACTACAGCTAAATATTTTAAAATAATATATATACAGACGTGCTCAAATTTGTTGGGACACCTCCACAAAAAACAAAGAATGCACAATTTTCTCTGAAATAACTTGAAACTGACAAAAGTAATTGGCATCCACCATTGTTTATTCCATATTTAATAGAAATCAGACTTTGCTTTTGATTTTTTATTCAACATAATATTGTAAATAATAAAACAAATGAAAATGGCATGGACAAAAATGATGGGACCGCTAACCTAATATTTTGTTGCACAACCTTTAGAGGCAATCACTGCAATCAAACGCTTTCTGTAGCTCTCAATGAGACTTCTGCACCTGTTAACAGGTAGTTTGGCCCACTCTTCCTGAGCAAACTGCTCCAGCTGTCTCAGGTTTGATGGGTGCCTTCTCCAGACTGCAAGTTTCAGCTCTTTCCATAGATGTTCGATAGGATTCAGATCAGGACTCATAGAAGGCCACTTCAGAATAGTCCAATGTTTTGTTCTTATCCATTCTTGGGTGCTTTTAGCTGTGTGTTTTGGGTCATTATCCTGTTGGAGGACCCATGATCTGCGACTGAGACAGAGCTTTCTGACACTGGGCAGTACGTTTCGCTCCAGAATGCCTTGATAGTCTTGAGATTTCATTGTGCCCTGCACAGATTCAAGGCACCCTGTGCCAGGCGCAGCAAAGCAGCCCCAAAACATAACCGAGCCTCCTCCATGTTTCACTGTAGGTATGGTGTTCTTTTCTTTGAAAGCTTCATTTTTTCGTCTGTGAACATAGAGCTGATGTGACTTGCCAAAAAGCTCCAGTTTTGACTCATCTGTCCAAAGGCGTATCAATATGCATTTTAGCAAATTCCAGTCTGGCTTTTTTTATGTTTTTCTTTCAAAAGTGGAGTCCTCCTGGGTCTTCTTCCATGGAGCCCACTTTCACTCAAAAAGCGACGGATGGTGCGATCAGAAACTGACGTACCTTCACCTTGGAGTTCAGCTTGTATCTCTTTGGCAGTTATCCTTGGTTCTTTTTCTACCATTCACACTATCCATCTGTTTAATCTGGGGTCGATTTCCCTCTTGCGGCCGCGCCCAGGGAGGTTGGCTACAGTTCCATGGACCTTAAACTTCTTAATAATATTTGCAACTGTTGTCACAGGAACATCAAGCTGCTTGGAGATGGTCTTGTAGCCTTTACCTTTACCATGCTTGTCTATTATTTTCTTTCTGATCTCCTCAGACAACTCTCTCCTTTGCTTTCTCTGGTCCATGTTCAGTGTGGTGCACACAATGATACCAAACAGCACAGGGACTACTTTTCTCCATTTAAATAGGCTGAATGGCTGATTACAAGATTGGAGACATGTGTGATACTAATTAAAGAAACTAATTAGTTTGAAATATCACTATAATCCAATTATTTATTATCTTTTCTAAGGGGTACCAACAAATGTGTCCAGGCCATTTTAGAATATCTTTGTAGAATAAGCAATAATTCATCTCTTTTCACAGCTTCTTTGCTTTATTCTATGACATACCAAAGGCATGCAAGTATACATGATAAAATAGCTTTTAATTTCATCACTTTTCAGAAGGAATGAAGCATTATTTCAATGAGCTGTAAGGGTACCAACAAATCTGAGCACGTCTGTATATATATAAGTGACATCATATATTTATATATATATATATATTCCGAAACATTGGGAAGATGGCTCTTTTGAGTCATATGTGTAAATAGATAGATAGATAGATAGATAGATGATAGATATTATTATCAATTTTGTTCAACAATCATATAAAACATTACATTTCACAATAATAATCTACAATCATATTAAAACATTATTTTTTTGTTTCCATTAATTAAATACATTAATACATAAATAAATACAAAAAATAGAAAAATAGAAAAAGCCAATATAAGTCCTTCAAAAAAGACTTAAATTGTATCTACCATCCCATCCGCAGCTCCCCCTTTACCACAGAACACACCACATTCTATTCCCCACACCTCTTGGAACACTTCAATCTGATGGGTAAGTTTATAACAACCAAACTTCATCTAGAAGTCTGAATGCCACTTTGAATACAGCAATCACATCCCCTGTCAGAACATCAGTCACTTTATTTTTTCTGCTTTCAATGATTGCTAGTTTGGCTTGCCCCACTAAAACGTTTGCCAGTTGGCACCACTTCTTTGCCCTTTTGAAGTACCTCACCCCAAAAATAAACAGAGTTTCACAAAAATTTACCTCAAGGCCTCTAAACATATCTACCAGAAACCCAAGCAGTGGCTGCAGTCTGAGGCAGTACATAAAACAATGAAACACAGTCTCTCTCTGCAAACAGTTGGGGCACTTGTCTTCAACTCCTGGCTAAATAATCACCATAAAGGAGTCTGTGGCTACAATGGTGTGTAGCACTCTCCATTGTAAATCCCTGACTTTTTTTCTTAATTGGTGGCTTATACAGTGCCCTCCAAGCCGGAACTATAGCCTCCTCTACACCCATCCTCTCCCTCCATTGTGTGTCTTGTAGTTAGGAATGTCACGGTGTACCGGTTTTACGGTAAACCGCAGTATAAACTGCCACGGTTTTGAAACCATTTTTCTGTACCAGGATTACCGAGTTCACACGTTTTAAGGTGATATGAGCGCGTTTTTTTATTCACTGTTTGTCCATTGGTGAGCCACTGTGTTCATTAGAACTAACTTATGAACACAGACATCTCAAGTTCTCAAAACTGCCATGCATGAGATTATCCAAGTAGGCTATTAAATAAGTGACATCATATTTTATATAAACCGCCCTACTAAACAATGATCGCTAGCAAATGTGATTGTCAGTAAATGAAACACAAATACTTGAAAATATATGCAAGAAGGCGGCACTGTAACTTATCATCACTGCATTCCTATTAATTTACAAAACCAAAGTAGTAACAGCAGCTATTATCTATCGTATCGGTCAAGAGAAACGCAGTAAGCACACACCAATGCAGAGAATCACAAAGTCTGTTTACTACTATATAACTAAGTCTAAGATGCTACAGGCATTTGTATTATTTTTATTTTAAATGGTATTGTAAAGATGTTGCCGTCTCCTCGAGTTGATAGTGTTGTAGGGATTTTGGTTTTATGTATTCAAAAATGAATACAATTTTATTCCCCTTTAAAAAGAAAAAGTCCCCTAGATGACGCTTAACTTTGCAACGGTGTCATACCCACCTTAACTTTTCTTCTTTCCTTTGTGTTCGTTGCTGTTAGTCCAAAACAAAAACAAAAAAAACAATTTGCAGGTGCCGTCTTCTCATCGTTAAGTTTTGCACTCTGCTGAGAGATCAGTGGGCGGGCACTGCATGTCTTAAAACGCACTCGATTGGCTATTGCTAGGTAACATTTTGCTTCTCTTAACTAATAAGATGCCGTCCAAACTGAAAAAGATGAAGAAGGTATTCAGTGGCAGTGGTCACATCCTTACCCCCTATCATTCCAGACTGAGCCCAGAAAATGTTAATATTTTGGTGTTTTTCCACAGTAATTCGAAATAAAAAAGCAGCATTATTTTGCTGAGCCTGTGTGAGCTGGAGTGAACACTACTTCCAGTTAGGTAGTGCCTGATAGAACTGTAGAACCAAGGTGTTGTATTTGTTTTAAAACTTTAAATTAAAGTTATTTTTCTTGTTAAAAAATGACTTGAGTGTATTTCAAAATTTGATACCATGACATCCCAACTTGTAGTGGGTGACAAAGCCTGTACAAATCTTTTTTCTCTGAAGAGCTGAAACAAAAACTCCAGAGAGTCCCAAAACAGACCAAAGACCAAAGCTGGTTGATCACAGCTTTGGTCTACAGCTAGCCCAGCCTGCAGCTCAAACACTGGAGGCTATATTTCTGAAGTAACAGTCCCAGAAAAAAAGCTCACTCAGGACCCCCAAACCTGCCCCTACTAGCACCGCTCACAGCTACATTAAAAACAAGCTAATAAAGCACTCTGATCTCACCCCCAGAGAGTCTGCACTCTTCTGCTCTCTGCTTTCTAGATCTATTAAATGACCAATCTTAGTAACCCTCATGTTAACCAACAAAGATACAAAACTAAAATTGGACATATATATCAGAGCAGAATTGTGAATTAAGGGCTCCTCGCTTTCATTGTGTGCCAGGTAGGCAGCATCCCACGATAAAATTTAGGTAAACAGGACAAGGCCAGTCTGCTGGTGTTCATTAACAACAGCTGTGTCAAAATTCAGCCCTCCCACCCTGTGAAAGAAAGCAAAAGCAATGTCCATCCATTGCAGAGGGCCAGGAACGTACAGTAACTGCCGAAAAAAAGCTTGAATACTCTCAGCGCTGTACCCTCCTCTCAATTGCTGACTAGCTGACATTTCGTAAATCAAAGAGGAGTCAGTGTCACTGCCTTCCTTGTCACTCACCATGCTGTCTTCAGTCACACTGGTCTCAGTGCTCTGACTCTCTGGTCGAGCATCGGCCCCTCTCTCTGTGCTCTCAGAAAACTGCCTGGGTTTTGCAGCACCTTAGCTCTTCCTATTGGGGAATTTAAATGATGTTGTGTCCTTATTTACTTCTCCCCCTTCCTCTATCTCTTCCCCTATAACCCCAACTCCCTGATTTCTGCTTTAGTCTGTTCCTCCAGCAATGCATCCCCCTGTGTGTCTCCCCAGCCTCAGCCCAGTTAGTCCCTGTTGTCTCATGCACAAACTCTCTGACCTCCTCCGCCCCCTGAGGCTCATTGTCCTTGCTGTTTTCCCCTTCAGCTCCCAAATCCTCAGCCATATTCTCTGCCTGCCTGACTCCCTGACCGGGCGTCTCTGCAGTACCTTCAGCGGGATTGCTCCCCCCGAGGTCCCCTCCCCCGCAGTGTTGTTTTCCCCATTACCTCGCTTACAGTTTTTTTGGTTATGCCTTCCACAACCACATTTAAAACATTTCATTAGTTCAGAAAACGCAAACACAACGTATTCACTCCCATCTACTCAAAACTCAAAATGTTGACATCTCCATTGATATCGTTCAGCAGCATATAGAGCTGTCTCCTGAAAGAAACAACATGTTATCCCTGTCTATCACTAATCCCTCTTGAACTATTCTCTGCACCAACTCTTCATCATTCATAAACACAACAACAGCTTTATTCATTCATGAAGCAGACTTGATATTTGTGCATCCTACAGCTTTACCCAGTTGAACAACATATTTTTCACCAGAGACATGGGGATCTACTATAAATTTTATCCGAGTAAGATTTTCAAAATTGGGACTTGATCCCATAGGGATCCCCCCGGTTTTGGGCATAGCGTCTGTCAGCTTATAAAAGATCCAACTCTTAATCCAATTTTTTTAATACCTATAAAAATGAAATAAGAATAAAAAAGGAAAGAAAACAGGAGAGAACCCCTCACTCTGAGCTCTGAGCTCCGCGCTCAGCACACACAGCACAAGCATTCCCGACAGACACCGTGACAGACAGACAGACAGACAGACAGACAGACAGACAGACAGATAGATAGATAGATAGATAGATAGATAGATAGATAGTACAACGGCAATACATACATAATTGACGATAATATATTTATATACATTTCTTCAAGGCATTCTCCAGAATAAAACCATGTGGGAAACTGGGAAACTATAAATAAAGTGATATTGTAAGAACACAGATTTAAGAGGCTATGTTCAAAAATCATATTCACAGATATAATTAATGCAAAAATAATTATATCTGTGAATATGAGAAAATTCAAGATAATAACCTTCTACTGCAAGGTTTGATCAAAACAACAAACATAATTTTCTTGTGACCTTTCATGGTCCTCTGGATGCCAAGATGAAAAGTACTGTGATGTGCATTACTATCCAGACCACCTTCCTACTACGATAAGTAAACCTTACACAAATCACAATACAATCTTCCTGCTATGAGTACATGTGGACCTTTTGAGAAACAAAACGTTTCATTTTCCCGTACAAGCTACATTACGACATCTATTCACAATCTCTCAGTTCCCATCGTATTTTATGCATGCATTTTTTTGGAGGAAAAAATAAATGAGTTGTTTGTATTTTTTCTCTGACGCTCAACCTAACCCACACTGTGCTGTCACCAAATCTTTGGCTTGAGAACCACTGACCATAAACATATCTGCAAAACCACTGCATGTGGAAATACTACACCATCAAAGTGAAAATACATAAAAGTGCTAGTGTGTTAAAAGGTTTTCATAAAGGATGACTGCATGTACATTTCTATTGGCTTTGTAATAAGGTTTTTTTTTTTTGTCTAAGACTGCTGTTGGCAGTCTGGGATTGAAATACATTCCCTATTAATTAAGAATGCATATTACAGAGTGCACTTATTTGGAATAAATATAATAAAAGTACATGTCAGTCAAATGACACATTTGAGACACTTGTTTAAATAGTTGCTGCTTCAGAGACCAACGTGTAAGCAGAGTAAAGGCATGGCAAGTACTTTGTACTGTATATAGCTGGTTTATGGTTTAAAATCAACAAACTATTATGAGCCAGGACATTTGTATAATATCTACAGTATTGCCTACAGCAGGAAACACATTATTTTATATAACGCCTCATATTATTTCAGCAAAATCAATATATTGGATACAAAACGTGCATTTCAGAAACAGCTAAAAAACAAAAAATGCAGTAATTAAACTACATTTTTGATGAAATATCAAAACACACTGCAGACTTGCTAGACTCCAGTTGTTGAACCCTTTTTTCTGATGCAACAATGCAAATAAAAGAGCTTTTGGAATGACGCCAACAAAAAAAGGGAAAAATACCAGGTATCAAATAAAAGGAATTACTGAGCGAAGCAATTTATTGATGACTTGTGCTCTTCAGGCCATTTAGGTATGAGCCAGATAATAAAAGCTTGAAACTGCCAAAGCTCTCATCAATAAACCTAATTAGTTAAGCTTTATACATATTCTCCTTCGAGCTTGGTTCTATACCACAGAGGCCAAATCAATATGGTAGAACATATCTATAGTCAGTTTTTTCACATCGGAAGACAAAGGCTCATTTTTAAATTTGGTCTGTGCTAATAAAGATGTTGGTTTTCATCCAGTGCCCAGGATCTGTAAGAGCTACAGCAAAGATCTGCCATGCCATTTCTTACACTAACCTCCAAAGCAAATATTAATCTTTCAACAATTTTTATAACTGAAACCAACACATGTAAAAAAACATAACATATCATAACACATCTTTGGAAATTATATGTTAGCAGTAAAATTGTACCATATGCCCTATTATTTATCTTTTTGTAGAGCAAATCCATAACAAAATTGTTAAAAATAACAAAAATCCTAAATTTTTGCTGAATTTATTTGCAATTACATAGTCAATTGATCATTAACTAAAGATAACTTTGTTATAAAATTGTATATTTATATTTAAGACATGTCTAGAATGTTTACAGCTGGAGTCCCATTGGTTTTACAATCACTTAGGCCCTAGAGTGCCTTAATAAATGTCGCCCACAATTCCTTGCTGTTCATAAGTAAGTGCACATATTTGACAAGCATATTAAATATGGATTATAGTTTACAAAAAAATGCTTAAAAAAAAAAAACAATGTGCAATTAGTTTTGAAACAAAAGTGTTAATTTAATAAGAGCAAATAACTAATTCCTGGAGTCCTACAAATAATTGTTCAGTGCTAATGAGAAGCAGAGCCCTCTAAGGTTACATAAAGCTAAGATCCAAGAATTCATTTTGTTTGTTACATTTACTGTGATTCTAATTAAATATCATTGTAACTGCATAGCAAGTGGGCGCTGTATTGCATGTTTCCTAACATTTAAGTGTGCTTTGATCAAAAGACTGCTTGTTTATCTTGACAATAATTCTTGGAAAACATTATGAATATTCTAGGTCAGGTTTTCTCAGGAGTTGGAAGACACTGGTCTACTAAGGTTATTATATATTTGTGTTTAATCTAACATCTAAAATGTACTTTGGTCATATACAGTATGTGCCAAGAATACAAAGACCAGCCCTTGGATTCAATTATTTTTTTATGGTGCTACTATCATTAAAGCATATAACCAAAAAAAAATAAACCTCTAACTCAATAATTGCACAGTTATCATTGTTTGCATTATTTGTTTTTATATGTATAGAGGTGCCATAATGAAAATGGAATCCATGAGTTAATTAGAACTGTAGAACTATCCTAGCAAGTAATAGATTCTTCTTTTGTTTCCTTTTTAGTTACCTGACTATTGGGGGTCCTGTTTATCTCTATGAAAGGGTGTTCCAGAGCAATAGCCGGCTCTTTTCACAGTGTTATATGCAGCAGATCATCAGGTCCAGTTCAAAACAGACATCTGCATTTCTAGCTTTGAAGGCTATAATATTAGGGAGCTCCTTCTATTGAAAACTAATTTGAAAACACTCAGCTCAGCAGAAAAGCAAATGCGTTAAGTCCAGCCAATTAATTATTTTAAAACGTGCCTACTGGGTAACACTTATGTGCAGAACTTATATGGCAAAAAAAAGAATAT